>NC_086318.1:233960379-234297879 GCF_036172605.1 Pelobates fuscus
GGGGCGGACAGAGAACCCTCAGGGCCCCCGGGCAAAATAAATCAAGGGCCCCCTTACAGGCCCCACCCATACTCCGCAGCAAGCGCCACCCATGTCCTGCCTCCATGCACCGCCTCCAGCCACACCCTACACAATCTTTAGACACAAGGAACAAAAGTGCAATAATCCCTTCGAGGCCCCAGTAGAGACTACAATTGAGGGCTAATGGGCCATGGAAGGGGGTCTTTCTAGCAGAGGCTATCTCAGTGTCCTTTAGAGAGTGTGTTAGAAAGAATCCCCTCCAGGCCCTATTAGAGACTACAATGGAGTCTAATAGGCTTGGAAGGGGGTCTTTCTAACAGAGGCCATCTCAGTGTCCCTGCTGGAAACAGTTGCCTCCAGGCCCCAGTAGAGATTACAATTGAGGACTAACGGGCCATGGAGGGGGGGAGCATTCTAGCAGAGGCTATCTCAGTGTCCTTTAGAGAGTGTGTTAGAAAGAATTTCCTCCAGGTCCCATTAGAGACTACAATGGAGTCTAATGGGGCCTGGAGGGGGGTCTCTCCAACACTCTGGTTCCTATTCACAATATAGCAACACAACATAGCTCGCTGATACCTAGGCCAAGTTGGCTCCTCTTACCTTAATTACTGTTGCTGGCTGGCAGTCTGTGGGCTTGCTGGAAGGCTGTGGGCTTACTGGCTGCGGCTGGCAGGCTGTGGGCTTGCTGGCTACTGCCGGCAGGCTGTGGGCTTGCTGGCTGCGGCTGGCAGGCTGTTGGCTACTGCCGGCAGGCTGTGGGCTTGCTGGCTGCGGCTGGCAGGCTGTTGGCTTGCTGGCTGCGGCTGGCAGGCTGTGGCTTGCTGGCTGCGGTTGGCAGGCTGTGGGCTTGCTGGCTGTAAGCCTAACTGGTGGCCTGTGGGCTGGCTGGCTACTGGCCAGCCTGTGGGCTGGCTGGCCGGCCTGTGGGCTGGCTGGCTGGCTTGTGGGCTGGCTGGCTTGCTTGTTACTAGGGCACTTGTAGATTATTTAAAGAAATAATCCATGCACAATAACCACTACTGCTCTGTGTAGTCGTTATGGTGCCAGGAGGGCCGGGCCCCCCTTTCAGAGTAAGTAGTCAAACCGTTTAAGAACAGTTTGACAACTTACCTGGGGTCTGCTGGGATATGAGGCTGTAGTAGGGTATAGGAGCAGTGGTGCAATGTGTAAGGGGTGCAGTGTGTGTGAAAGGTTCAGTGTGTGTGAGGGGGTGTAGTGTGTGAATGTGTAGGGTGTGTGGGGCAATGTGTGTATGAGGGGGCTGTGTATGTGTGTGGCAATGTTAGTATGGGGGCTGTGTGTGTATGGGTGGGCAGTGTATGTGTGTGTGTGTGTGAGGCAATGTGTGTAAATGTGTATGGTGTGTGTGGTTGTATGGGGGGCAGTGTGTGAATGTGTATGGTGTGTGGGGGCAGTGTGTTTATGGGGCTAGAGTTCACTCTCACCACTGCGACCACCAGGAATCCCTGGTGGTCACAGTGTTGAGAGTGAACTCTAGCCCGTAGCTCCAGGGCTAGAGTTTACTCTCGCAAGAGCCGTAACGTTGCCGTGGTAACCGCGGCAACGATCTGTGCTCGCGCAAGAAGGACCCAGAGGAACTGAAGACTGAGCTCCCGGGTCCTCTCTTCCTCCCTCCCCTGCAGGCTGCCTGCACGGTGCCTGTGGACAGGGGAGGGGGCAATTGCCCTCCTCTTACTCCCCCTTCCCCCTCTTCTTACTCCCCCTCACTCTCTTCTGACCCCCCTTCTTACTCTCCCCCTCTTCTTACTCCCCCCTCCCCTTCTTCTTACTCCCACCTCTTCTTACTCCTCCCTCTTCTTACTCCCCCCTCCCCTCTCTTCTTACCCCCTCCCCTCTCTTCTTACTCCCCCCTACCCCCTCTTCTTACTCCCCTCCCCCTCTTCTTACTCCCTCCTACCCCCTCTTCTTACTCCCCTCCCCTCTCTTCTTACCCCCTCCCCTCTCTTCTTACTCCCCCCTACCCCCTCTTCTTACTCCCCTCCCCCTCTTCTTACTCCCCCCTACCCCCTCTTCTTACTCCCCCCTCTTCTTACTCCCCCTTCCTCTTTTTACTCCCCCTCCCCCTCCTTAGTCCTCCCCCTCTTCTTACCCCCTTCTTACTCCCCCCTCTCTTCTTACTCCCCCTTCCTCTCTCTTCTTACCCCCTCCCTCTCTCTTCTTACCTCCCCTCCCTCTCTCCTTACCCCCTCCCTCTTTCTTCTCACCCCCCTCCCTCTTTCTTCTCACCCCCCTCCCTCTTTCTTCTCACCCCTCCCTCTTTCTTCTCACCCCCCCTCCCTCCCTCTTTCTTCTCACCCCCTCCCTCTTTCTTCTCACCCCCCCTCCCTCCCTCTTTCTTCTCACCCCCCCTCCCTCCCTCTTTCTTCTCACCCCCCTCCCTCCCTCTTTCTTCTCATCCCCCCTCCCTCTTTCTTCTCACCCCCTCCCTCTTTCTTCTCACCCCCTCCCTCTTTCTTCTCACCCCCCATCCCTTTTTCTTCTCACCCCCTCCTCCCTCCCTCTTTCTTCTCACCCCCCTCCCTCTTTCTTCTCACCCCCCTCCTCCCTCCCTCTTTCTTCTCACCCCCCTCCCTCTTTCTTCTCACCCCCCTCCCTCTTTCTTCTAACCCCCCTCCTCCCTCCCTCTTTCTTCTCACCCCCTCCCTCTTTCTTCTCACCCCCCTCCCTCTTTCTTCTCACCCCCCTCCCTCTTTCTTCTCACCCCCCTCCCTCTTTCTTCTCACCCCCCTCCCTCTTTCTTCTAACCCCCCTCCTCCCTCCCTCTTTCTTCTCACCCCCTCCCTCTTTCTTCTCACCCCCCTCCCTCTTTCTTCTCACCCCCCTCCCTCTTTCTTCTCACCCCCCTCCCTCTTTCTTCTCACCCCCCTCCCTCTTTCTTCTCACCCCCCTCCTCCCTCCCTCTTTCTTCTCACCCCCTCCTCCCTCCCTCTTTCTTCTCACCCCCTCCCTCTTTCTTCTCACCCCCCTCCCTCTTTCTTCTCACCCCCCTCCTCCCTCCCTCTTTCTTCTCACCCCCTCCCTCTTTCTTCTCACCCCCCCTTTCTTCTCATCCCCCCTCCCTCTTTCTTCTCACCCCCTCCCTCTTTCTTCTCACCCCCTCCTCCCTCCCTCTTTCTTCTCACCCCCTCCCTCTTTCTTCTCACCCCCTCCCTCTTTCTTCTCACCCCCCCCTCCCTCTTTCTTCTCACCCCCCCTCCCTCTTTCTTCTCACCCCCCCTCCCTCTTTCTTCTCACCCCCCCTCCCTCTTTCTTCTCACCCCCTCCCTCTTCTCACCCCCCTCCCTCTTCTCACCCCCCTCCCTCTTCTCACCCCCTCCCTCTTCTCACCCCCTCCCTCTTTCTTCTCACCCCCCCTCTTTCTTCTCACCCACCCCCTCCCTCTTTCTTCTCACCCACCCCCTCCCTCTTTCTTCTCACCCCCCTCTTTCTTCTCACCCCCTCTTTCTTCTAACCCTCCCTCCCCTCTTTCTTCTCACCCCCCCTCTTTCTTCTCACCCCCCTCTTTCTTCTAACCCTCCCTCCCCTCTTTCTTCTAACCCTCCCTCCCCTCTTTCTTTTCACCCCCCCTCTTTCTGCTCACCCCCCCTCCCTCTTCTCACTCCCCCCCTTCCTCTTCTCACTCCCCCCTTCCTCTTCTCACTCCCCCCCTTCCTCTTCTCACTCCCCCCTTCCTCTTCTCACTCCCCCCCTTCCTCTTTCTTCTCACCCCCCTTCCTCTTCTCACTCCCCCCCTTCCTCTTTCTTCTCACCCCCCTCCTTCCTCTTCTCACTCCCCCCCTTCCTCTTTCTTCTCACCCCCCTCCTTCCTCTTTCTTCTCACCCCCCTCCTTCCTCTTTCTTCTCACCCCCCTCCTTCCTCTTTCTTCTCACCCCCCTCCTTCCTCTTTCTTCTCACCCCCCTCCTCCCTCCTTCTCACCCCCTCCCTCTTTCTTCTCACCCCCCTCCCTCTTTCTTCTCACCCCCCCTTTCTTCTCATCCCCCCTCCCTCTTTCTTCTCACCCCCTCCCTCTTTCTTCTCACCCCCTCCTCCCTCCCTCTTTCTTCTCACCCCCTCCCTCTTTCTTCTCACCCCCCCTCCCTCTTTCTTCTCACCCCCCCTCCCTCTTTCTCACCCCCTCCCTCTTTCTTCTCACCCCCCCTCTTTCTTCTCACCCCCCTCCCTCTTTCTTCTCACCCACCCCCTCCCTCTTTCTTCTCACCCCCCCTCTTTCTTCTCACCCACCCCCTCCCTCTTTCTTCTCACCCCCCTCTTTCTTCTCACCCCCCTCTTTCTTCTCACCCCCCCTCCCTCTTTCTCACCCCCTCCCTCTTTCTCACCCCCTCCCTCTTTCTTCTCACCCCCCCTCTTTCTTCTCACCCCCCCTCTTTCTTCTCACCCCCCTCCCTCTTTCTTCTCACCCACCCCCTCCCTCTTTCTTCTCACCCCCCCTCTTTCTTCTCACCCACCCCCTCCCTCTTTCTTCTCACCCCCCTCTTTCTTCTCACCCCCCTCTTTCTTCTAACCCTCCCTCCCCTCTTTCTTCTAACTCTCCCTCCCCTCTTTCTTTTCACCCCCCCTCTTTCTTCTCACCCCCCCTCCCTCTTCTCACTCCCCCCCTTCCTCTTCTCACTCCCCCCTTCCTCTTCTCACTCCCCCCCTTCCTCTTCTCACTCCCCCCTTCCTCTTCTCACTCCCCCCCTTCCTCTTCTCACTCCCCCCCTTCCTCTTTCTTCTCACCCCCTTCCTCTTCTCACTCCCCCCTTCCTCTTTCTTCTGACCCCCCTCCTTCCTCTTTCTTCTCACCCCCCTCCTTCCTCTTTCTTCTCACCCCCCTCCTTCCTCTTTCTTCTCACCCCCCTCCTTCCTCCCTCTTTCTTCTCACCTCACCTCTCCTGTCACCTCCCCTGGCCGAGCTTCTGTGCGGTCCGCGGTGCCCGGCCGGAGTGATAGGATGGTGCACACTGAGTGTGCACCTTCCTGTCAGTCCGGCCGGGTACAGGAAACAGAAACTCCTGTTCCGCGCGGAACAGGAGTTTCTGTTTCCTGTACCCGGCCGGACTGACAGGAAGGTGCACACTGAGCACCTTCCTATCACTCCGGCCGGGCACCGTGGACCGCACAGCAGCTCGGCCAGGGGAGGTGACAGGGGAGGGGAGGTGAGAAGCTGCAGCCGCCTGAGGCTCTTAAGAGAGCGCTCAGGCGGCTGCAGCATTTAAAGGGGCGGCGGGCCCCCTGATGGCGGGCCCCCCTCCCGGCCGGGCCCTCGGACCATGTCCGAAGTGCCCGACCGGTCAGTCCGCCCCTGTATATAGTAGTGTGTGTATAGCAGTGTGAGTTGTCTAAATGTGCATAACTGTGTGTGCACACTGTAGTGAGAGTGTGTCAGTGTCTGTATACTGTGAGTGTGTGTCTGCTATGTCTGTGTATGTTATTGTGTGTATATAGTATATTATTCCAGACTATTATTACAGGCTGTAATTGACTGCAAAGGATTTGCAACCATGTATTAAAAAGTGAAAGTTTGATTTATGACTGTTAATCTGTCCCATTACTTTTGGTCCCTTAAAAAGTGGGAGGCACATATACAAACTGTTGTAATTCCTACACCGTTCACCTGATTTGGATGTAAATATCCTCAAATTAAAGCTGAAAGTCTGCAGTTAAAGTACATATTGTTTGTTTCATCAAACCCATTGTTTTGGTGTATAGAGCCAAAAAGATTAGAATTGTGTCGATGTCCCAATATTTATGGACCCGACTGTAAATAACATAATAATAATAATAATAATTAGTTGCTTGATTGTAGGTTCCTTGTTTGCTATCCTTATGAAAACAAATGGAACCCAAACATTTAGGACCAATTTGACCCAAATTCATTTGTTTTTGGTTTGTTTCATTGTATAGGATTTTGGACGCTAAGAAATTGCCAAATTCTTCCAAATTTGATTTGGAACAAAAATAATGCACATGTCTACTTCATACTGTGCAGGACACACTGATGGAGGTTACAGGAATATATGATGCCACACCTTGAAACTTCAACAGCCTCCATCTGTTAAATCTCTATATCTTGTCTATATCTAGGAATATTCACACTGATATCTCTTGTGAGTTGTGTACACAAAAAAGGACATTTGTTTGTATTTGCCCCCAGGGCAAATTTCTGCTTTAATGGTATATGACTGTTATGATGAATCGCCTGTACTCAGGGTGGTATGTTCGTCTAAAAACTTTCCTGAAATCCTGCAAGGTTTGTGTAAATATAGCACAATCTTTATCTCATACCCAAACATCAGTCAAGACTAGATGAAGGGTACAAAAGGACTGGTTATTATCGCCAAGTTGCCTGTTTAAATACACAGACCCCCAGCATGGGGTCTCCAGCAAAAACATAGGCAAGCCCGCACAGGTGTCTCTGTGTCTGGGACATAAGTGAGTTTGCTTTTGCTTAAACTAATTATCTCCCAGGTACTCAAGGTACAGTACAGAACACATAAAACACCTCGAAACAAACGTCTTAAATCCCTGGGTAGCCAATAGCACTCAGATCCCTGTAGTGTAGCCAAATCGCCACCGCGGTAAAGTTTTGACCTACCGCACACATGGCTGCCCAAAATCGTCCCATAGGAAAAGAGGTAGCGCTCTCCTGGCTTGTCTGTGAGAGTATCAGGAGGGGGCTGTGGCCGAATTAGGTCAACTAGATAAACGTATTACCGGTCCTTAGAATGGTCGGACTTAACGTATAAAGAATAGTCAGAAACAAGCCGAAGTCAGGGGCACAGACAGGAGCAAAAACAATAATACAAAACCAAAGGGTCAGGGATACCAGAAATACGTCTTATCAGATAAGAGGGCATGGAAAGAGGGAAGAAGACGACCCGCATGAACGTCCAACGCTGGAAACCAGGAGCGTTCCTCAAGACCATATCCCTTCCAATCTACCAGGTATTGCAAAGAACCACGAGTAAGCCGTGAGTCCAAAATAGAACTGATTTCATACTCCTCCTGACCTCCAACCACCAAAGGAGAAGGAGGGACAGAAGGAGTGGTGTAACGATTACACACGAGTGGTTTGAGCAAAGACACATGGAAAGTACGAGGAATACGGAGTCCGGCAGGAAGGTCAAGCACATAAGATACAGGGTTAATCCTACGTAAGACACGGAAAGGTCCAATATATCTAGGGGCGAACTTCATAGTTGCCACTTTGAGTTTGATGTATCTTGTGGAGAGCTATACCCTGTCACCAACCTGATACGAGGGTGCAGTACCCCACCTTTTATCAGCATGCAGCTTGAAATGAGAAGCTGCAGCAACCAAGGCGGAATGCACCTGATCCCATGCCCTCTTCATGGAGGCTAAGTGCTTAGCTGAATTAGAGAATTCAGAAGGAAAGACAGCAGGACGGAGACCATAAGTCACATAGAACGGACTAAGGCCAGATGAATCATGAGTAGCGTTATTCCTAGCAAATTTAGCCCAAGGTAAGAGGTCATACTAGTCATTCTGGGCATCGTTAATAAAACATCTCAGGTACCCCTCTAGAGACTGGTTAGCTCACTCAGCAGAAAAGGACAATTCTATGCCCATATGCTTACAAAAGGCCCTCCAGATCTTGGAGACGAACCG
Source organism: Pelobates fuscus (assembly GCF_036172605.1). Lineage (NCBI taxonomy): Eukaryota > Metazoa > Chordata > Amphibia > Anura > Pelobatidae > Pelobates > Pelobates fuscus. Next base: position 233,968,032 of record NC_086318.1, read on the forward strand.
AACTCTCTCTTTGATGAACTCAAAAGCTTGAACTTGTGAGGAAGGCAATTTTTTAAGAGCGATAAAATGTGCCATAAGTATGGTATTATAACCATTAGATACAGGTAACTCAACTATGAAATCCATAGATATGAGACCATGGCATAAGTGGTACAGGCAGAGGTTGTAATAACCCACATTTTAACTGATGTGGAACTTTGGAGACAGCACATGTCTGGCAAGCATTAACATATGCAATAACATCGCTTCTGAGAGATGGCCACCAGTACTGTCTAGTGATAGCTGTTATAATTTGGGATGACCAGCCGTTACATTATCATGGAACAAGTTGAGTATCGTCTTTCTTTCTGAAGCAGGAAAGAATAAGGTTCCTGAAGGTTTAGTACTTGATGCCTGAGTTTGAGCCTCTATTATGAAACCAAGCAGAGGTGTAGATAAAGAAAGGACTGTCGAGGCCACAATACATGCTGGAGATACAATGGGAGTATTCTCTTGCTCCTTGATGTTTCTGGTACCAGGTCTATATGTTATAATAAAGTTAAAACGAGACATAAACAGAGAACATCTAGCATGTCTGGAAGACATCCTTTTAACCTCCCCGATGTATTCTAGGTTTTTGTGGTATGTTATGATAATCAGGGGTATTTTGGATCCTTTCAGCAGATGTCTCTATTCTTTTAACGCTAAAATATAGCAACTTAGCAAGCAATTCTCTGTTCCCTATGTCATAGTTCCTCTCTGCCGGCAATAATGTCTTAGAAAAGAAGTCGCAGGGGTGTAGTGGTTTATCATGAAAGGATGGCACCAACCCCCGTTTTAGAGGCATCAACTTCTAGCAGAAACAGTTTGCTAGGATCAGGATGAGAAAGGATAGGAGCTGATGCGAACAAGGCTTTAAGATGCTCTAAGGCATCAACAGCCTCCTTCGGCCATGACTGAATCTTAACATTTTTACGTGTAGATTAGTTATCGGGGCTATTACCGTGGAAAATCCCTTAATAAATCACTGGTAATAATTGTCAAAACCGATAAACTTTTGGATAGCCTTTAAACCATGAGGTAAAGGCCATTTTAACACTGCCTCTAGTTTCTTAGGATTCATCTCGAAACCAGAAGCGGATATAGTATAACCAAGAAACTGCACTTCCTTTTGGTCAAAAAGACACTTTTCAAGTTTGCAGTAAAGACCATTCTTTAGCAAGGTTTGTAAGACTAGTTTAACCTGAGCATTATGAGTATTTTCATCAGGTGAGAACACTAGTGTGTCATCCAGATATACCAATACAAATGAATATATAAAGTCCCTCAGGACATCATTGATGAGATCTTGGAAAACAGCAAGGGCATTACATAACCCAAAAGCCATAACCAGGTATTCGTAATGCCCATTTTTCGTATTAAATGCTGTTTTCCATTCATGACCTTCTTTAATCCTATTAAGATTATATGCACTCCTTAAATCTAGCTTAGTAAACAATTTAGCCCCTTTTAATCTGTCAAACAGTTCAGATATAAGTGGTATAGGGTAAGCATTTCTTTTTTGTTGAAAGCCCTGTAAAAGTCCCGCTGGAGATGAGGATTTACAAATGTGTCCTTTAGTCAAGGAATCCTGTATGTACTCCTGCATAATTTTACTTTGCAAGGGAGACAGAGCACAGACTTTTCCTTTAGGAGGCATCGTACCTGGCAGTAAATCTATGGAACAATCATATGATCTATGTGGAGGTAGTGTATCCGCATGTACCTTATTAAAGACTTCCTTTACCTCCTTATATTGAGCAGGAACTGTAGTAGAAAGTGGAGGGGCAGTAGGAACATTGATTATGCCCATGTTTGTTTATAGGCTTTAAGCATTTGTTACTACACTCCTCACCCCACTTTAGTATCTCCCCTCTCCTCCAATCTATACACGGACCGTGTTTGATTAGCCATGGAAAACCAAGCACAATGGAAAAAGAAGGTGAGGAGATAACCTAAAGAGTGATCTGTTCCTTATGCAATGCCCCTACTTGTAATGAAGCAGGTAAGGTTTAATGGGTAATGAGCGGTTTCCTAAGAGGTCTACCATCTATGGCCTCAACGGCCAAAGGTGTTGACCTCTCCCTTAGAGGTATTTCGTGTGTAGACACAAAATGAGCATCAATAAAGCTTTCTGCTGCTCCGGAATCTAATAGGGCTTCGCAGTTGACCTCAAGGTTGTGTAACTGAATGGTGACAAAAAGGAGAAGTCTAGAAAGAGGCATAGTGGGGGACATATACATAACACCTAAGGCCGGTCCCCTTATGGAATTTAGGGGCGAGAGTTTTCCGTACAAATTGGGCAATTAACTCTCGTGTCCTTTCTTGCCACAATACATACACAGACCCTCACTCTTCCTGAATTGTCTCTCTGCTTCAGATAACCTCATAACAAACTGCATAGGTTCAGGTTCGGCAGCTACAATGGAGGCTTTGTTGACAACAGGGTTGGAGAAGCGGGGAGCGAGGAAAGTGCTATTTTTTCTACGTCTGTTTCTGATCTTTTCCCTCTCTCTTAGCCTGTTATCTATGTGTATCATATAAGTAATAAACTCGTTAAGTTTTACTGGTAAATCCCTGGCAGCAACCTCAAGAATGGTATCAGACAGTCCTTCAGCGAAAGCGGTGACAAGACCACTGTTTGCCCAATTAACTTCTGAGGCAAGTATACGAAAATCAATTGCATAATCAGCAACAGAGCGATTGCCTTGTCTTAAGCGCATGAGGGATTTTCCCGCATCCTTCTCCTTACCTAATGGATCAAAAGTTAGCTTGAACTCAACTAGGAATTCCACATCATCAAATGCGATAAACTTGTTGCTCGCCCATAACGGGGCAATTGCCACCCCCCTGAGATTGTTTGTGTGTGAAAAACAAATTTGAACGCCAAATTGTAATTAATAAAATGACAATTATATAAAAATATTACATAAATATAAAGTAGAATAAATGTATATATATATATATATATATATATATATATATATATATATATATATATATATATATATATATAGGTTTATAGGCCTGGATTTGTGGGAGGAGTTAGCGTTCCTATAAAAAAAAAAAAACACACTTCCTCTGCTTACCTTTGCCGTGCCGTTCAGTTCATTCTGTCTCCTTGGATACCTGCACTTCTGGTTACGGCCTTCGTTTGAATCTCCCGCCAATCCAGCTCTCCTTCTCCTTGCTTTCCCGTTCGCAAGAATTTTATCACGAATTACGCTGAACAAACAATGGTTACCCAACTAATCTCACAGACACATTCAGGTAACAGGGGGGAATGGTAGTGTTTGTGCCCCGCCTGTGTATTTTTAAACAAATGAAGGTTTTTAGTTACCTCCAATGGCCATGAGAGGGTATTCCCACCTGCCATGTCAAGGCAGACCTCTTAGGTGAGTCCTAATTGTACTATGGTCGTTGCTGCCGCCCAGGAGTAATGGGAGTTTGAGCGCAGGACTTGTTTCTTTGTATTTGTATTCACTTTTGTATCACACAGCTAGGTTACAATGCTGCTTACCATCCATGTGTTACCTATTAAGGGTTAATAAGCATGTAGGGATGTATATAAAAAATACCCCTTTCTATCTCATTAGATATATCTTTGCCAGAAGATCAAGGAAGCAAGGTGAATGGTTAGAGTTAGGACCCACCTAAGAGGTCTGCCTTGACAGGTGGGCATACCCTCTCATGGCCATTGGAGGAAACTAAAAACCTCCATTTGTTTAAAAATACATAGGCATGTGGAAAGAGCGCAGGTAACTTTTTTCTTTTTTTTTTACTATATGTATTTTGGCTGATGTGTACTATGGTCGTTGCTGCCGCCCAGGAGTAATGGGAGTTTGAGCGCAGGACTTGTTTCTTTGTCTCAGTAGTATTAAACTTACGTTTTTCTGCTCTAACCATGGTAGCTTTTGCCAATTTGTCGCCACCTTCACCTCAACCTATCGTATATTATAGGTATATTCCTCAACCAGAGAAATATTAAGGAAAGATTTTAAGAATCTTGCATTTGTAAACAAGCAATAAGTGTGGGTTTCTGCATTACTTTTGCCCTCTTTTATTACAGGCCTACCCTTATGTCGGTATTGGCACACCACTAATGACTTGTTCCATCATTAATGATATCGAACGGCTTATAAGTTTAAAGGCCAAAGGCCTTTGTGGAAGGAGTTAGCGTTCCTATAAAAAAAACAAAAAAACACTTCCCCTGCTTACCTTTGCCATGCTGTTCAGTTCATCCCACCCACCTCAACCTCTTTCTTTAAATTTATTCTACCTGGGGGGCCCTCTTTTATTACAGGCCTACCCTTATGTCGGTATCGGCACACAACTACCGACTTGTTCCATCATTAATGATATCGCACGGCTTATATGTTACTGACCACAAATATATATATATATATATATATATATATACGGAAAGGCGGAGCCTGTAGTTGTGGGAGGGGATGTTGCTATAAATACACAGGTTGCCCCCTTCCTCTGGGCTGAGACTGTCTGGTTCAGTACAGAACCATCTACTTCCACTTCAAAGGTCATCAACACAAACTGCCTCCAGACAAGCTTGTCTTGGCCTCGTGCGGCCCATGCAAGCATTCATTTTACCTCACTCTAGTAAACAACAGAAGCTCATGGGGCACCGCTCCACCTTAGAAGCTCATGGGGCACCGCTGTGTCTGGCCGAGCCGTGGCTGTTACTGTTCACACATTTTTTATGACAACATGCATGCATTTATTTATGTAATTTTTCATACGGTATAATCTAAAACGGCTTGCAAAATCTGCAGTTCTCTTGTCGGCTGCTTCTGCCTGCCCTCCCCTTCTAACCCTGCCCGGTCTTTCTGTGGTTGTCCAATCGCACACTAAAGTGCTCTTGGGGGTTTGGAGTGCCCCTTTGAGTTTGTTTTCTCCAGTCATAAGCAATTTACAAGTGAGTCTTAAGCCCTACTTTACGAGTGTCTTAACGTGCCCTACAGTTAAGCCCTACTCTGCCTAGTAGGGGCTTTCAATTCGATTACTGCATTTTATGATTTATTGTCTGCTATGGCCTCATTCTACCACTGAAGCACATCAATTTTCCACCTTCCATAAATTCGGTCCGCATTCGACCGCGCTGGTTTCCTTATACAGTACAACCTCATCCACTTTTTACACACAGTTAACATTTCGGCCCACTTAGGTCGCTCGTCAGTTGCACTAACACGTGTCAATCATATTTGGCCATTTTAGGCCGGCTTAGGTATTGTAATGACTTGTACTGTTTTATTTGTAGGGTCTTCACGCATTATGTAAACCTCATTCAGTCATGTTCAATTTAAGCAAGTTTTAGCTGCTGTTAATATTACTGAGATATTCTACCATTGTTATAGCATTTGCGTTTGCTTTCAACCCTAATCTTCCATGCCTGTTGTGTATGCATAAGTATTTTTCATCTTCCTAAGCATTCCACATGTAGTTTTTTTTTTTAACATATATCTTATATCTCCTGTGTTTTCCTATCGCTTATGTATGGATGTCATGGCCACTAACCTGTTCAGCTACTGTGGCATTCTAGAGGCCTCTGTTCCTGTTTAATAAGGTCTGCCAACACCCTGTTTTTATTTGGCTACGTGGATATGCATTATATAATGCTTTATAATTGTTTACATACAAGTTCTATTCTGTTTCACCATTTCATAAACTAGATGATTATTAGTTACCCTATCAGGTTCTCTACCATCTCATCACCAACATGTCTTGGCTACATACAACTTCTCCACAACAATTCTCTGATTCACATCCTACCTTCACCTGCATTAATCCCAACACAGCTGCACAACCATCCTGTAACTCAGGACACAAATTGGGACACCTTCTGGTATTATACGCAATTTCCTTCTCATGGCCTTCACTAGGCCTTTACAATGTGCGGTCATATGCCCCACAGTGGGCTACATGCCATGTCCTAATTCGAAAACCTAATTTGGGCATTTCATTTGCATTACATCGGTCTTACAGGGGTTGCATACTATCCCATTATACTACATGTTATCGGCAACATATCTATCCTTAAGACCCTCATTTGGCCAATATCATGGGGTAGTTGCAATCCCTCCATTATGTACACTATCTTGACCTCACATAAAGCACTTCGGTTCACCTATATCTATTTAGACGAGTTTACTACATCCTTCATAGATCTCATATTGAAACTGCTCACATATAGCAAGGTTGTGAGTAAATGCTATCTTGGTCTTGTTTCAGGTCCAATGCCTTCACATGCGGCCATACTGGACTTTCATTTCATTCCCATCATATGTGGGCAGCCAAATATGACCGATATGCACAAGTACCTTTCGCTGCATGGGGGTTATATGTATACACCACTCTTTCTTACAACATTTCATTACACCACTTATACTCACTAGGCCTATACAGCCCTAACTCTGCCTGCAAAACTCCATGGTATGTTAATCTCTTATTCTATACATTGGATCCTTACTTCACATACTGTCACTTTGTTCTTGCACAGTATTAGCAATGTTATGTCTCAAGTCAACTACATTGAGACACCATAGAATCTATTGTGTTTGTTGTATATTTGTCATCCTTTGGCATCCACTGCATGCCATGTTACCATCCTTCTAGCCTAACTATTAATTTTACCTTTAAAAATGGACGGGACCAAAAACTAGGTATTCACTATTGTCCATTTCACAATACCTGCACCTTGGTATGCTTATCCTTCTTTTGTTCGTTCCATACATCCGTACCCCTCATACAGCCCTATTTCTCCATCCAGCAGCTCAGGACTAACATTGAGCACTCTGCCTTCCACTACAATACCTCTACACATGGCCCTCACTAAGCCTTCACTCCATACATGGCCCTCTACGGGCACTATGGCAATCTCTGCCCCTCATTTGGGCAATTACATATGTCAATTTCGGCCCCTCATTTGGGCAATTACATACATCCATTTTTGCCCCTCATTTGGGCAATTACATACATCCATTTTGGCCCCTCATTTGGGCAATTACATACATCTATTTTGGCCCCTCATTTGGGCAATTACATACGTCCATTTTGGCCCCTCATTTGGGCAATTACATACGTCAATTTCCTAATATACGAGGGTCAAAGAAATACAACCTTTCATACTACATTCCAATATTACCCTGGTACCTATCACTATGCATTTAACATATCCAGGCTTCTTCGGTCTGTCACTATTTTAACTGTTTAGTACCTCCACCTTAAGGCACTTGCTAGTTCTGGTATTTCACTTCCTGCAGTATGCTATGGGATTTGATATGTGATGGTTGTTTTTTTTTTTCAGGGTGTTCTTTCTCATGCACACTTCAGGTCTTTCTAGTGGAACGATGTGGAGAGGGAACACATGCCTAAATTCGGTACAATCAGGTATCGGGTACCAGCTATTGATGAAAACTGTTAATTTTCAGTTACTCCACATGTCTGCACTGTTATGTTTTATATTATGCCTTTCTGTCACTATGCCACTTGCGGATGGTTATCCTCAACTTGATAATTTGGGAACCGTACCCTCACCTCCTGACATATACTTAACTCACTTTACGATACTACCTCCCTTCATACAACAACCACTCGCTCTACAAAACTTATCTTTAGCTTAGTCTGGCTGTTAGGGTACCCTAAGTGGCCATAAGTAGTTTTCGGCTTCTTGTGCCATTATATAGCTGTCTCGCGAGGCCAACTCCCATCCTCAACTGCGGAGGTACATGCAAAGCAAGATAGTTCAAGCCGTGATTTGTCATAAGTGCGATGATTATGGTTTACAGCTCATGAAAACCCCAAATCCACAATCTCAGTAAATTAGAATATTACATGCAATCAATAAAACAAGGAGTGTACATAAAACAATATCGGACCTCTGAAAAGTATAAGCATGCATATGGACTCAGTACTTGGTTTGGGCCCCTTTTGCAACAATTACTGCCTCAATGCAGCGTGGCATGGAAGCTATCAGCCCGTGGCACTGCTGTGGTGTTATGGATGCTTCAATAGCAGCTGTGGCGAAACCAACTTCGCCACTGTGAACTGGAGAAGCCTGGTTGCTAGCCTCCTGCCTTTAATACTTTAATGTCATGTATGTATTTTTGTATGCAGTTAACCTGGGTTATATATATATGCAGCATTCATCTGATTGTTCGGTAGAATCACTCCATTCATTGTATTGAGGAAACTACCGAACAACCAGACCACCCAGGACTAAGTGTGCCTCCAATTACCGTTTGCAACAATGTTGCAAACGGGTAATTGGCAATCAGTGTAGTGTGGTCTTTGTCCTCTGGGTGGCCGCCATTCGGGAAACAAACACGTGGCGGCGGCCATCTTAAACTACCGAACAGCGGTGTTTTGCCGTCGAGTGTCTGGAACTGAAATCGGACACTCGACTAGGCAAACACCGCTGAGACCTCCAGACTTCCAGGATTTCGTGGGGAAACTACCGAACGGCCCGTCGTTCGGTAGAAAGAAACGTACGAACTAGGGGATTCATGCGAATCCCCCTTAGTCTCTATAACACCAGTAATTCGTCTGTTTCATTCACTTGTTTGTGACCGACTGCAGGGCCAAAATGCATGGAACTGTTTTCGGATACTTTACCCATGCGGTCGGTCAAATCTTTGGAACCTCATATCTCCCGAACCATTCATCCGAATGACCTGATTCTTGAATATGTTGTCCCCCTGAATAAGGGCTATCAGGGGATACCTGTTTTGGAGGTGTAGCATATGTATTTGGGGTACATCCAGGAATTGGGGAAAAGGGTGTACGGTATAATTATATTAAGTGCTAATCTAAGGGGAGGAAATGTGTGGGAGGTACATCCCTGTGATTGGTTAATTTCATCCTCCCCCTGGGAGTGTCCTGTATGTACTTGTTTGTAATAAAAGCCAGACTGGGTGTCCCAGTCCAGAGTTCCTGCTTAACCCTCAAAATGAAGTGTCGTCTCGTTCTTGGGGGGAATTGGATTGTAAGCTGACTGCCAAGAGTGTAAGCGGATTGTATGCTTTTCTTGTTCAGCTGTTCCAGTTCGGAGTGTTATTTCGTATCCAGATCGGGAGTTTGGTGTTCTGCAGTAGCTGTGCCTGTCTCTAGAAAAGGGGATTATCGCCTAAACGGATTTTTCCCCTTTTATGCTGAAACGGTCCGTTACAATTGGTGGCAAGCGGCGGGATCGTTCCTACAACCAGAGGGACAGCTACAGACAACACCATTCCTGGATTACAAAGTAAGGGCAACGCCAGTACTCGTACAGCGTCCCCACCAGCAGTCATGTTCTATCGATATGAAGGCGTAGAGTTTGCTACTGAGGTAATGAGGAGAATAGCCAAATATGGCCCGAATCCCCTGAAGGTGATTGTTGATGCAGCTATACAGCAACTGCTTGAAGAGAACCAGAGGTCACGTGAACTCGAGCACGATTTCATCCTGTTAATGGTGAGTCATGGTCAAGAAGATGAGGTAGCCGATATCCTCCTCCAACACAAACCAGAGAAACCCAAAGTAGAGGACTGCATGGAGTGGTACTGGAAAGGCCCCCAGCAGGCAGGTAAAGATGGGACCGAGGTCTCTCTACCGGCCCTACAGGGATGCTGGGCAGTCGGCCCAGATCCCCAACGGCAGTGTGCACCCCAGGGAGCTGATGGTGTCGTCCATCCTCCCCAGCGGCCGTGTGTGTCCCAGGGAGCTGATGGTGTCGTACATCCTCCCCAGCGGCAGGCTGAGTTACAGGGGGCAGAGGTAGTTGTTCCTGCCCCCCAGCAGCAAAGTGATATGCCAAGAAGGCAGTGTGAAGTGAAGGGAGAGGAGAGCAGCGTCCTCCCTCCCCAGCGGCAGTGTGTACCCCAGGGAGCTGATGGTGTCGTCCATCCTCCCCAGCGGCCGTGTGTGTCCCAGGGAGCCGAAGGTGCAGTCCTTCCTCCCCAGCGGCAGGCTGAGTTACAGGGGGCAGAGGTAGTTGTTCCTGCCCCCCAGCAGCAAAGTGATATGCCAAGAAGGCAGTGTGAAGTGAAGGGAGAGGAGAGCAGCGTCCTCCCTCCCCAGCGGCAGTGTGTACCCCAGGGAGCTGATGGTGTCGTCCATCCTCCCCAGCGGCCGTGTGTGTCCCAGGGAGCCGAAGGTGCAGTCCTTCCTCCCCAGCGGCAGGCTGAGTTACAGGGGGCAGAGGTAGTTGTGCCTGCCCCCCAGCAGCAAAGTGATATGCCAAGAAGGCAGTGTGAAGTGAAGGGAGAGGAGAGCAACGTCCTCCCTCCCCAGCGGCAGTGTGTGTCCCAGGGAGCCGAAGGTGCAGTCCTTCCTCCCCAGCGGCAGGCTGAGTTACAGGGTGCAGAGGTAGTTGTTCCTGCCCCCCAGCAGCAAAGTGATATGCCAAGAAGGCAGTGTGAAGTGAAGGGAGAGGAGAGCAGCGTCCTCCCTCCCCAGCGGCAGTGTGTACCCCAGGGAGCTGATGGTGTCGTACATCCTCCCCAGCGGCAGTGTGTCCTGCAGGGAGCAGAGACAGTCAGTCTCGCACCCCAGCAGCCGGACAAGAGAATGAAAGGGGAGACAGCTGGTTCCCCTTTCCACCAGCAGAGAGAGTACCAGGGAGAGGAGCCTGCTAACCCCTCTCCCCAGCGGCAGTTTACCATCCAGAGAGAGGAGCTTGTTACACCCTCTCTCCAGCGGCAGCCTAACCCACCAAGGGGAGATGTTAAGCCCCACAGCTGTGCAGATGGGACCGTAGTCTCTGCACTTACAGCACCAGGGGTAGGGACGGTCGGTCCTGTTCCCCAGCCACAGAGCGATATATCCAAAGGGGAGACAGTCGGTCTCCAGCAACCAGGCTCCAACCAGACTACTCCCGTGGTAGTGCTGGCAACAGGACAGAGTACCGCTGGTCTCTGCCCCCTCAGCAACCCACCAAGGCAGCCTACCAGCCCCCCACACAGTCGTGGTGAGGCACCTGAACCCGGACAAGATCCTCCCTCACCCAGGTGTAGTAACTACTTATTGTGGGTGGGCTGCTCTACTATTTCTGTTTTGTGGGTGGGTTGCTGGACTAACCAGGGCACTGACCCTTTATTTAGGTAGCACTTTAGTAGTTTTTTATTAGGTGACCTTTTGGTTTGCTAGCGGTATCAGGTATTTAGCGAGCTTGCCTTAGTCCAGGTGGATGTCTCCACAGGCTATACTATTTTAGGCAGCTATTGGAGAGGTTTTTGGGGTTTCTTTTCGTCTGCTACCTCCTTATAGCCCCTGTGTTGGGCTACTTATTACTACTCTGTATAAGTATGGTATATTAAGGAGGTTGGGGATATTGCATAGGTTACTTTTTTACCTGCTTTCTCTCCTACTAATCTCTCTCTCTTTCCTGTTACCAGGCATTCAAGTGCCCTTTCCGTGTCCAAAGCTGCTTCTCAGGATCCCCTTGTTTCAAGGGTCTCCTTTCTCTGTGTATTTTTTCTGGGTTACCCCCTATCTTGCAGCTTTGAGGTAGGCCATGCATAGGGTTGTTCTCAATATTTTACATATGGTTATGTGAATTATTGCATCCACCCTATTCATCATTCGTTTTCTTGTACATTTTATTTAGGTGTTATTTCACCACTTAGCCTACTATTTTTATTTGTACCCGTTATTATCCTATAATCCCATCATCTTTACTTGAGGTACTGCATATAGTTTCTTCATATGGCAGGCTTCCTGTCCAACAAACCTGATGCCCAACAATGGTGCACTGATGCAGATGTGGTTTTTTCTAACAGTGCTTCCCTGGCATCCCCCTTTGCTCCTAACATTCATACAAGTTTCAATAGATTAACTAGGACCTTTAAGAAACAAATTAAGACCAGCTGGGAAATTTCGACACTTAATACATATATTTCCAAAAATATCACCCCGAGGGGCCTAAGAGTTCTTGTGCCACCCTCTAGGAATATAGAGATTGATGGTTTTAATAAAGAGTGGGAGGAGGCAGCATCTAAATGTTCGACCACATTTATGACTATTATTTGTAAATATGAGAACTTACAACTTGACAAAATACAAAAGGAACTAGACACTGAGATAGAGGCAATCCAGAATTTTAATGTGGATCCTCTGTTCCAAGGCCTGGAAGTCAAATAAAAAAATAACCTTGACAAGTTCTCATATCAAATTAAGACCAAGAAACACCAGAAATTCTTAAGAGATACTAACGATTTTGATACCGGCAGAGTATACCGTCATTTCAAAAAAAGAATAAGAACGGACTCTGACCGATTTAGTACCTCAGAATATGAGTCAACTGACAATGACGAATCAGATCCGTCTACTTCCTCTAGCCAGACATCACAAACCGAGGTTCCAAAAAGCATATTACGCAAAGGCGTGGATTTTTTAGGCCTAAGACAGGCCGAGGAACTCAAGGGTCCAAACACCAGACAATCTCAAAGGGGCAGGGGCCAACGGAAGTACCGAAATTAGGTTCCGATGATCTTAAAGTGGTCAATTTGTCCTCCACCACTTTATCAGCAATAGAACTCTTTGTCCTACAGAAGGGCCTTACGTTTGTACCTATCCCTTCATTCAGTAAATTTATTTGGACTAAAGACTTAAATCTTTTTGCCCGTAAATTAGCCCTATTTAAATATCACACCACTAGGAAAGAGCATAAAGCACAGAATTTAGGGCTGACGGTAAAAGATTTAGAATGTCTAGATATGCTAGTCGATTTGTTGCAGTGCAATGAGGAAGGTGGTCAGTTCGACGTATCTCATACGGACTTGAAACCCAGGAGTACCTTTACTCCCCATTTTAAGGATTACAAGAGCATAGAGGTTTTTCTGGAAATGGTATGCAGGGACATTGAACGTATTAATCCTAATGATTTGGATTTCAAAACAAACGGCAACTTAACATATGCCGAAATGAATGCCCTTAAATCTCTCCGCACTAACTCGCACATAATCATTAAACCCTCGGATAAGGGTGGTAACATTGTAATAATGGACCGCTCTTATTACATAGCCATGGTTAACCAACTACTGAGCGATACCAAAACTTATCGTACCTTACAGACAGACCCTACTGGGGAATTTATCCTAGAGGTGAAAGAGCTTTTGTCCCAAGCATTTGATAACAAACTTATCACCAAAGATGAGCTTGACTTCATGTTTACGAGGCATCCTATGATATCAACTTTTTATAGTTTGCCAAAACTCCATAAATCTATGACGAACCCTACGGGACGTCCAATAGTTTCCGGTACAGGAAACTTAACCCAAAACATGAGTGTGTATCTTGACAAAGTAATGAACCCTTTTGTCCTAGCACTTCCCTCGTACGTAAGGGACACCAAACAGATGCTCCAGACTATGGAGAGTCTCACAGTCCCCAAAGATGCAGTACTATGCAGCCTGGACGTGGAGGCTCTCTATAGTTCCATTCCACATAATCTGGGTATTAAGAACTTAAGACTAATTCTACAACAACAATCCAAATTCGCTCAAGATTATATTGATTTTGTCTGTGCCATTCTGAATTTTGTACTCACCAAAAACATCTTTCTGTTTAACGGGGTTATATACCATCAAATTGTGGGCACAGCGATGGGCACATCCTGTGCCCCATCTTATGCAAATTTATACTTGGGCACATGGGAACATAGTCTGTCAACTGACATACGCTTGACCCAATATATGACTCAGATATATTGTTGGAAACGCTATATTGACGATGTGCTGGTAGTGTGGTTGGGGTCCACAGAAGACTTCAATAAGTTTGTGCAACTGCTTAATGATAATGATCTAAATCTACATTTTACTAGCGAAATTGGGGGCATACAGTTAAATTTCCTGGACATTACTTTGTCCTTGCAAGATGACCACATATCCACCACCCTATTTCGCAAAAAGACTGCCACAAACAGCTTCTTGAATTGGCAGAGTCACCATCCCTACCCTTCAAAGGCTGGCATACCGACCGGACAGTACCTGCGTCTACGCAGGAACTGTTCTACGGTGGAAGATTTCAAACTTAAAGCAGCTAACCTAAGAAAATCATTCAAAGATAAAGGGTACCCCAATAGGGTATTAAAAAGGGCTTACTCAAGGGCCTTAAAGTCCGAAAGAAGCGATCTTCTTAAAGACAACAGTCCAATAATTAGTCACCAAATCCGTTGTATCGGAACTTTCGATGCAGGCTGGCACACTATGCTGTCGATTCTCGGCAGATACTGGCCCATCCTGACGGCAGATGAACAGTTAAAATCGGTGGATTCCCCCTTTCCGTCAGTCACAGCTCGGAGGGGTAAAAACCTTAGGGACCTATTGGTACCCAGTCATTTCGGACCAATTGGCAATCCAGCCAAACCATATCTCCCCAAAGGCACGTATAGGTGTGGACACTGTAGTGCCTGTCAATACATACCCAAAGAAACTAGGATGTTCTCAGATAGTTCCAATCAAGATTCCCATTGCGTACAATCTTTCTTTAACTGTCGTACGGAGGGGGTCATCTACCTTCTGACGTGCTCATGTGGAATTAAATATGTTGGGAAGACCTTTCGCCCCTTTAAATTCCGCATTAGGGAGCATGTGAATTCCGTCAGAAGGAGATTGGAAACCCTTATCTCCAGACATTTGAAGATACATCATGCCAACTCATCTAGCAGGCTACGTTTTATGGGTATAGAATTAATACCTCAGACCCAACGTAAAGGCGATTGGGACCGTAAATTGAGACAAAGAGAGTTCTATTGGATTTATAAATTAAAAACACTCTCCCCTAAAGGACTCAATGAAGGGTTCTCATTCACGTCATTTTTATAGTATAAAGGGTACTTAACATCCACGGTTAATAGGCTGGTCACCTTTTTTTGACTATTTTTAATTAAATTGCTGACCGCGCAATGGTGTATATATGTAAATAATAAAGTTTTTTTGTTTTTTGTCCTTTGTTCCTCTGAACAACACTGTGTGTAATCATTAGCTTTACCTGACTAACAGCAATTTTACTGACTACCCCTTTAAATTGGGATAGCTATTTAACGCTGTCTAACTCATAGCCTTTTTTCTCCAGTCCTATGTTTTTAGCATATGGGTTTTTTTTATTAATCCTTAATATGCATTAACATAACTTTTTTGGACAATGGAGCTATAGAATTGGGTCTGCAGCGTTTGTTTTATTATCTTCAGTTTTTGGGGGAATATGCCGAAATTATTTGATCTTGTATCCCTGGGCACTGTTATGTGACCCACCAGTTACATATTAGCCTCCTCTAGACACCTTTGAGGCGTGTATGCGATGGGTTACTTTGGTGAGTTATTCCCACTGACAGGTCCGTAGTGAGTGAAAATTAAGCCCCGCCCTCCAGACGGGGCTTTACACTTTCACTCGTTTGGACAGCCCAGTACCAGAGGATACATGGCGAGCAGCTCGCCAGTAATTGTATCCCTCCACCTCTGTTGCCCACACTTGACGGACGTGTCGACTAACCTATGACCGCCGCCGAGTGTGTGTTACAGCAAGGAGAGGCGGACTCTTCGTGGGATCAACTTTGATTGACCCACATAACCACCAATGTACAGCCACTATTTGGCTATGACGTGGTACAGGAGGCGGGACAGAACGGCATCCATACACACGCCCCCCTAATTTGCACCGATCAGCTGTAGGCTGTTCGGTCTTGATATGTCAGGTATTTAAGAAGTTTGTGAACACACAGTGGTTGACTGGCTCCTGACGACGGCGTGTATTCACGCTGAAACGCGCGTCGAGCGTTCCCTTTACTTTATTTATTTTTTTCTTATGTTTATTTTACACTTTATTTAGGTAGCACTTTAGTAGTTTTTTATTAGGTGACCTTTTGGTTTGCTAGCGGTATCAGGTATTTAGCGAGCTTGCCTTAGTCCAGGTGGATGTCTCCACAGGCTATACTATTTTAGGCAGCTATTGGAGAGGTTTTTGGGGTTTCTTTTCGTCTGCTACCTCCTTATAGCCCCTGTGTTGGGCTACTTATTACTACTCTGTATAAGTATGGTATATTAAGGAGGTTGGGGATATTGCATAGGTTACTTTTTTTACCTGCTTTCTCTCCTACTACTCTCTCTTTCCTGTTACCAGGCATTCAAGTGCCCTTTCCGTGTCCAAAGCTGCTTCTCAGGATCCCCTTGTTTCAAGGGTCTCCTTTCTCTGTGTATTTTTTCTGGGTTACCCCCTATCTTGCAGCTTTGAGGTAGGCCATGCATAGGGTTGTTCTCAATATTTTACATATGGTTATGTGAATTATTGCATCCACCCTATTCATCATTCGTTTTCTAGGTCAGATACCCTGTTAGTCTAATTGGTAAAGGGGAGAATTGTGGCGAAACCAACTTCGCCACTGTGAACTGGAGAAGCTTGGTTGCTAGCCTCCTGCCTTTAATACTTTAATGTCATGTATGTATTTTTGTATGCAGTTAACCTGGGTTATATATATATGCAGCATTCATCTGATTGTTCGGTAGAATCACTCCATTCATTGTATTGAGGAAACTACCGAACAACCAGACCACCCAGGACTAAGTGTGCCTCCAATTACCGTTTGCAACAATGTTGCAAACGGGTAATTGGCAATCAGTGTAGTGTGGTCTTTGTCCTCTGGGTGGCCGCCATTCGGGAAACAAACACGTGCGGCGGCCATCTTAAACTACCGAACAGCGGTGTTTTGCCGTCGAGTGTCTGGAACTGAAATTGGACACTCGACTAGGCAAACACCGCTGAGACCTCCAGACTTCCAGGATTTCGTGGGGAAACTACCGAACGGCCCGTCGTTCGGTAGAAAGAAACGTACGAACTAGGGGATTCATGCGAATCCCCCTTAGTCTCTATAACACCAGTAATTCGTCTGTTTCATTCACTTGTTTGTGACCGACCGCAGGGCCAAAATGCATGGAACTGTTTTCGGATACTTTACCCATGCGGTCGGTCAAATCTTTGGAACCTCATATCTCCCGAACCATTCATCCGAATGACCTGATTCTTGAATATGTTGTCCCCCTGAATAAGGGCTATTTTGGAGGTGTAGCATATGTATTTGGGGTACATCCAGGAATTGGGGAAAAGGGTGTACGGTATAATTATATTAAGTGCTAATCTAAGGGGAGGAAATGTGTGGGAGGTACATCCCTGTGATTGGTTAATTTCATCCTCCCCCTGGGAGTGTCCTGTATGTACTTGTTTGTAATAAAAGCCAGACTGGGTGTCCCAGTCCAGAGTTCCTGCTTAACCCTCAAAATGAAGTGTCGTCTCGTTCTTGGGGGGAATTGGATTGTAAGCTGACTGCCAAGAGTGTAAGCGGATTGTATGCTTTTCTTGTTCAGCTGTTCCAGTTCGGAGTGTTATTTCGTATCCAGATCGGGAGTTTGGTGTTCTGCAGTAGCTGTGCCTGTCTCTAGAAAAGGGGATTATCGCCTAAACGGATTTTTCCCCTTTTATGCTGAAACGGTCCGTTACAGCAGCCTTCAGCTCTTCTGCATTGTTCGGTCTCATGTCTCATCTTTTCTTGGCAATGCCCCATAGATTCTCTATGGGGTTCAGGTCAGGCGACTTTGCTGGCCAATCAAGCACAGTAATCCCACGGTCATTGAACCAGGCTTTGGTGCTTTTGGCAGTGTGGGCAGGTGCCAAGTCCTGCTGGAAAATGAAGTCTGCATCCCCATAAAGCTCATCTGTGGAAGGAAGCATGAAGTGCTCCAAAATCTCCTGGTAGACGGCTGTGTTGACCCTGGACTTAATGAAGCACAGTGGACCAACACCAGCAGATGACATGGCTCCCCAAATCAGCACAGACTGTGGAAACTTCACACTGGACTTCAAGCATCTTGCAGTGTGTGCCTCTCCATTCTTCCTCCAGACTCTGGGTCCTTGGTTTACAAATGAGATGCAAAAGTTGCTCTCATCAGAAAAGAGGACTTTGAACCACTGAGCAACAGACCAGGTCTGTTTTTCTTTAGCCCAGATAAGACGCTTCTGATGTTGTTTGTTGTTCAGGAGCGGCTTGACAAGAGGAATACGACATCTGAAGCCCATGTCCAGGATCTGTCTGTGTGTGGTGGCTCTTGATGCACTGACTCCAGCCTCAGTTCACTCCTTGTGAAAGTCCCCAACACTTTTGAATGGCCTTTTCCTGACAATCCTCTCTAGGCTGCGGTCATCCCTGCTGCTTGTGCACCTTTTTCTTCCACACTTTTCCCTTCCACATAACTTTCTATTAATGTGCTTTGATACAGCACTTTGGGAACATCATAGGCGTGCGCACGGGGAGTGCCGGGTGTGCCTGGGTACACCCTAATCCCCGCGGCACGCCTATGGATTAAGTCCTGCAGGAACGGAGTTCCTGCACTTTTTATGAGCAGGAACACCGTTCCTGCAGGCACTCAGCGCCCCCAAATGCCCCCCTTCCTCCCCCTGTCATGGGGGGGGGGCAAGAGGTGATGGACCCCAAATCCCCCTCCTCCCCCGGTCGGGCGCCTGTCTTTATCTCAGCCGCGGCGAGGGAGCTGTGTGCTCTCTGCTTCCTCTCGCCGCGTGCTGTTTGCTGATGCTGGGAGCCGGAATATGACGTCATATTCCGGCTCCCAGTTACAGCAGACAGCCCGCGCGGTGAGAGGGAGCAGAGAGCACACAGCTCCCTCGCCGCGGCTGAGATAAAGACAGGCGCCCGACCCACTGGACCCCAGGGACAAGTCCACGCCAGCACTCCAGGTAGGGAGGCTGGGTGGACATTTTTTAATAAAAAAATGATAATTTGTGTGTATGTGTGTGTCTGACTGAATGTGTGTGTATATGTGTGTCTGTGAATGTATGTATGGGTGTCTGTGAATGTATGAGTGTGTGTCAGTGTATGTGTCTGTGAATGTGTGTGTGTATATGAATGTGTGTGTATATATGTGTGTCTGTGAATGTATGTATGGGTGTCTGTGAATGTATGAGTGTGTGTCAGTGTATGTGTGTGTATATGTGTGTCTGTGAATGTATGTATGGGTGTCTGTGAATGTATGAGTGTGTGTCAGTGTATGTGTCTGTGAATGTGTGTGTGTGTGTATATGAATGTGTGTGTATATGTGTGTCTGTGAATGTATGTATGGGTGTCTGTGAATGTATGAGTGTGTCAGTGTATGTGAATGTGTGTGTATGTTTGTCTGTGAATGTATGAGTGTGTGTGTCTGAATGTGTGTGTGTCTGAGTATGCGTGTCAGTGTGTGTGTGTGTGCACATATATATATATATATATATACATACACACACACACACACACACACATTGGAGTGTATATTATTTTTTTTGGTGGGGGGAATCTTGGGAGAGTTCCCACACTTTATTCCCCAGGACTTTATTCTCCCCTGTCGGCTCACACAGAACCGGCGCTATCTGAGTGCCGGCTCTGCTCTAAGCCTCCATGGGCCGGCGGGGAGATCAAAGATCTACCTCACCGGCCCACAGCAGCATGGAGGGAGGCAGGAGAGGACCCGGGGAACTCCAGACAGCAGCTCCGCCAGGTTCCTCTCGCGATATCTTAGCGTTGCCATCGCAACGCTCAGATCTCGCGAGAGTTAACTCTAGCCCCGCAGGCTAGAGTTAACTCTCCACTGGACCACCAGGGATGGCACATGGCAGCAAGGATCCCCCCTCCCTACAGAAGGTACGAAGGGAGGGGGGATATTTACTAATCTGCCCCCACCTCCACAATCCCTCCAAACATACAGAACACACACACATACAGCACCCACACACAAACAGCACCTACAGAAATACAGCACCCTCACACAAACAGCACACACACAGCACCCACACACATACAGTACACATACAGCACCCACACACAGCACGCTCACACACACAGTACACTAACCACACTCACAAATACACGACACCCACACACATCACACAAACAGCACCATCACACACACATCACACAAACAGCACCCTCACACACACACAGCACACTAACAGCACACACACACAGCAGTGTATATATATATATATATACACACACACATACACATGCAGCGTGTGTTTGTGCTTTAGGGTGCACACCCTAATGCAATAGGCTGCGCACGCCTATGGGGAACATCCAACTTCTTTTGCAATTACCTTTTGAGGCTTTCCCTCCTTATGGAGGGTGTCAATGATGGTTTTCTGCACAACAGCAGTCTTCCCCATGATTGTGATTCCTACTGAACCAGACTGAGAGACAATTTAAAGGCTCAGAAACCCTTTGCAGGTGTTATGGCTTACTTAGCTGATTAGAGTGGGACACTGTGAGCCTAGAATATTGCACCTTTTCACAATATTCTAATTCACTGAGATCGTGGATCTGGGGTTTTCATGAGCTGTAAGCCATAATCATCGCACTTTTGACAAATCACGGCTTGAACTATCTTGCTTTGCATGTAATGCGTCTATCTCATATATTCGTTTCCCCTTTTACGTTGCATTACTGAAATAAATAAAATAAATAAAACTTTTGCATGATATTCTAATTTTTCAAGTATCACCTGTGTAACGGCACCCCCAGGCATAAAAGGGTTAAACCGCCGTTTAGTAGATCTTCCCCTTCCAGAGATACAGGCACAGCTACTGCAGAACACCAAACTCCCGAACTGGATACAAAATAGCACTCCAACTCCCGAACTGGAACCTCACAAATAGCTGCTAGTAGACGAACAGGAAAAGCAGACAATCAGCTTACACTCCAGGCAATCAGTCTCTAACAGCATACAGTAAATCCCCCCAAGAACGAGACAGAGCTCCGTGTTGAGGGTCAAGCAGTGGTCTGTTTTAATTAACACTCACAGACTTTTATGCAAGTCCCCATGCAGGGGGACATCCCACAGGGAGTGACAACATGTAACCAATACCGTACAGTAAAACATAAAACACACCCAGCACAAACACATAAAATCCTCCCCTCTGCCTGTGATATAATTACTGAACACAATGGGTTAATGTAATTTATCACAGGCAGGAAAAATACAGTTTTTACAGCATATTCATAACTTCTAAATTATACATCACATTCACATAAAATATTTATAATAATTATATATTCACAATCAATCCATTCAGGGGAACAACATATCAAAAAATGGCATGAATCAGACCAGGGGTTCAGAAGTTAGTAAAGTATCTTTTGGGGCCTGGCTGGCAGCATGGCTATCTGGCCCAAACCGGTTTTACAGAGCCCTCTATCCTGGAGACAATGGGGAAAATAATCCAATTTTATCCAGGGATAGAGGCAGATTCCATTGAGCACATGTTACCAGTAAAACACAAAAGGATACAAAAATACATAACTCCTATCATACTGAATTGAACGGGCCAAATCTCCCAGGGTCCATAGTCACAGGGCAAGAGGCGGGCAACCAGGCTTCTCCAATGCAATGTGGCGAGATTGGTCTTTAGAGATTAGGATTTAGTGTGTGTGATGCTTAGAAAATCACTTTATTGTTTTATTTGTTTATATTTGCTTACTGCTAGATTACGCCAAAACATTGAAGTTAAAATGTAAAGGACTTCTCAATGAAGTGTTCTGGGAACAGTGGCCCTGTTGTTTTGGTCCTGATTTGTTAAACACTGCCATTTTAAAGTTATGGCATTGTTTTCATTGTAGAGCTAAAAGCATCTTTAGTAGCTTTCTTCATGACAACCATTAGTTGCAGCTTCCTACAATTAAGTCAGATTCGATTCTCTGTTGTTCAACATCCTCATGCATTGCATTCAATGCTTTCCTACAAGAAACATTTAGTTGGAGACGTACACCACTTGCCCTCTGGCACTTACCTTCCCCATCACGCCTGCGGCATCCTAGAGGTCCTCGGGGCCTCTCTGCTCGGTCCTGCCGCAATCCCACCACTGCTCATTTAGGCTCCACCTAGGTCCCGCGGCAAGCTTGCAGAGACCAAACAGACACTGGTGTGGCATGTGGGTGGGCTCGGGAGGGCCGGTGAGAGGATGACCTGGACAGACTGACGGGAGAAACTGGGTAATAACCAACATGGCATCCAGTCTCTTTTCCTGCTTCAAAGGCATTGAGGCTCTTCCTGCAGGGGCGCATTAGCATTAGGATTTCCACATAGGAAAGCATTTTTCAATGATTTCCTATGGGGTTTTGGGTGGCTAATGCATAGCAACCAAAAGTTGCCTAACAGCCGGGAAGTCCTTCTAGAGGTGGAGTTAGCCCTAGCAGGTAATTAGCATTATGATTTCCACATAGGAAAAATAATATTATTTTTGGGAGTATAGTTTCTCTTTAAAAGGAACACTATAGCGTAAGGAATCCAAATATCTATTCCTAACGCTATAGTACCCAAGTCACTGTATAGGTGACTCGGCCTGCAGTGCCAGGGCAAGAAAAAGGTATTTTACTTACATGATCTACCTTGCTGCACTGGTGTCCTCCGTACAGCTCTGCCTCTTTGACTGAGATCATCAAGATCAATGATCTCAGCCAATCTCTGAGGCCATCTAACAGAAAATGCTGAGTTTTACTTTTATTTCAGGAAAGTACCTCTAGTGGTGACAGCCAATAGAGACTGGTTTACTATGCAATTAGTATGCAGAATGCAGAATGGCAATGTTTTCAGTTGCAGGGTTAAAACAAGGGGGGGTACATTAAGATTAAAACAGCTGTATATATATATATAAATCTAAATTAGAGAATTTGTACATCAGCTATTTTAGCATAAATATTGTGATTCTGTTTAAAATTCTCTAGCCTATTTTGGAGTTTAGTGAATAACCCTATGCGAATTACTGCAACTTTATAACTGATGGAAATATGCTACGATCTCTATTCACTGTTACCTAGAATAATACTTGATGCAAAAGTACAAATACCAACAAAAAGTTAGTATTTACAAATATATCTAAAAAAAAACACCAAACCATATTCAGTCATAACAAAAATGTTATTGTTAGTCAGTTTAAGCCCATCAACTATATACAATCCTTTGTTCAATTTCAGACTAGAAAAACCTGTTTTTGTTGTCTGAGCTAATCCTCTGTTTACATAGCCCAATAGCAATGAAGGATTCCAATAGTGGGGGAGGAGCCACTGTTAGTCATTACATCACACCGATCCTGCAGTTATCCCTGAGAAGGTCCTTTGCCTGCACAGTTCTTTGTCTGGAAACCCCATCAAGCAGCAGCTATTGCTTATGCTAGGCAAGCTTGCTCTGCCATACTGATTGAGATTAATGTAAGCATGTAACGCTACGCTCTATGATAATACGTCTAGCAATCAGACCTTGTCCAGTGCAATAAAGAAGCCTTTTGGATTTTGCTACATTCTTTGCAATAACAGTGGCGTATCTCTGTGTTCTGTGAATGGATACATTGTAGCGAGGCCATCAGGAAACATCAGCTCTATCCACCTGCAACCAAAAACTAACCATGGGTCGACTGTGTGATAAGTGCATTCAGCTGATGCATGACTTCGTGAGCTTTGTCAAGAGGCTGTCCTCCAGGATAGTGGAGAAGATCCAGGAGTGTGTGGTCCTTCTAAATGAATGCTGCTTCACGTCTAGGAAGACCAGGGTGAGACAGCTTTATGAGCCTGTTCTTCAGAAGCATGAGAGACAGGCTGCCCAGGACTTCCTCAATCACATGGAGGCAGGTGAGCTGACTATTGACATCATCTCCTACATAATCACAACCAATAAATAGCCACTAGTCAGCTATAGTGTTGCACTATCTGATAAGCAATGCGTTCTGCAGCAGTGTAGCAGACTTCTAGCATTCCCTAAACTGCACTGGCCACCTCCAGCTGGGATGTTTACAGTACACTGAGTGTAGTGAGGGACACCCATTATCTACATAGGGCGTTCAATGAATGCAGAGCTGGCTATGGAGGGGGAGGGGGCAGAGCTATGCTTGCTTAGAAGTACACGTGTTTGTTCAGCTGTGACTGTGGCTGCTGGAGCTACACTTTGATATTTAAATTGCAGATTGTGAAGAGAAAAGAAGTTCAGAAAATTCATTGTGGTGGCATGTTCTGTACCTGGGGGAGGAACGTGGTGTAGAGATCTTCTGTCTTATTTTATTAACTTTTTTTTTTTTTCTATTTATGATGGCTGTGAGTTTGAAGAAAACTGGTGAAGAGTTGTTTGATCTCTGAGAGAAGTTGCTGATGAAGTAAATGATGAATGAGACTGAATTGTGAGAGCATAGTCTGACACTGCAATACAAGAAGACATTCAAATCACATGAAAAAAATGTCAGTGTTCTATAGCATTACAATCCACATATGACCTAACGTAATCCACACAAATATAGTATTTGTTGTTTCCAGTTATGCTAATCCTATTTAACCAATTATCAGCGCTGCAGAATCTGTTGGCGCTTTATAAATAGCAGTAATAAAACAATTTGAGATGCTAAAGTAGATGGAGATGTCTATATATACTTGAGGGGAGAGCATGCTCCCGAAAGCTGAAACCATTTTGATGATATAATAGGTCAAATGCATATATGATTATTTGTTTTAATTTATTTTCCTATAAATGGGAAAACACGGTGGTGTCATGCCACTGATTTTATGTTGTACACTAAATATAGTAATAAATATCAATTTAAAATCTGATCTGGTCTCAACCCCAATCTTTGTTTGTCATTCTTATAAAGAGCCGTCCTATTATTTAGCCATATCAACAATGGCAGTACTGTATTCTTTAGAAATAAGACTAAACTCTTGCATCATTAAACATTAAGTGACAGGAGGTGAGAAGGCACTGTCCAAACTAGCTTACAATCTGTGAGGAGGAGGTAAAGACACACAAGAGGAATAACAGGAAGTCAGAGAGGGTAGGGATTGAAGGATAACATGCCTGTGTTAAAATAAACTAGTAAAAGAACCAAACAGTGGAAGGAGAGAGTGTGGTTTGGGCTATGGAGGTGAGGGAACTAAGGGCAATTGTAATTAGAAGTGACACCCATGAATGTGGTATGCTTTCCTAAAGAAGAATGATTTCAATTACTTCTTAAAGGACTGGAGGCAAGGGATTGGGAATTCCAAAGAAACAGGGCAATACTTCAAGAATTCTACAGATGGAAGTTGCAGTGTGGGATTGAGAAAGTTATTTGAAGAGCAAAGGGAATGGGAAGAGGTGTATTTGTTGAGTAAATAGAACATGTAGTAAGCAGTGGAGTTAGTGAGGACTTTATAGGTTAGTGTTAGCAGTTTGAATTGGATCCTGAAGGGTACAAGAAGTCAATGTAATGATTGGTAAAGATGATGATGTTGATGTTGGAGAACTGGTCAGTCAGGACAACGAACCTGGCAGCAGAATTTATTATAGACTGAGGAGGGGCAATGTGGGTATTTGGAAGGCCAATGAACCATGAGTTGCAATAGTCAAGTTGGGGAATGAGTGCATAATCAAGTGCCTTAGTTTTAGCTTGAGTTAGAAAAGGGACAATATAGGCAATATTTTTACAGGATTTGGAGACCGGCTGAATATAAGGAGAAATGGTAAGACCGAGTCCAACGTAACCCTAAGGCAGGGAGTTTGAGGGGTTGAGGTAATGTACAATGGCAGTCCTGTATTCTCTAGAAATAAGACTAAACTCTTGCATCATTACAAAAATTTATTTCAGTGTATAAAGTAGGGACACTTAGGTGTCCCAGTGACTTGCAGAAAGATAGATTAAGGAGGAATATTACAGTGGTGAAAGATGAGGAGTCCAGTTTTAGAAAGCAGTAAGACATCCAGTTAGAGGTGTAAGTGATGCAGTTTGTGATGAGTTTCCGGAGGGCAGGAGGAGAGGTAAATCTATTATCATCAGCATATTGATGGTAGTGACATTTAAAGGAGTTAGTAAGGTAACCTAGAGAGGCAGTGTAAACAGAAAATAAGAGAGGATCAAGAATAGATTCTTGGGGACCACCAACTGAGACAGGAGGTGGCACCAGAGAAAGAGACACTAAAGGAGCGTTTGTAAAGATAGGCCAGAAAAGTGCAGTGTCATGGCGTCCAAGGCTGTGGAGGATTGGAAGAAGAAGAGAGTGGTCGACAGTATCAAAGGCAGCAGAGATGTCAAGACAAGTAATAACCTTTATTTTTAGTAGTGATTAGGTTGTTTAGTCAATCTGTTAAGAGCAGTTTGAGTTAGAGGAGTGGAAGCCAGATTGAAGAGTTTAAAGAGAGCGTTAATAGTGAGAAAATAAGTTAGACAGGAAAGCACAAGCAGTTCAGGAAACTCATAAGTGAAGGAGAGTAATAATATAGGATGGTAGAAGTATGGTCAGGACTCAGGAGATGGCTTTGTTTAGTGTAGGATTGACGAATGCTTGTTTGAGGGAAGAGGGGAAGATGCCAGTAGACAGAGTAGACAAAAAATGCATTAGTAACGAGACTACATTAGTGGAAAGAGATTGGATAAGGTGTGAGGGGAGGGGATCATGTAGTGCGAGAGGATAGGAGATGTTTAGAGATAATTTTCCAAGACTGGAGAAAAGTAGTTGAGTGGAGGAAGGAACAGTATTGGAAGGATGAGGAAAGAGTGGAGTTTGCATTCCTTATTTGGTTGTGAAGTGACCTGCAACAGGTGCTTCGAGTGAGCTTTAATTGGTGCAACCATATCTAGGGGCAGGAAAGAGTTAAGAGAAAAGAAATTGGAGACTAGATACAGGAAGAGAAGTGATACATCTCAAGATAGCTCATATTTCTAACACTCAATACTAGCCTGAGGCTAGCTAGGTTTAATATGTTGAGTGGGGGGCACATTGACAGTGCAGGGTAGAAGACGGTGATCAGACCGTCAGACGGAGAGTAAGTTGTGTTAGACAAAGCATATTTTGGGAAAAGACAAGGTCAAGGGTATTGCCAGATGTGTATAGGAGAGTTAGTCTATTGAGTAAGGCCAAAGGAGGAGGTGATAGATCAAAATCTAGATGCTATTAAGTTGTTAGGTTGGTAAATAGGAATGTTGAAACTACCAAAGATAAAGGAAGAAATGTCAGAGGAGAGAAGGTAAGGAAGCCAAGTAGACAAATGATTAAAAAAGAGTAGAGGACAGTCAGGGAGACGGTAGACATTGACAATGTGGGCTGAGAGAGGAATGACGAGACAGATGGAATGTACTTTGAAAGATGAAATAGAGAGAAGGACAGTTTGTGTCCTTGCAAGTTACCAAAGTCTGGTGTTTTCGGAATCAAAGAACAAACCTGTGATGGTGTGATATGGGTCTAAAATCAGGACTATTGTACCAAATCTGGGACAGCTGGGGGTATGCAGATGTAACATTTATGGTTAAACATGAAAAGTATAGGGTTACTCCAAACAAAATGCAGTGTTTTAGTTTTTTTTAAAACACTGGTTTTGTTTAGAGGTGGTCTGCCTCTAACCAAAATAATAAAACACATACTAAAAACTTTCCTCCGTTCCAGTTTGATCCTCCTTGGCTGACATCACTCCCCCACACCGGAGTGGGAGGGACTTTAAGGAGGATGGACTGAGAAGAAGAGCAACATGGCGCGGGGGCAGCCAATGGCTGTTTAATGCTAATATGCTTTGTGTGCTGGTGTGAAACACAGAACTGATGTTAGTCAGCCCAGAGTTAATGGCTCATGACACTGCCATAGATGAAGTGGTTAATTTATGCTGCTATAGATGAAGTGGTTAATAGCGAAACGCTGCAGTCTTCAAATAACTGATGTGATCATGATGCTTGAAGTAACCTTTCAGAATAGACCAATTGTTGCCAAAGGTGATTGGTACTTTCAGATATCCAGGTATAACATGTCCCTAACATTTTTCACTTAAACAATACATGAGCTATTTATAACCTGTGACAACAGTACTGAGCTACATCCACTTTGCTTTCTAGAGAACAATAATGTGTCATTATGCAAATATTTGCAGAGGCACTCGTTAACCCTTTTATGACAGGACTGTCGGGAAAGAAGACAAATACAGTGACTTGAACATCCATATACAACAATGTAGAAACAATCCGATTCCTTTTAAAATAATCTTAATAATCCACCCACAATTCTGTGTTTTTATTATGAAGCACTTGGCACAATTGTCTAGTTTGCAAAATGTTTATATATCATACAACATACTCATTCACTAAACAGCAATTTCAAAGCTCACACAATGTAATCGGATTAGGTTTTTTTTTAATACCTAATCTAGGCAAAAACAATGTGGGTTTAGTTACAGTATATGATCATACATTGCATAAACCTGCCACAACGCCAGTGTGTTTTTTTTGGTAGACTAAATGAGGCAGTTACGTATATCCCACATTTTATAATGCTATTTCGAATCGACTATTTTATGTAAAGATGGCTATATGCTTTCTTCAGAGACATACAGGAAGGTACCACATCTGTGTTTCTAGAATAGGATAGGGGTGCTTGTTTTACGCTTCCAATCATTGTACAATAAAAGTATTCAGATGTGCAATTTGTGACCTGTTTTATTTAAGATATCCGTGACTTAAATGCAAATATTCCATGCCCCATATATTTATAAAAATATTTTATAGGGTATGCAATTAAGTTCTCATTGTAAGGTCTCCTGAATACAGGATGTGTTTTCTGTTTTTGAATCCAATTATTTTGTAGTTGGCTACAGATTGGTCATTGTTTAATGAGTGACAATCTGTATCTTGCCCCTAATGTATATGACACTGTGTGCAATGTATGTGTGTATTTAATATTAATTATGCTCTTCCCACGCCAAGCTTAAAATGGAACACACCAAACATTTGCATACCCAGCTAACCCTTTGCTATTCATAGACTGTTCCCAATGATTGAATAGCTGCGAGCAGTGTAGAGTGAGGCAGGATCCCTTTATAAAGAGCAGGTTTTTTTTATTGTTTGGGAGATTTATCAAGGCAAAGCATGTTGAGAGATATTCAATTGGTTTCCATGGTGATTACTCCTTATTTAGCACTTTACCTAGGAGTGGCACCCAGTTTTTCCTTGATAAGTCAATTCCTCTTTATGTCTTATAATATAAATTTGCTGTTGCATTGCCATTTGCAGCAAAAATATGAGAAAATTATTCTACATGTGAAACATATTATTATTTTAAAATACATAAACATTCACCCATGCAGGAGTGCAATGTATATGAATAAAAGGACCTACATTTAACATGAATTAATTCTATTTTTTAGATTAGTTAAAACAACAGTTGTGAACATTATGTCCAGTTAATTACTTTTCTAATGCATGCAAAAATACATCAATTATGCTAGGTTGAATGATGCATAGCTAGCCAACCATATCGACTTAATAAGGATGCTCTTGCATTGTTATTAATATTTATGCAAACCCTGTGACTATGCATAAATTAAAGCTTTATTACTAACTATAAGCATATTGCCTTAGGGCTTGTGCTATTTATAAAGGTGCCATAATGGGTGATGGGTTTTATATATTAGAAAAATTGATATTTTTACATTTTATTTTCCATACTCCATACATATGGGGGAGGGGGACCTGAATAATTTTTCATTTGTTTCAAAGGCAATTACACATTTCCAACCTGTGAGTACAGAGTATATCCGTAATAAACATATTCATGTTATAGACATTGCATACACATACAGGCAAACCATCATACATGTCTATCAGATCAGTTCACTTTTGTAGTAATGGGTCTCGAAAGTCTTAAGTTGCGTTTTACAGATAACGCCTTATACAGCAAGGCAGGGAATTGCTGTGTGCAATAAAGCGGTGTAAAGTCTGTTGCATTATTGCTGTGTTTTTTTGGGGGGGGTTATTTTTTTTTTTTTTTTAATATAACCCTTTTGTGGGTGGTGGGTATCTTTCCTGTGTAACAGAGGGAAGCGGGAGTGCAATGTTTTAGGGATAGCCATTTTCCCCTTACATTTGCTCTGCCTGCAGGAGGAAGATTTCTGGGTCTGTTATCAGCCAACTTACAAGTATAGGTCAAAAATAGCAAGACAGAACTACTGGACTTAAAATGGCCTGGTTTAACGTTGAAGAAGAGAAAAGGCATAAACATAACACTAGCTAAGATCGAGATATCAGATATATGAGAATGCAATAGAACTAGCCAGGTCAGGATTACAGATGTCAGGAAGGACAATAAACAAGCCAAAGCCCAATAACCAGAAAATCAGAGAATACGTAATGTACTATACATGGAAACAAGAGGAAACCACAACAGGGCAAAAATTATGGAGCCCAAAACGTTATCTTTATGATCTATCTGCAGCAAACAATTTGAACTACTAACAAATACAATATTTAACGGTCATATCCTACTCAGAATTTTGGCCCACCCTGTATATCAGAACATTTTAAATAACCCCCATTATCGCATTAAACTATGGCCAAATGGGATCTCCTTTTGCTCCCTAACCTCCTTGCTAATTTTCAAATTATTCACCCTTTTAATTGTTATTATTATTGCCATTTATATAGCGCCAACAGATTCCGTAGCACTTTACAATGTTATAAGGGGGGGATTTAACTATAAATTGGACCATTACAAGAAAATGTACATGGACTATAGGTTGAAGAGCTGTGTCGTGGTTGGTTGCTTTGTTCCTGGGAGGTGTGTGTTGTACTGATGATTTTCTTTGCTGCTGAGTGAAGGCGAAGAAAGAGAATGCATGGTACTCGCCTCCGTGCCATCAATAAAATCATAACTTTACGTCATGCTAATAGTAAAATCTGGGAATTATGTTTTTACTGTTTCAGTGCCAGATATGGGACTTACATTTCTTTCCAATGTGCAGGTCACATCTATGGCATTTAAATAAGTCAAACCATGTAAAGTGGGTTTATTTTATTTTTTAAATATTTTCCGTTCATTTCATTTTTTTACATTTTATTTGAACGCTATATTCATGTTTCATATGGGTCCAAGTTGAGAGGGGGTGGAGCCAAGTTATGTGGGGAGAGTCTGGCGCCCACATCAATTTAAAACTTCACCAGCCTCCCCTGGTATTCGGTTGTGCATCCTCTAATAATATGCAGTCTCTATAACAGTGTTTCCCAAACCAGTCATCAAGACCCACCAACAGCGTTCTACTGACTAACAGTAATAAGATTAATTTAGAGATAAATGAACTCTGTAGTATTAGGAAAACAAAGATGCATCCTAACACTAGAATGCTCCCCCCACTGTTCAGAAAAGGGCTTAAAAAACATAACGAAAAAGCTTTCTTTAACTTGCCTGATTCCAGCACCAAGGTCCCTTGGTACTGTATCGTGCGTCTCTTCCACCAATGTCAGCTAATTGGGGGGCAAGGGACCCTAATGCACGTGTGGTGAATACCACCTGCATTAGGCCTCCTCTATAGGAAAGCATTGACTCAATGCTTTCCTATAGAATGTTGCTTGATGCTGGATCTCCCTGTGCAAAGCGTCAGGATGTCCAGAGTTGTTTCACCGAGACAAACTCTGTGAAACGTCAGAAAGCACCTCTAGCAGCCACTAGACAAGGTCTTCACGCTGCAATGAAAACATTGCAGTTTCTCTCTCTCTTTTTTTTTTTCCCTTTTACTAGACTGTTCCTGGGATAAGTGCGCACACCAGACATAAAGAAATTCTCTTGATTGAAAATGTAAAGATGTATAGGCTTTCTCATAGATACCGAGCTCATCCTGTTTCTGTACTATGCACATTAGGAGGGATTTGACATATCCTGCCTCTGAAATGTCTAGTTTGCATCAAAGGAGTAGCTGAGCGTCTACAGCAAGCTTTCCCAAACTCCAGCCCTCCAGATGTTGCTGAACTACAACTCCCATGATTCTCGGCCTATCTATTTCATTCATAGAATCACGGGAGCTGTAGTTCAGCAACATCTGGAGGGCCGGAGTTTGGGGAAGCCTGCTCTACAGTCTCAGACTTATATATGGGAAGAGATTGGGGAAGGTCTCACATCTCATTTTACTCCCAAAGCTTTCAACAAACTCATTCAGATTATATACTTTATACATAAAAGAAAACCTGGTGGCTGGAGATCATTTATGATTGGGACATATTCTTTTAAAAATATTGTTTTTTGTAGAATTGTGCAGGCTGCACGGGTCATTTATCCGATATTACTACATTTTAGTTTCAATAATGAGTAGAGCTCCTTTAAAATGTGTTAGTGTCTCTTTAATAACAGCTGACCTGTGGGTGGCGTTTTTACAACTTAAAGGGACTCCGCTTCCTTTCATTGTGTGTTAATGATTTGACTGTTTATAACCTTTCATAGCTACAGTTAATAATTAACTGAAAACAAAGCATAATACGACTGGGTCCGTTTAAAGTTATTATGCCACCAGACTTTATTTTTCTTTTTGCACATTCATATAGCATTTTAAAAATTGCTGATGTGATATGATACTGTTTAATTTTTTTCAAGTAGTTTCTTCACTTGTAGTTTATTGGATTTGTTATTTTATATATAATATAAGGGACACAAGGTAAATAAATGGTGGTGAAATATATATATTAAAAATACATATATATATATATATATATATATATATATACATAACGCGAAACAAAGTAAATGGGCATGTCCCCCATGCATACAGTTACTAGGGTAACTAGGGTAAGGTTGTGGGCAGGATTTAAAAGCAGAATTATTGTGTGCCTGAGTCTGGTATAATACCTTTAATGAGAATACAAAATAAAGGTAAATAAATCAAGATAACTGTCCATTGTCAGGTTATGTTAGCATCACCGGGTAAACGGAGCAATTGAGCATCTAAGGGTTTCTGTGGTTTGAACGCAGGCACTAGATCTGCTCCTGGCCTATTGACTGTTATATTTATATGTGGTTTGGGCAGTCTGTACATTTTCAATTCTTAAATAAGTATAAGTGTTTTGTTGATGTCTATCAATGACTGCCTAAAATGTTAAATGATGAAGAATGCAGAAAAGTTATCTGATCTTTGTGTAAACTGTAAATATTCCCCCTGACCAGTATATACTATGTATATATCACATCACAAAAAAATATATATAATTTTTAAACAAAAGTTCAATATATGATTTTTTGTTAACATGACCTCCCTTTGTAAAGAGGATATCCACCATGATCAGCAATTTCAAACAATCCTTTCCTCTTATCTGTGCAGTAGAATTGTATTGATTAATCAGTTCAACTGTTGAAATTCCAGATTGTGATTGGTTGCTGACATCATCATACTTTTGCATATAAATGAAGCATTGTTAATCTAAACCTATAGAATTGCTAGCATGTTAAGTCTAATAGACGGACTAAGATTTAACATCTTTATCCTGCATTATGTATATACATCTACATAAAAACATGTCTTGATTGATTCTTGGCCAACCACAATGCCAAACTAAGTCAATGTCAGACTTACGTACATGACTTTTAAAGTCCTTGCTGTTTATTCTTGTACTGAGGACTGGTTGATCAAAGCTGCTTTACATTAGTAAAGAACAATCGTGGTTTAAGAGACATATTTCCTGTTAATTGAACCAGGAGTGGAATATACATAGTATAGAATTTTTTAATCATTTGTCACTTTCTTTTCTTTTATTATTTTTGTAGGTTTGCAATCATCACCACTTGGAAAGGAGACTCTGGATGCTTTGAAGATTTTGGCATTTTCAGAAAACGCTGATCTCCAGCATTCTGCAGCTCTTTACTATTTACATATGAGCCAACATTGTAAGTAAATGTGTTTCCTTGCCACAGTGGACACAAATACCGGTTTATCAGAATAGTTTGCCAATGGCATTCATTCAAAACCACCAAATTAGACGAGGTGGAGGACGGGAGAACCAGAGGGAACTATAGTGTAAAGCATAGAGATTTGTATTCCTAACACAAAAGAATCTCTTGAAACACGTTAACATCTGATTTACAATGACATTTTTTTTTCATGTTGGCTGTATCCCTAACAGAAAGGGGATGATTTTCAAGCTTCCTGTCAATCAAGCATGCTGTTGCATACAATTCAGGGAGTGCTGTTTCAGCACTCTCTGCATGTTCTTAATGGCTTTAGTGTAGAGAGAGTGCGTATAATGCGACACTCACACTAGGCATTTGTGGTCGGTTGTCTGGTGTCCCCAGAAGCAGGTAACACATTTTGGAACTTTTGGGAGGCCTGCAGCCCTTACAATACCTCGCTTGGCTGTGACCCATGGAAAGAAATCCAATCTCATAGCACAGTGTGTTTACTTTAGAAGTTCTTGTGGCCTGCTTTGTTAATTTAACTGTAGTGGAGCTCCCTGTACCCTGGCTGGGGACATCTGCCAAGTACCACTTCCTAACTGGAACAGGGGAAAACCTCAGCGCTTCTGCCCTAGTTGCCGTGGCTTGACTGGGGTCTTCCTGGAGCCTCTTTGTACCGGAACAGGATACGGGGCAAGCTCTATTCACTCCCAGGGACTGGACAACACACAATCCTGGGAGCTCTAGTCTTTACAAGGACTTTCCCCGCCGAATCCTCCACGAGCTGGAACAAGGTGATTAGCCCTTTCCCATTACAGTAACTAGCCAATACATAGTTCTGGGAGTGCAACTGATTTTAATGAGCCAAACTCAGCCTTTTATGCACAGACCCAAGCAGGGGGTCTCCATTGTATTCAACACAAGCCCCTCCCAGGAATCTCTGGGCCTGGGAGATAATTGCGCTAAGCCGGTAAGCTAATTATCTCCCAGGAACAGTGAGGCAAACAAAAAAACATAAAAATTACCCCAAAACATCATAAAATATGCCATAACCCCACAAATAATACATCCCCAAATAGCCGTGATCTGAGCACCCAAATTCTCCAAATAGCTCTCAGATCCATGCAGTGTAGGGGAAACGCCGCCATGTTAAAGTTCTGACCAGCCGCACACGTGGTCCTATGCACAAAATAGTTTCAGGGCATTTGGTGCTTTTGCCGATCAACTTTCAGGACCTCCTGCGGCCGCAATACAGGGTGCTCCGCCTGGCTTTCAGGTAGCATTCGTTCCCCTTAGTCTCAGGCACCTTCTCTCCAAAAAGCGCTCTCCTGATGGATCAAGTTGTCCGTGAACCGCACGGTCACTTTATGCCGAAAACAGTTCCATAATATTCGAGGCTAAGCACTGCTGAGGTGACCGGAAACCCACAAATCCCTCCAGAGAGCTAGCGTTCGGTTTCATTCGCATGAAGGGAAAGTGCCGAACCAGGTGCACCCAGGGAAAGCTACTAATGGCTGCTTGGCAGAGTAACTCCGAAACATTTGTCCCAGACCTAGACCATACTCGGTGGGCAGGAAGCCGGCTTTCACACTCCTCCAGGAGTCCATGGCAAACGTGGGAAGAAGCTTTTGCCACAATAACTTTAATCACTCAGTAGGCTTTTGCAGACTCTAGCAGGGAATAAACAGAGCGGGGGATAAGAAAAGGTAATTTATACACCAAAACTTCTTACTGAAGCTAAAGTTGTTTTGGTGTTTAGAGTGTCTTTTTAGGAGTTACTTATTTAGTGCCTGAGCTGAGGATTCAGTGTCATTAGAACAGTCCGATTTGTGGTTTTCATGGTTGGTTTGAGATCTAATACTGCATGGACCAGATAAAACAAATATTCTTTCTTTTCACCATTTAAATAAATCCAAGCAATCATGCTATTACCTATTTTCAATTTATTTATGTCCATTTCTGTATTTTTAGTGAATGCTCCTCTGCCAGCTGAATACCTGGGGCCCTATCAAGCTTTGCTGCAATCCAGTGACCTAGAAGTTCAGCAGATGTCTTCCTTGTCCTTAGTGAACTTCTTACTTGAAGGAAACTGTAAGTGCCGCTTACAATCATCTTTTATGCATTTTTCTTAAATTACATAACAATATTATGTAAGTATGTATGTAGAGATACGATTTGGATTTTTTTTTTCTTTAAATTTTATTGTGAAAAATGTATCTTTTATGCCAGTCCTTGCTAACAGTTTGACAGTTCAAAAAATTTTCAACATATGTCAAGTCATGAAAATTAATTTAAAAAAAAAAAATTGTCTTGCCTTTTGGGCATGTTTCACTTTGCTATATAAAACTGTTAAATGTATTTATATTTAATTATTACTGGCTGTTTATAAAGTTCCAACACATTCCGCAGCACTGTACAATTAGGTTAGAACATACAATTTATACAGACAAATGGTAAAGAGGGTCCTGCCATTGAAGCTCTTTTACGCAAAGTGCTTTGTTAGGTTACGAGCTTACATCTAAAGGATATGATGGGGTTTTGAGACAGAGGTAGCAGGGGGGATTTGGAAGTGATGATCAAAGGAAGGTAACGGAGAGTTCAGTTACTGGTAAAATTTAAGGATAATGAGCAGTACAATCTAAAACAGCTGGAGGGACATGCTGTAAATATAGTGGGAACGCAGGTGGGTCTAAGGGAGAGGGATGGCGATAATTCTATCACCCTAAATATTAATAACTATGTGTACATGAAATATTGGTGGAATACATTCAATGAAAACAACAATAAAAAACTGCAGAAAATTACAGTGGCAAACTACAGGTGTAAATGGTAACAATGTTATAGTACCACATAATAATAATGCATGATGATGATAATAATAAGGTAACAAAGTTGGGATAAATGAGATGGAGAATCTTACAAGATTCAGTCAGTACCTGAAAGTTGGAGGATGATGAGAAATGCTGAGATCAGTGCTCAGCTACAACATTGTTACAACGTACAATTACTGCGAATACATTGTAAAAAAGAAAATAGAAACTGGGGCTTACAAAATTATCATGTTTTTTTAGAGGTCACACTAAACAGGAGAATGAGCTTTCTATATGCAAATATTTGCTCATGAATCAGAGGTGTCAGCTGCACTGCATTGACAAAGTCTATGAGACGCCCGTGTCCTTGGAGACACTCTAAGCAACAAACAACTAGAGATCATGTACCTGCAAGTTTCAATGCTCAATTCTGTACTATTTAGGAGTTAAATGCCTTTTGTTTATGCAGCTCTTGCCATAGTTTATCTACACATGGCCTGAAAAAGAGGATACATTTTTTACCTTACCTCATTGCACATGCATTTGTTTAGTTTAGAATTTATCTTTTGCACTGTTATTTGCTTGCTACGACCCGCAACAGCCTCCTGTGTGTTTATATTTAAATTAACAGAGCAAGAGATATAGTTCTGTAAGATCTGATTGAAAATTAAACAATTTTTTTTCATTCATGCTGTACCAATCACAGCAAGGGGAGGTATGGCTAGGGCTGCACAAACAGAAACAAAATTACTTTTAACTCCCAAATGGCAAATAATTAAGCAATGAGTGTGCAGGGACATGATCTATCCACCAAAATTTCTAGTGCTTAGTGTTTCCCTTTAAAGTAGAGCTTTGTTCCGTTACTCCTATAAATGAGATTGGTTGGTGTTGATGTGTAGGGATTGTTGTCAACATTAACAGCACCTTTTCATCGTGTATAGTGTGCTTTATTTATCTTCTTTCAAATCATTTTACTTTGTAAGAAACCTCCATATTTCAGGTTTGTGTTTTCTTTACCATAGACTCTAGAACCACCACTGTGAGACATTTATAAGTAGCAGGCAATGACTGTGGACTTTGTTTTCTCTTCCTTGTGCAGTAAATAAGGAGCTTGTTGTCCACGTGGGTTTACTTGAACCAGTGCTGGAGCTGCTGGAGTCAGGAGATTCTGCTGTGCAGTGTAACTCATGCGCCTGTGTCATGACGCTTGCAATGTCCGGTGGGTATCTGAACTGATTAAATGATAGTTGTTACAAGGGAATCTAAGCAATGGTGAGCAGGACATTGTTGAAGTGCCTATACCAGGAACCTGAGCAAGATAATCCTACATGAATTAGATGTGTTAGATAGGGATTTGCTGAGATTTTACACGGAGTGCAAAACAGAAAGGAGACTTAGCCTGAAAATGTTACTGACAATCCAGTGCTCCAGTGGGGCAAACCAACCCATGTTACTGGATCCAGTCTATCTGGACTCATGAGAAATCTACGCACTAAAACGTATGCATGGAGTGCTGTTACAGCACTGTGCTTCAATACTGACCTCCTAATCTGTATATAGGTAAATAATTCCAAAATGTTGTCATATTTCCATGCATTATTACCAGACTAACGTAGCTTACCTTGAAAATTATGATCTGCTGGAAATCTTGTTTTAAATTAAACTGATGTAATTAAAGATAATTTTAGGCAACAGTGCTGCCTCAAATAGGCCTGTCTTAGCCATGATTAATTATATTATGTCCAAACCCTCTGAATATATCTTTTTCTTCCAGAGTCCAATCGTGAAGCAATAGGCGTTGCTGGGGGTATCCTTCCCCTCCTTACACTGGCCAAGTCTTACGACCCAAGGGTTCAGCAGAATGCAGTTGGAGCTATTCTCAACCTAACTCGATCAGGTGTTTATACAGAGAAGTTCTCTCTTATACATGTGAAGTTAAATAGTTTAATTACATACTTGTATTATGATTGACACAGGTTAATTCAACAAACGCGGGTGTTTTGCATACAGGAATCCCCTTTCTTATATGTGGAAACTTGATTAGATTAGTATATAGAAACATATTCTTTCTGTCACGTTAACTCAGTAGACCTGTGCAATTTGTTTTGTTCCAAATGTACATTCGGACGAATTTCGTGGAATTTGGAAATTCGGATGCTTATGAAAGTTCGGTAGTTCGGAAGTGCCAAACCAAACCGAATGACATTGGTCCGAATTGCCAAAGTGCTTTGGGTTTCTGAAAAGTTTCAAAACAAGAGAGGGGGCGGGGGGAGAAATTACGTGAATGATGACAGTAATCTTGACCAATAAGCTAATTCCTGGCAGTGGGAGCCCTATAGGTGTGTAAGTGATTGTGGTGGCAGTCCTGGCACTGGGAGTCCTATAGATGTGCAAGTGGTTGTGGTGGGAGTCAAGGCACTGGGAGCCCTATAGATGTGCAAGTGGTTGTAATGGCAGTCTGGACTCTGGGAGCTCTATAGATATGTAATTGTTCATAGTAGCAGTCCGGGTCGGATCTCATTGGTTGAAGCCATGGCTAAACATTTTCACTTGCCACTAGCTACTTGGTGTGTAAATATTAAAAAAAAAAAAAAAAAAAAAAACAGCCCCAGATGTAAGGTAAACTTACTCTTTTTTGGGTTACAGAGGTAATAAGGGCATAACCCAGAGAATACATGAATAGAAAAAAGAGAACTAATGAGGTCAGAATTCCACCTGAAACAGGAGGAAACTGCACCCCACTACAATTACCTCTAAATTAAAAAATTATTTTAGGTAATAATCTTTATTACTAAGAAAACACCCAACACACACAAACAACAAAAAAGTGCAACCCAAAGTGAATGAAATTCACTTGTGAGTATGTCTACCTGAGATCACCCAGGATGACATACTTCAAAGATTGCTGTGGAATCACTTTGTTGCCCATATAACAATTGAACCATAATATGCTAAATGTATCATACAAAGGGGGGGGGGGGGCATATGGCAAATAGTCGAGGAAAATAAGTATATTTACAAACAAGTAGCACGGCAATAGGATTATTAGCATTAAAAAATTGTATAATATTTCCACATAAATCATAGAGATCAGAAACTCATATACTAATAAAGGTTATTACCTAAAATGTTTTTTTTGTTAATTTAGAGTTAATTCTAGTGGGGTGCAGTTTCCTCCTGTTTCAGGTGGAATTCTGACCTCATTAGTTCTCTTTTGTGTAAATATTTAGCCCAGATGAGTAGAAATTCACCCCCTAGTGAGTATGGAAGGGACTTTCCAGACTTGCAGTAATTAGTAACATTAAAGACCTGGCTTAAGAGTGTAGGACTTTAAATTTTAAAGGATCTCCAGGCATTGCAATTTGTTACGGTGCATATGGGTGCCAAGTGCCTTCTTGCCTTATGGAGCTAAACCATTAACACACGGTTTACCCCCAAACTCTAGAAGGCTGCGTCTGATCACTATGTCCCTCTACTATCCTATGATAGTAGATAGTAGATCTGAGGCTAAAGTCGGACCGGTCCGGCACTGCTGAAGGGCTGCAAGCTTCAGCTATAACTCTCAGCCTATCACTAGATCCCCTCTTTTCTGAATGGGTAGCCTTATAAGAAATAGAGGGGCAGAGCGATTGGGCGCGGTCTTCCAGAGTTTGGGGTTAAACTGTTTTTCTTAACGGTTTAAGTCCTTAATGTTAGATGGTGGTGAAGTTGTTATGGAGCCTGGAGTTAAACCCTACTGTAGCGATTATACATTTTTATACGATGGCTTAGAGAATGGAATATTCTGAAAGTAGAGTACAAGAGTAGTTAAGATAAACAATAAATTGGCACAGATAATGGCTTTAACCCCTTAAGGACACATGACATGTGTGACATGTCATGATTCCCTTTTATTCAAGAAGTTTGGTCCTTAAGGGGTTAATTACCGTATATACTCGAGTATAAGCCGACCCGAATATAAGCCGAGGCCCCTAATTTTACCCCAAAAAACTGGGAAAACGTATTGACTTGAGTATAAGACTAGGGTGGGAAATGCAGCAGCTACTGGTAAATTTCTAAATAAAATTAGATCCTAAAAAAATTATATTAATTGAATATTTATTTACAGTGTGTGTATATAATGAGTGCAGCGTGTGTGTATGAGTGCAGCGTGTGTGTACGTATGAGTGCAGCGTGTGTGTACGTATGAGTGCAGTGTGTGTGTGTGTGTGTGTGTGTAGCTGAGCCTTGGTGGGGGGTGGGCAATTTTATTATTTTTTTTAATTATTTTAATAATTTTTTATTATGATTATTTTTTAGTATTATTTTTTATTTTATTTCATTTTTGTTCGTCCCCCCT
The DNA here is from genome assembly GCF_036172605.1 of Pelobates fuscus. Lineage (NCBI taxonomy): Eukaryota > Metazoa > Chordata > Amphibia > Anura > Pelobatidae > Pelobates > Pelobates fuscus. The sequence goes on from NC_086318.1 coordinate 234,008,860, forward strand.
CCCTGCTTGATACATGGCAGGGAGGGGGGCTCTCACTCCCTGGTGGTCCAGTGGATGGGCACTGTGTAGGAGGGGGGTCTGTCAGAGAGTTTACTTACCTCTCCTGCAGCTCCTGTCAGCTTCCTTCTCCACCGCGCCGGTCCGTGCAGCTCCCTCTGTCAGCTCACACTGTAAGTCTCGCGGCCGCACTATGACCCCGCGGCTCTCGCGAGACTTACACTGGGAGCTGACCGAGGAGCTGACAGGAGCTGCAGGAGAGGTAGGTAACCGCTCTGCAGACCCCACAGCCCCCAGTCTGTATTATGGCAATGCAAATTGCCATAATACAGACATTGACTCGAGTATAAGCCGAGTTGGGGTTTTTCAGCACAAAAAATGTGCTGAAAAACTCGGCTTATACTCGAGTATATACGGTAATTTGGTATTCAGCAAAAATCAACACAAATAGGTTGGTAAGATGAAGCCTCAAGAGATTGTCAGAACATGGATTATTACTAGCTTTCAGAGGGGTAGGTAGAAGCATTCTTATACTTTGAGCTTTCTTTTTTTTCAGGAAAGTTTGAAGGAGAACTTTTTTTATTATTGCCATTTATATTTATTATTTCCATTTATATAGCGCCAACAGATTCCGTAGCGCTTTACAATATTATGAAAGGGGGATTTAACTATAAATAGGACAATTACAGATAAACTTACAGGAACAATAGGTTGAAGAGGACCCTGCTCAAACGAGCTTACATTCTATAGGAGGTGGGGTGTAAAACACATTAGGACTTTGTAACTTATGTGTTTAGAACAGTTGTTCCAAAACCTTAATTAACAATGACATTTTTTTAGATTTTAAATGACTTAAAGTATTACAAGGTATTAACATGTATAAGGACACAAATAAATACAACTGACCAGTGTGTAGGAACACTTCTAATGAAGAAACGAAATATAAACATTGTTATTCTGACATAAATAGCTATCATTATCTTTCCCTTTCTGATAGCAACACAATTTAAGAACATGGCATTAGATTGATGACCCATTCCTATCTTGTTGCCTCATGCTTTATTTGTATTATAATACACTTCAAAAAACACTCTGCACATCCCTTCATTTGATTCTGCCTCCTGTTCTGGTGAAGGAAGTAATGTGACAATAAACAGTTGTTTGGGACAGTTGTGTACCTGTCTAACGAAAAGAAATTCTTGTGTTTCTACCGTTGAGAACTCATGAAAAAAAAAAACCAAAACCATCCAATATTGATAACAATGTAAGGGAACTACTATCTTTTTTTTTTTTTCTTTTCTTTCTATTTTTGTGTTTGAAGAAGTTAGTTGTTAATGTGTGATCTGAATTTTCCCACCCTGCATGGGCAAATTTTTTTTTTTTTTTTTATCTTTTAGGGGAAACGTGTGTAATGTGAGTGTTGTGATGTTCTCTGACATTTTTGCTTGCTGGGTTTCAATACATTATTTTACTTTGCAGAGAGGATCAAGAGTATCCTTTGCAGAAAGGGAGCCCTACCTGTCCTTACCTTGTTACTGCAATCTGATGATGCTGAGATTCAGGTATGGGACAATCATGCATCATTTTTTTTTTTTAAATTCTTTATTTTTGTTGTGCGGGGGGTTACAGACATATCATGTCATACGCCACAACAGCGTGTCACAGTTTGTACATAGAATAAACACTGGTGTGAGGGTTCGCACATTTTTGTAAATTTGGTAAGTTCAACTAAACAATTATTTCAACAGAGTGAGAAGTAGCTAGGAAGGCTAGCATATTTAAGTATAATTATGAAAGTAGCATAAGTAAACGTTGCTTACATAAAACATCATAGGAGAACACGTTTAAGTTCGCTTTAGGTTTGGTTTTGATGTAGTGCACTCTGCATGCCCTCTGAACCAAATGTTAAGTGTGGCTGGCCGTTAGGTGTCGTTATATCAAATGCATGTAGTTTTTTGTTTGGGTTAAGCCTAATTAAATGAAGGCAAATACAGGCGTGTGGTTAAATGTTATACAAGTTATGGAAGTCAGAGCCACAACAATAAACATACAAAGATGAAACAAAAAGATATGGCAGAGATAAAGCTATACTTGCTTTTTCTAACTTAACTGGATTTATTGAGTCTCTCATACTTAGACTGCTTTGTTAAACTAATATAATAAGTAAACCATATCTGAATAAAAAGTTAACTTGGCAACATGTGGGCAGCCGTGGTTGCTGGTGTCAGGGAGGAATAAGCAGGATAACCTTGCAACATTAGCTATGCAGGTTGGACATTGTAATGCTATTGAGCGAGCTTAGTCTAAAAGTGGCAGTGTCGCTAGTATTACAGGCTAGGTCGTCTAATTACATAGTTTACCAAGTTGAAGCGATCAAGTCCAATGAGACTCACTGAGTGCCGACTTAGTCGTCTAGAAAGCAATGTCCCGGTGTGGATAGCCATTAGAGGTTGCTAAATGGTATCCGCACTGACAGAACAGGCTGTGCCCCAAAGTGTTCTCGGCTGTGGGCGGCGTGAAGTGGGGCTGCGGGCCGGCGGGCCATCTGTCAGCCGATGCCCCTACTGGGGAGGCTGGCATCTCACGCTGGTCGGGTCGGCAGGGGTTTGGTAGGTCGTAGCTGTGAGGAGTGAGCACCCCAGCCCCAGGCCGGTATGAAGGCCAGCACCTGTGGGCCACAGACACGGGATCTCGCAGTTGAGGCCGGGTCTTCCCTCTGTTGGGCGCCTTGGAGAGCTCGGATGTTTCGCCATCGCCTGCGACGGCTGGGCTTCCGGCGGTGTGGCTGGTGCCGTGGAGGTGCTCTCCGGGGGGCCTTCGGCCCAGGAAGGAGTACGGTGTGGTCAGACTTTCCTGGCCCCTGCGACTTCACCGTGGCTGCTGGGTAAGTAGTTGTAGATGGCTGCAGCGCTTTCGGGTGGCCCCTGGCTGGAGAGTGGTTAGGTATCACTTTCTTCCCGTATAATGGGGCCCCTTGCTGGTCGGCCGTGGGTCTAGCTTCTGGATTAGGCGGCCTCTGAGGTTAATCCCGTCGGCTTTGGGCTTTGGTGAGTGCCTGTCCGGTCGGGAGTCCCTCTAGGTCATTCTCCGGTGAGTTCCCTCGTGTGGACAGGGGAGAGTCTCTCATTCTCCTCTCCAGCTTAAGCCAGAAGGACTCAAAGATGGCGCTGATTCTGTCGTCTGTAGTTTGCTGCGCCGCTGCCGTGGGCCCACGTGGGTGGTCCGCCATGTCGGGATCAGTCAGCTTAGCTTGCAGTTGTTGCCATAGAGCAGGTGAACGGCCTCCCGGGACTGGGATAACCCCTGCCGGTCCATAGGGGGGAGGACGTGGGCCCTTTTTCAGCCTTCCAGCCTCGTGTGGCAGCGGGAGAGCGTCCGTCTCTCCCGCGCCTGTCGGCTTCGCAGGACAAACAGAGTAATCTCTCAGGTAGCTCTCCATAGTGGGAGTCATTCGAAGCCCCTTAACGTCACCGCTGTCTCTGTATTCTTATATTTTGAGTTTAGGTAGTTTGGGGGCTGTTATAGCGCAATCGTTGCCTCTGGTAGCAGGAGCTGTTCCGATTAGCGTCCGCTCTGCTTGGCGGTCAGGCCCCGCCCCCAATCATGCATAATTTTTAACTTAAGCAACTAGACTTTATATATCTATATGTCAGTGTGTATATATGTATGCATATTCTCATAGATCAGTGCACAGTGTATGTATAGGCACAGCCTAATGAGGGTCAAGTAGAGACAGTTCTAAAAGCTACTCTCCTACCTAATTTGGGGGGGAGAAACATTGCAGACTTCCTATTTCCAGTCTGCCGAGCAGGACACTGTGAACTCCAGCAGACGACAAAGTCTTACAGCAGCTGAATTAAAACACATTTCTAAGGATGCTATGTTTCCAATTACGCTTTTTTGAGCCTGACATTTGAAATTCTAATTTTAGTGCATAACGATTATATTGTAAACTTGTAATGTGGGCTCTCAAGACCTAATGCATCAGTTTGATTCAGTCTGAGTTGCACAATTCAGGCTAGCATAGCCAAAGCTGAGTTGGAGATGTTTGTCCAAACTGATTATTTTAGCCTAAATGTTGCCTACAGTGTAGTAAATAACCCTTTAGGTTTTGTTCTAACTTCTACCCTTCAATCCGTGTACAGAGGGCTGCAGCACTTTCAAAAAATGTGTCAGTAAATAATATTTAAAATGATGTGTATCAGTTCAAAGGCCATTCGTTTAGTGCTTGCATGATTTAATTTACCATTTACCGTAAATAGCGCACTATTGATCAGCTGCTGCTGTTGCTTAAGTCAATATAAACTCAGTCATAGGTCAGCTTTGCAAGATAAAGCCTGTAATGTTTACACCTATCTATAGCAACTGCTAAAACCAGCATTGTTACTAAAGTATAGACTATTTATGTACATTTACAATTATACAATGACCATTGCATTTAAAAATGAACAGGGAGAGACCATTTATTATTAATGGTTTATAGTGACAATTCATTAAAATGATATTAAGAATAAAATTAATATTAAGCATGTCTTCCAAGATCCTGAAACAGTACAGCTGTAATTAGCTGACTGCCGCTTCAGATAGAACCAGGAAGTGGCTCTACCAATAACAACTATGAGGTCTGATCTCAGTAGAGAATGTATTTATTATTATGTTGCAGTGCCGCACATCTTACCGAATAGAAACCATACAGAGGTTACTGTCACTGTATACACACAACTACATTTAATCTTTGTGAACGGCCATGTGTGCATTAATTGTCAAAGTGACAAGTAACACAATACTCACAAGATTTTAGGGGCAATTAAGATTCAAAGGGTCCTTCCCCGATATTTATTGGGGGCTGTTCCATTAGATGTATCTTCATGGACTCCAACGTCTCCACAAGATTCAGCAGGTTGATGTAAAGGCTTTTATTGTTTTAAGATAAACAGTGAAAATAAGTGATCCTATACATTGCTGCATGAGTCTGCCCTATGGCCTCAATCCATCCCCTCAGAGCAGTATGATAACGTGCCAACCAATGTTTACAGTTATTTCTGTCATTTCAAAATACGGTAAATTATTTTTAGTTTTTAATTGTGTATTTGCTTGTATGGGTAGTCCCAGCCAGCACAGGTAGCCAGGTAGTCGGCAATTAAGATGTGTAATCTCTTAAGGGTTAGAAGAATAAACGGCTCGTCACTTTCTTCCCAGATTTTTAAAATATGTTCTTTAACCCCTTGTTTCCCTTTTATTCCAGAAGTTTGGTCCTTAAGGGGTTAAGTGTCATTTGTTTGCAGTTGATAAAGGGCAAACTGAGGCTTTCAAGTTGTTGAAAAGGTCTACTGTTAAATGACACTAATTAGGTCAATTTGCAAACATATCTCCAACCTATCTCCAGACGTCTGATTTTAAGGAAGATAGAACAGTATTTCGCAGTTAGACTGGATAAACTCTCTATGAACAACAGTTCATTAGCAATCAGATGAGTAGTGACAGGAGCTGGCATTAAGATGTTTTATCGTAGTGCCTAGAAAATTCTCATTTTTATTTTGAATTATGTTATTTAGTCTGTAAACGTTTAAGAACCTTCTCTTGTTTTATTCCAATATATACAATTTCATGGAAAATCTGTACACAATTTAAGAAATATACTAAATATAAAAAATAATCTAAACAAGCCAACAGAGTGGAATTTTATAGATTGGTGTATAGCAGTGTGGGTGATTGTTTTATACACACCACGTCCGCCTGTGTTAATTATAATTTGTCATGGTGATAAGAATACACTACACTTTTTGATTTACAAATCAAGATATCAATGGATTTGACATCGTAACCACTTCTAAACGGGGAAAGAAAACCATATTTGTTTTTATGTAGATATTTTGGACTCAAATGGCAGTAATGTGGCCTGTAATAGAATTTGTTTAAAATGTAATTTTAAGTGATCGTAAAATGTGCATAACTTTTAATTCATTTCTATTAAAACAGATCTAATTTCCATTAACTTTTCTTTGCTACACATCATTGTTCCTTAGTATGTTACAGATATATACATTTATTATTATACAGCAGGTGTGATAGTACAGTGATTCCTTACACTGTATTAACACAGGGCTGTACAAATCTGATGTATTACATAGCATAATCACTTTTTAACTTTCTATTGTCTTTCCATTGAAACCTAATCCATATATTCAATGTTTTTTGTGTATTGCATATTTATTCAATTTGTCAATTTAAGATGTAGAATCTGTGCCCACTGCATATATTCAGTTTTACCCTTCTTAGCATTCTGCTATTTTATCAGATTTATATGTGTTTGAAATGTTTGGTTGATACGTCAGCTGTTGGCCCAGAGCCAGGTGTAGCTGAGTCACAATGTGAATTGCAGTTGCTGAGCTCTATTCTAGTTTAGTCACTAATGCTTGAGGCAAATCCATTCGACATTTTCAGCTTTGAAATGGAAATAGAAACAGCTGTTGCTAAGAGCCTGTTTCAATCCGATATGTGAACACTTTTCTTCTTTTTTTTTTTCCTTCTGAAGATAAATAGTAAGTAGCAAGGGTCATGCAATAAATACTGGTTTTACCGCATTCTTCCTTAAAGGCTTGCTTAAGCTCATGGCCTAGGGTCCCCAGTATGCCACTGGCTATTCCTTACTCTTTGAGTGACTTGTCCAAAACAGTGTGCTGCATCTCTTCCATAGTACCTGAACAGAAGCAGCTTGGCTCCTGAATAGTTCCGTGTGGCTCCTTAATTATATAATAACTTTCTAAACTATGCTGTGCTTCATGATTTGTTTTAATATTATAACCATAGTTATGCTCGGAGAACTAGATTATAGCTGCTATTTCCATCCTATTAAATTTTTTCTTGATGTAGTTTTTTTGTCACATATTGTTTCTGTTTGGTTGATCTCTTGATTCCATCCACATCGTGCAGTTTAATTGGTTTATTGTGAGGTCTGACGTACTTCCACTCTTAATCTCATTACATACTATTAAGAAATGGAGTCAGGTAGATGGCCCCTTGTTTTAACTGATGTTGCTAGTTTACAGCATTTGTAAAGTAAAAGAGAATTTAGGGTGCACCGTTCCGAGTCATTCAATCGCTATTGTGGTTTCCCCTTACTTTTTATAGAGATCTCTCCAGACACACTGTCCTATGGAGACAATCGTACCGCCTTGTCACTCAAATGTGCAGGAATGGAATTTCTTGCAAATTGGGACCTCACTGACTGCTGGCAGATAGGCATCTACTTTCTTATGGTTGCTGCAACTGTTGACGGAGTCCATCTCAACTTTGAGACGTCCTTTATGGACTATTGATTAGATTACACTGTTAATACCAGTAGTGACATCATAAGTAACAGTTGAGCCCCATCTAATATTGACGTGTTCAATTTTGATATATTGTTTTATTTGTATATTCTTTGATTTCTTTTTTTTTGTTCCGTAGGCTATGTACATGCCATACAGCTTAATTATCCCATATATTGAAGGAACATTATAGCATTAGGAATACATACAGTACATTGCAAGGTTAAAAGGACAACATAACTGCACCCAGACCATTTTATTGAGATTAATTGATCTGGGTGACCGTAGTGTCTCTTTAGTTAACAAACCTCCCTGTTTTGAGTGGTAAAACGTCTAACCTTAAGCATGTTGATGTGGCAGACATGTGTCCTCTGCCACAACTGCTTCCACCAAAGTTTTGGCATGTTATTGAGATTCTTTTGTTGCTATAACTTATAGAATGGGGCCTATCTTTTATTATGTTAATTAACATTTCTGTAATTCTTTTGCCCACAAAAAACAACAGAGGTGCTGAGAAAGTGCCTTGTACATCACAAAGCGTAACTCCCACCTTTGTGCCTGTCCCAATCCCCCCGCACATTGTGTTCCTATGTAATACTTTGCGTTTAAAGGATGTGTTTTATCCGACAAGATTGATCCTGGATTTTTTTCCTGCATGTGAACCCTGCTCTGTTGAATAATTTTTTTGAGGTAAATAATAACCCACCAAGTGACCCTCTTAATTAGAAGACATCTCTCGTGTGTTACAGCTGAATACAGTGAGCTGTATTTTCACAGGACAATACCTCAAAATTGCACGACATTTTAGGAGGTTTTGGTACCTGCTCTGAGAAATTCTTCTTTGAGCATTGGTTTTTCAGTTGTTTTCACTATGGCCTTCAAATCAGCAAAATTATGGTGGCCACACATAAATTTATTTTTTTTCAGAGCTAATGGTCATTTTGGCCAATGGAATGTGAGAACATAGTAGTGGCTGAACTAGACTTTTGGAGTAGATTGATTATCAAAAATACTTATGTAGGTGGAGCGCAAAGTCAGATCTATATTTCCATATGATCCTTTAAATCGTTTCAGCTCAGATGAGTATATGGAAAAGATAAATAAAGTGCATATAATAGTGAAGCACAGTTTTGAAAAAATAACACAATTTATTTACTAGACACAAAACACTCCTAACACTGAAGGGGATTGATATAATTCAATCTCGAGTAAAATACTTAAAAGATACTGTATAAAACCAAAATAAACACAATAAACAATGGATAAATGAATTGTAAGCCTCTTACAAGATAAAAATAAGTGAGTTTTATGCAGTCCCAGCTACTACTCACACACGCTTTGCAATTGTCTGAGCCCAGGTGTGGTGTTAGCTGGCAGCCGGCTTCTCTTCTTTCCTCCACGGATATGTCGGTGAGAGCAGACCGCTTTGGTGATCCTGGGCGTCAGTAAGGGTTTTTTCGAGCTTCCCGGGTGCTCCGCCCCCTTTGCGTCTCTACGTCACTACGTTACAAGCGTGCGTGGCGTGCGTCACTGCGTCGTCTACGCGTATCGCCAAAGCTTCCTCAGGACGTGATGCAGTGATGTCAGCTCGTCAATTGTTCATTATTTTATACGATCCTCTCATTTCTAATTGGATCTTTTCTAATAGTCTCTATAAAAACGTGTTGATTTGAAAATTGCAATCTCTATTAACCCTATACTTAATCAACAAAGAATACACCTTGCACATTGCATATAGCTACTTGAAAAATGCATATTGTACATGTGTTTTATCCGACAAGATTGATCCTGGATTTTTTTCCTGCATGTGAACCCTGCTCTGTTGAATAATTTTTTTGAGGTAAATAATAACCCACCAAGTGACCCTCTTAATTAGAAGACATCTCTCGTGTGTTACAGCTGAATACAGTGAGCTGTATTTTCACAGGACAATACCTCACTACGTGACAAGCGTGCGTGGCGTGCGTCACTGCGTCGTCTACGCGTTTCGCCAAAGCTTCCTCAGGACGTGATGCAGTGATGTCAGCTCGTCAATTGTTCATTATTTTATACGATCCTCTCATTTCTAATTGCACATTGCATATAGCTACTTGAAAAATGCATATTGTACATGACTGATTGATACATTTCTGATAAACATATAGAAACCTGTTAATTATACACCTTGAACCCTAATATTCAAGAAAAGAGAAATGAAGAAAATTAGTAAATCAATATTAACACTTAATTTGAACATACTGTTTGTATCAATTTTCAATCCTTTTTAGCCACAATGTCCCTTTTCATAGGACATGCACATATTTAAAATGACCAAACCCAATTATAAGGTACTCTAGTTTAAATGATCCAAATACAAAGTATACTGGTATACAAGATATTCACGATATCCTGGATCAAAATGTAAAATATAAAATATAAACCAGTTTTTAAAAAAAATTTAATTAAAAAATATTTTTGATAAATTAAAACCTTTTTTTTTTTTTTTTTTTTTATAAGAAGTGGCACAGCTCAAAATCATTATTAAGGCCAAATGGAGTGAGAGTATTAAGTTCAAAGATCCATCTCATTTCCATTTGGCCTAATTTCTTTATGCGATCCTCACCTCTCCAATTGAAAAGTGCTTTTTGGATTCCAACAAATGATAGACCAGTAGGGTCACTATTATGTTGCTCTTTAAAGTGTGCTGACACCTGATGTAACGCAAAACCCCTACGTATGTTGTACACATGTTCACCTATTCTAGTGTGTAGCTGGCGTGTCGTGCGACCTATATATCTTAATCCACACGGGCAGATAAGCATATATATTACATTGCTGGTGTGACATGTTATACAGTCTTTTATCTTATAGGTTGTAGTTGGTGACGTAAAGTGGTCCTTAAAAGTTCTATGGGAACTTGTGGCCTTACATACAGATTGATTATCACCAACAAAGTAAATCGTTTAAGGACAAGAGTAAATGGTCAGACCAATGGGTCCAGGTTTTGTCAGTATTCCCAATGGAACAGAATAAGGAATAGTCTAAAACCTGGACTTTTTGTGCTTTGAAGAGTGGGTTAGCAACTTCTTGTTTAGAGGATAGATGACAAATCTGTTGTTACATAAAAATATTGTTATGGCATGGTGTAGTAGTAATTGACATTACTCAAGACAAGCTGTAATTTTTTTGCTTTTGTAAAACTTAAAATAAGTGAATACATTGTGGGGCAACATATCATTGCCAAATGTCCCATGAATTAAGATCTACATCTATATGTAAAATTATACATCTCAAAGCGTATACGTTCTATTTCCTGATCGATATATCTGTATACACATCGTTTTGTTTTCTGTTCTTTTAGAATGCAATGCAAAATAAGGTAACAGACCAGTACTGGTACACAAACATCTAATGGTTTCTGCTTTCTCACTGCTTCCTCTAGTATTACAGCTGTGCCTCTCTGGGTAACATTGCAGCAAACCCAGATCACCATCAAGCCATGTTAGCGATTGGAGATGGATTCATCCTGAGAATGCTTGTTTCTCTGATGTCTTCCTCGGTGCAGAAGGTATTATAACCCCTGAAACACTGAAATATTATCTTCATTACCTATATGAAATATTAAGGAAATGTAATTGCTATTTTCTTTTTGACCTGTAATGACCTTTTGAAATGTAGAATATACCCTGCTGCCATCATTTTGTGAACTTGGTTTATGACAACTGCAGTACAGTATTTTTTGTATACAGGTTCTAATTAAAATAAAATATCAAACAGAAAGTGGAGTAGGTCACTGCTGTACCAAAAGAAAAAAAAGTGAAATGTTCAATATTTGCTCAAGAAACCTAAAATAACCAAAACAGGTATAGTGTGCAAAGAAGATACACTAAGTGCAAAGTAGTCATCAAAGGTATATTATAAAGGCAATATTACCAACGTAAGGCTATCTTACTTTACTTTCATGCTCTATACATTAATTTATCATGCTGCACCTTTGAAAATGGGGCGCTGCTGATGTTTGTTCTTCAGAAAAAACCCCACCTTGGCTCACTCCAGGCAGCACATGGCACTCTTCCACCTAGTGCATCATAGATTTAATATTACACATTTAGAACCAGTGTTCTCACTGAAATGTTTGAATAAGTGATGGTTAATGATTTTATGATGTATACAGTGGTGTATCCTGGTTTTGTGCTGCCCTAGGCAGGACAAAACTCAGGCACCCCCCTCCCGCCCGCCCGCGCCACCCCCACCCAACCCTTCCCCCGCCCGCCTTCTTAATACACACACACACACACACATTCACTGACAGATACGCATACACTAGCTAACAGAAACACACACATACTAACAGACACACTCACTAGCAGATACACACACACAGTCAGACACATACAGACACACACACTAACACATACAGACACACACTAACAGACATACACAGACATACACAGACACAATAACAAACAGACACACACAATAACAGACACACACAATAACAGACATACACACACACACAATAACAGACATATACACACACACACACACACACACACACACAATAACAGACATATACACACACACACACACTATAACAGACACACACTAACAGACATACACACACACACACTAACAGACATACACACACTAACAGACATACACACACTAACAGACATACACACACACACTAACAGACATACACACACTAACAGACATACACACACTAACACACACACACACACACACTAACACACACACACTAACACACACTAACACACACACACACTAACACACACACACACTAACAGACATACACACACTAACAGACATACACACACACTAACAGACATACACACACACACTAACAGACATACACACACACACTAACAGACATACACACACACTAACAGACATACACACACACACTAACAGACATACACACACACAATAACAGACATACACACACACACACTAACACTCACCCACTAACACACACTCACCCACTAACACACACACACACACTAACAGACACACACACACACTAACAGACATACACACACACTAACAGACACACACACACACTAACAGACACACACTGACAGACATCACACACACACATACACTAACAGACACACACTAACAGACATACACACACACACTCCCTTTTTTATTTTTTTTATTTAAACCCCCCCCCCCCAGCCTCCTTACCTTTGGGAATGCTGGTGGTCCAGTGGCTGCTGGGCTGGCGATCTGCTGGGCGGCGCTGGCGGGCGGCCGGCGAGGGAGCACTTCCTCTGAGCTGTCTGCTCAGCTCCCTCGCGCTCCGCAGAGTGAGGCTGGGAACCGGAATATGACGTCATCTTCCGGCTCCCAGCCTCACTCTGCGGGCGGCACGCGAGTGAGCTGAGCAGACAGCTCAGAGGAAGTGCTCCCTCGCCGGCCGCCCAGCAGATCGCCCGCCCAGAGAGCTTGTCTGTTTTTTGCCGCCCCCTGGAAAATGCCGCCCAAGGCAAATGCCTTGTTAGCCTCGCGGCTAATATGCCCCTGGATGTATACATGATGAAAGTCTTCAGAGTCCTTCAGTTGTAAAAGTTGTGATGTAAGCCATGCAGGGATTAATGGCATTCATGTTTAAAACTCCTGTGGATGAAGGTAGTGGACTTCCTGTGTGGGCATGTGGGCATGCTTAAGCCATAAAAAGTGTTAGAAGCCCCAACGCCCTCAATTTGGCAAGATGTTAAAACAATCGATCCACAATAAGCTAAGAATAAAGAAATTGTCAGGGATTTAAAAGTTGTGCATCCCACTAGGATGTATTGGTCATGATGCTTACAATATCCCGCAATGTTCCAGTGGTAAGCCATTATCAGTTATGTCCTTATAACCATGGCCCAAACTAAAGCTTAAAGGAACACTATAGTCATCTAAATTACTTTAGCTAAATAAAGCAGTTTTAGTGTATAGATCATTCCCCTGCAATTTCACTGCTCAATTCACTGTCATTTAGGAGTGAAATCACTTTGTTTCTGTTTATGCAGCCCTAGCCACACCTCCCCTGGCTATGATTGACAGAGCCTGCATGGAAAAAAAAACTGGTTTCACTTTCAAACAGATGTAATATACCTTTAAATAATTGTATCTCAATCTCTAAATTGAACTTTAATCACATACAGGAGGCTCTTGCAGGGTCTAGCAAGCTATTAACATAGCAGGGGATAAGAAAATCTTAATTAAACAGAACTTGCAATAAAGAAAGCCTAAATAGGGCTCTCTTTACAGGAAGTGTTTATGGAAGGCTATGCAAGTCACATGCAGGGAGGTGTGACTAGGGTTCATAAACAAAGGGATTTAACTCCTAAATGGCAGAGGATTGAGCAGTGAGGCTGCAGGGGCATGTTCTATATACCAAAACTGCTTCATTAATCAGGTGACTATAGTGTCCCTTTAATTTACTCTGTTAGTATTGACAGCTAGTCTTTCAAATTGGGAGAAAGTTAATTAATTCAAGCAAGACTTTCATGATAACTAGGAATATGCCTCACTGTTAGCCTGAAAAGGTTAATCAAGATCAAAATATGGGGGGGGCGGGGCCTGACCTGCAAACAGAGCAGCCGCATGTTGGAGGAGCTCCCGCCATACCAGCCACTTATTGGGATATACTCGAAATCCTCAAGCCTGAAACGATGCCGGGGCACACCACCCATGTCGGGGGCTCCCTGGTGAAGCATCCGATACCGGACTCGAGCGCATCCCGTAACCGAGAAGACAAGGCGGCAGGCTGCGGCCGACGGAGCTGGGGGGGAGACGGCCGGTCCCCTCGCCCCAACACCGGAGGCACTAACCTACTGAATACCCGTTCCCCCCCCTCGGGACCGGTGGGGGTGATCCCGGTCCAACCCCCCAAGGCAGGGGAGCTAACTCATGCACTGAAAGGTGAACCTCTCAGACAGCCCTACACTACACGGGCCCACAAAATGGCGGACGTTACATGTCCCCATAATAGCCAAACGGAAAGGCAAAACTTACACCACCAGCTTGATGCCCTATTCGAAGCCTTTTGGGCGAAACTGGCTAGCAGAGGCAGACAGGCTGCAGAACCAGGGCACTCACCCAACAGAGAACCCGCACACATCCACCAGAACCGCACGGGCCCCCGTCCGACGAGACCCACAAGATGGCGCCGGAGAAGGAGACCTCTCCCGCCCGCACATAAACAAGCAAGACCACACTGTGCAAGGAGGCCTGCTCGAAATAGCCCACAAGCCCTTTACAGACCTGGCAGGAGCCTGAGACACACGACTAGCAAGCACCCCACAGAGCTCAGAATCCACCTGAAACCACAGAAGGCCTCAGAGTATCAGAGGGGAACACCACTCACCTGCGTCACCAGAACAGGCCTTCACTACAACGAGCAGACAAACCAACAGCTGGTACCAACGACACTGCACCTTGCTGTGACCAACTCTGACATCTCACCTACAACCTTCCCACTATTGGGCATCGGCTGATAGGGGTCTCACAAGATGGGAACCACAAAGGTACACATCCCAAACCTTTGTTACAACAGATGCTGGACAGACCACATTAAAGCCTCCCAAATAGAGACTCATCAACAATGCAAAACCTGTTTAATGTTTAATGCTAATGTTTAATGCTAATGCTTAATGCTAATGCTTAATGTTTAATGCTTGAACACTCTAACCCAGCTAGCATCTCACAGTACACCCTACATATACCGCAGTACTACACGCACCAACACGCTCTCAAGCAGCCTATCACCCAATCACTTAGAGAAGCTGAGCCTGGTACTCATGGAATACTCTATCTTTACACGCGCAACTTACACGCATGCATCAAATCTACGTTTAACGGCAAAACACACACACACTGTGTCCTGATCATTAATATGGATGTATCTCTCAATGGCCGACTTAACCAATTCACTCTTAACGAATTCACTTACAAATACAACCTGTCTTTACAAAAAAAATGTGCAACTGTATATCATCTTGATATTGTCTACATCATTCAGCCCGTGATTGCTGTCGTGGCACCACGGGCCTGTCTGTAAACTTTACTGCACCAAAAATAAAGAATTTAAAAAAAAAAAAAAAATCAAAATATGGACACCAAAACATGATCATATTTCTGTCAGCAGAGCACTCTATTATATGAGAAACATGGTTTTAAATGCATTTTAAATTAAGCATTATTCGCTGTTTAATAAATAAACCCCATTGCATTTTATTTGCCTGATTTGGTAGTGAACTGTTCTTGTATTAGTCAGAACGACCAGTTGTATGATTTTTTTTTTTTTTTTTTACAATAAACTCTAGTGGAGCCAAATACCAGAGCAGAGCACAAAAGGGTGCATACATCACCCGCCCAGGAAATACTTCATATAACTTGGATACAGATATTTTATTTATTGTCACGGTATAGAAAGACATCTTTGCATCCTGACCATTGTCCCACAAAGGAAAGGTGTGGCTCACATGTCCATTATCCATCATGCAATGCAGTAAAATGTCAATCTGCCACTAAAAATGTTCTATTGATGTCTTCAGCTTTTCACGTTCTGTTTTATTTTATAGGTCTCAAGCCAGGCGTGTCTTTGTTTGAACAACCTAGCCTCTACTGGTAAGGGATCTATGCAGAGATAGATTAAAAGTCTTTCTAGATCAAGAAACAATATGATTTCTATATAGCACTTTGTTAAAACTTTTTATGATTCATTTAATACACCAGGAATTGTTGAGAAAAATAAGGAAATTGCACATTTAAAGGAACAGTGATATTAATTTTTAATGTTGTTGTTGCTGTGCTATTATATTATGGTCACTTCCAAACTAAAAATAATCTCCTTTTTTAGACTTTCAGGGTTATTCACTAAACTGATAATTGTTAGGAACTCAGAGTGAATTTAAAAGTTTTAAGTCAAAGGAGCAAAATTTGAAGTTTAGCTGACGTCTTCCAGTTTGGCTATTTTATCCTTAAATTTAAAATTCACTTTGAATTCCGAAATTTCTCACCTCAGTGAACACATTTTTTAATGTCTTCATGAGGAAGTGCTTCTAGTGGCTGTTTGATTGACAGCTGCTCAAAGCACACTGACTAGTGTAAACATTGGTTCCCAGAAACAGCAATGTTTGCAGAGCAGACTGCAGGGACATGGTCTGTGTATCAAAACCATGACACTGAGATGTCCTTTTATAGATTAAAGTAGCTAAGCTATAACGATAACTAGAGAAAGCTAGAGCATTTTGCAGCTCACCTGTTCTGGCCTAAGGTGCCCATTTTACCTATATGCCTTCAACATTACCTGTTTCAGGGAATAACCCTGTGTGTTCAGTTATATATGTTAAACTCCAGTTAAGAATGGTCAAGATAACTGTTTCAGGAGAATTAATTGCACACACTGCCGACTGAACAATTCCAACCTAAATTGGATCAATTTTGTCTCTGATTTTACGTAGGCTTCGAAAGTGTCTAGTCACTTTTTATTCGGCTTACCAGTAAGAAAGCAGCATCCAGTAAGTGGTACAGCAAACAGTCCAATGAGGCTAAATTGATAACAGAGCACTGTTCACAGAATTACCAGGACACTAAAAATAAGAAAGTTCCACGATTTTCACCTATATTTACATTGTATATAAACTGGACTGAAATGTGAGGTTTTCCCTTGTATTTACAGGAAGCAGGTAGCCAGACTAATAGAGACATACTCGCATTCTGAAGAGAAGACATTACCACAGAATACATTATTCAATGTTTTTTCTTCTAAATAAATGCATGTTTGACTGTTACCAATATGAAGGATTCCTGTTTCTTCATACTCAGGTGAAGTCCGAACACACCTCCTGTCAATGGACATCATGCCATTCCTCTTAACCTTGCTGAACTCAAGCAATAAGGATGTCCGGCAAGCTTCCATTACTCTGCTCTGCACCTTGTCCCACCCTCCAGGAAGTGTGGTAAGTATGCACTCTAATGTCCAATAATAAGGCATACAGTGTGATTTAATGACCAATTCCAAGGCAAGGTAGCTAATGCATGATAGTAGTACCAACATACTGTCGGAACTGCAATATTACAATGGGATCTCTGTATGTCATTGAAAGACTGCTTAGAATTTCAAATTGATTTATTTCACTGTTCCCTGAGAAATTATTTTCAACCTCCCAACTTTGGAGGATGGACGGGGCAAGGTTGGCATGTAAGTGAATACTATCTTGGCAACCTACTTTACTACCCCTACCCTTACCTTTTGTGTCACTATATGCCTCTACCTCTAGCATGAAAGCTCATTTTGCAGGGCCCTCAATCCCCTCTGTTCTTCTGTGTCCAACTCGTCTGGTTACAAATACGTGTTTCTTAGTCCACCCATTGTACAGCAACACGGAACTTGTTGGTGCTTTTATAAATAATAATAATAAGTGACACAACTGTCACTGGGGGTGTGCCAGTCTGTTCTAGGCTTACAGATAGCCCTGCCAGCTTGCCCATTGTAATGGTGACTATGCAAAGAACATTACTTAAGTGCTCTTGTATAGGAAACAAAATGCTCTGGCTTACATTAGTGCCCAACAAGTGTATTTAACGATGTACTAATACTGTGCTTTTGAGGGAGCGGAAGCAGGACAGCAGAGGACCAACCCGGCACACTGGGACAAGGGTTTAAGATTAGGACAGTCCCGTGCAATTCAGGATCTTTTGGAAGTTGTGTGATTTTATGTTCTCTTTATTTTGTGTTTTGTTTTAGTGCAATTTGGCTTATTATATACTATTCATGCTTTAAAATGCCTGTGCCTACTATGGCAGAGGTAAGAACCAAAAGAGTTGATAATTACCTCACGAATAAACTTACAGCTATGATTCATAACAGCAGGCAGTCATTTACAAAAGGTTGGGAGGAACTGATTGAACAGGAGGGGTCTTTGGTCTTGCACTTGGTCTTTTGCACTTGGTTTTCTAGTTTATTTTGGTCCGAGTTTTCTTGTGTTTTTTTTTTCCCTAGCTTGTCTTCATGCATAATCCATGCTTCTGGCCTAATTCATGCATTGCGGACATTACTTACAAGAGCATTTATTTTATTATTCAATATTAAACCTATTTTTCTATGTTACTGAAGCTAGTTATGGAGGCTTCTCTATATATATTGTAAACGTGGAAACACTGCGTGCCAAAAAAATGTGCTTAATGATTGTGTTTTTATTTGTCCCTGACTTTACATAAAGAATTTTAAAAATGCATGTGACAGTACTCATCCTTCTCCATTCTAT
Organism: Pelobates fuscus; assembly: GCF_036172605.1. Lineage (NCBI taxonomy): Eukaryota > Metazoa > Chordata > Amphibia > Anura > Pelobatidae > Pelobates > Pelobates fuscus. The sequence goes on from NC_086318.1 coordinate 234,027,428, forward strand.
CCTGGTTGTAGGAGGCGGCACTGTGTGAGGAGATGCTGCGACATTTAGCTGCACTGATGCAGACTGAGAGGACAAACCCAGTGGTTTTGATTCATGCTTCTTGTACTATCCAGAACCTAATCCGAGAAGAGAATATGGAGGTACTTCTATGATTAAAAAAACCTTACATCATCATGCCAATATTGTTAGAAGTCCCTATAAGGGCTATTCACTAAATGAGAATTCAAAGTGGATTTCAAATTCAAGGCCAGAGTAGCCAAACTGGAAGCATAGCTGACTCAGGAAAAGTTCGATCTATTTTGACCTTAAATTTGAGATTCACTTTGAATTCACCTTGAATTCTCACTTTAGTGAATTAACATGTATATTTATTTATTTTTCTCTTCATCCTTCCTTATCCTATAGGTAACATGGTTATTCTTAACACCATCAGGATATGCAAGTCCTGCAATATATTATAATTTATTAACAAATTCTGAATTTACAAACGGCAAATATTAAATGGGATCTGCCACTTCCCGTAGGAAAGCATTGGGAGGCTATTGTGCTGCGCCAATCAGCATCTACTCATAGAGAATCAATGCATCTCTATAGGAAGCATAGCGTGGAGACACTGAATGCCAGTGCTGCACATTGTACGACACTGGACTAGGAAGCACCTCTAGCAGTCATCTGAGTGTCTGCCATTAGAGGTGTTCCTAGGCAGCTATATAACACTGCATTTTCCCTGAAAAAGCTGTGTTTACATTTAAAAGCCTGCAAGAACATGCTATAGACACCAGAACAACTACATTACGCTGTAGTGGTTCTGGTGACTATTGTGTCTCTTTAAATATAGAAATCCACAAATCTTTATCATGCAATTTTGCATTTCCATTTTAACTCCTGGCAGTAAGCATAGATGAAGTCTACAATGTATAGAGAAAGAAACAATGTTTACATTACTCCTCTTCATTGCTTTGTTTTTCCTGGTCTGAACAGGGGGTGCGATATTTCTGAAATCTTTAATATTATTTAAAGAAACACTTTAGGGTCAGGAACACAAACATGTATTTCTGACCCTATAGTGTTAAAAACACCATCTAGCCCCTCATATCCCATAAATATAGTAAAATATTACCTTGTCTTTATTCCAGTCTGCAGCTGCTGACTCTGCCCCTGATCTGCCTACTTGGCTGACATCATCAGAAAAGCATTGGATTGCCTGGGGCAGAGCCAAACACTACCCTGGACAGTTAATGCATCTCTATGAGGAATGTTCAGTGTCTCCATGCAGAGGGTGGAGACACTGAATGGCAGTGCTGCTCACCTCTAACATCCATCTGAGAAGTGGCTAGTGGAGTTATTCTTATGCTGTAATGTAAAGACTGCCTTTTCTCTGAAAAACAACAGTGTTTACGGCAAAAGCCTGAAGGGAATGATTATAGTCACCAGAATAACTACAGCTTATTGTATTTGTTCTGGTGAGTACAGTTACCCTTTAAAATAAATCATTCAATGGTGTAATATTCCGTGGTTGTAACAGTTCCCTTTTATATTGGCATTCCAGGATGGATGTAGCACCAGTTGGATTTATATAGATAAAATAAATAGAACATGGGGGGCGGAGCCTAGCTGCAAGAGCGAGCGGTCGCACCAAACGAGAGCTCCGGGCACAAAGCTAAAAATCGGGGGCAAATACCCTCTAAACGGACCTCCAAACGAAGGCCAGGGCCCTCCCAGGGTACCCCCAACGAAATGGGTCGGAAAAATAGGAAAACAACCCCGGACAAACCATCCCCAGGGCTTACCATCGGAGAAATGTGGCGGCAGGCGCGAGGCCCAAGCGGACCTAATATGGCGGCGCTCCACGGAGGCTGCTCAGACTTCTCTGAAGAAGAATCTGGAGAGGAATATCTGACAACACCTGCAACGGGACAACCCCCACAACAGCTCAAACCTAACCCGGACTCAGCTCCGGTAACTACAGCGGTCTTAAAGCAACTACTGAACGACCTACAAACGACACTGCAAAAGGACATCACAGCGGTGCGAGGAGACCTGAAGGGTTTGACGACCCGCATGGGCGCCCTTGAGAAGACATCCATAAGCAACACCAAAGACATAGGGGAACTTCAGCGGGCGGTAAATGACCTGCATACAAGACAGCGTAGACAAGAACTTCGCCTAGCGGAATACGAGGACGCTAGGAGGAGAACCAACCTAAAGGTGCGTGGGGTCTCGGAGTCTATACCCGAGGCAGAACTCCCGCGAATGGTTGAGCAATTGCTTGCTACTATAATGGCGCCCTCGAACACCATCAACGTTCGCCCTGAACGCGTCTTCAAGATCCCCAAGCCACCTAAAGCGCCGACCGAGGCCACCAGGGACTTAATCATTGTCTTTCGCAACACCCGGGACAAATCGACAATCCTCACGGCCCTTCGGGGTAAGACACCCCTTCAATTCAATAACATGACGCTAACCTTTTTCACCGATCTCTCGAACGAGACCCTGGCATGGCGACGCTCCTTCCAGCCGCTCACCACGCTACTCCGCAGACATGACATACTGTATAGTTGGCGGCCTTTCCACACGCTAGTGGTACGGCGGGGAACGGAATCCCACAGACTACAAGACCCAGCAGACTCGGCGCAACTACTGCAGGCCTTGGGCCTACCTCCAGACTCCTTCAACCAGGTAGCCCAACAAGGCGCCGATTCGCCACAGCACTCCTGGGACCTGACGAGAATAGTCCCATTCCTACCTCAAGGACTGACGCCCGATCCATATGTAGCGGCCACTACATGAACGGAGACCGGCTAAGACACCAGCCGGAACATTGCTGATCTGGATCCCTGAAACCGACACAAGGCCAGAGATCCACACGTTACCCTTAGTTTCTCACTCCTCAACAGAGAAACCCCCACTGAGCTCCCGTTGAGCCATACCACCTCACTATGGAGCTGGCCTTAAGGCTTTCACCAACTTTTCATTTGTTTCAAGACGCCTCAGATCCCGATAGGAGACCTCATTTTTTTTTTCACCACAGACTCAGACCTCACTGGGACGTTTACAAACTGTATGTACAACCGACCCTCTCAGACTATCTCATTGTTTGTTCTTTGTACTTAGGCTGACCATAACTGGACTGCATAACTAAACGTTGCAATCACCTTCGCCCACAAAATGGTGTATCTGCGGAAGTAGCTAAGACCCATTGCTTGGGGACGCGGGCCAGAATTTGGTTTTCTATGTTTTTCATGTTTTCTCTCACATCTATCTAACTGTATTGGCAGCTCGTAGATCCGAAAACTACAGGACAGACTTGGACATAAAGAGGTTTGCTTTATGCACACTGTAGCGTAGTAGAGGCTAAACCAACAGTGACCCTAATCTGCCACTCATGCCTAGCTCGCATTTCATAGAATGCATACACAGAATACTCATGTGCTCTATCGCGATTTGAATGTCCTATTATCATAATATAGCAGGCTGCCATATAACCCAGACAGCATAGATTAATATTGCCCCACATTATAGGACAGACACAACATCGCTGACAGCTTCCTACTACATCATAATCCATAGCAGCTTAACATCGTATACCAACCAACCATTACTTTACTCACTGCTACCTATGGCCATGCTTTGAGCTCACATGCCTGCCCTTACCTGAGAGGAGACCAGACAATCAACTTAACGGCAGAACGCATTGCCAAAAAGTCTTACAGCTATCACCTTATGTAGGAAGATGCCAGGATAACCGGTAACATGATATGGGACCACAGCACACTTAGGACAAGGTTTCCCTAGGTGACAATCAAGTTGTTTCTTGTACAGGTACCGTGTTTAGCTTAGTCTCTCACCTCCCAACCTCTGTGCCTAGCGGTGCATTTAAACACCTCAGCAGGTCGCCTAGAACCACCAACAACACACTCATTACCTTCACTGACCATCCCTGACTTAGCGACTGATAGGTCCCATTGAAGAGGTCTACGAACCACATACCAAGCGGCATGCCTAACATAAATACAGCCGCGCTCACCAAGTGGCACCTAATGTCACATTCTACTTCACACATTGGGTTACCTCATGTTAACAAACGTTTTTTTTTTTCTATTTCTATTGTTTTTACCGATAACGTAACTGTTTTGTTTAAGCGTGATATCCGCTACATTATATGAAAAAAAGTGCATTCTGTCTGCCACTGCATACATACTGTAATCTTGAAATGCGCTGTTGTGGCGCCTGTTAATAATAATATGTAACCACCTGCACAACCAAAATAAAGAATTACAAAAAAATAAATAGAACATGCTCTAACATTGGAAAGTGTGAGTGCCCTTCATTTTCAAGCAGGCTAAAATGTTCAAGCTGTGACTATAACAGAGTTTGGTGTTCAGTGAATGAACCCTAATGGACCTGGCACAATGTAATGCTCATTTTTTCTGCTATAAATCCGTAATCAGAAAATAGATCAGATTTGTTTTAAAACTAAAAATGTATTTTTTTGTGCTCTGCATTGACAGATGATAATACATAGTCCGTGTTTTGAAGAACTTCTTCTTGCGCTGGTTAATCCCTGTATTGAAGAAGAGGAGTTGCAGTATGTGGCGGCATGTGTTGCGGAACTGGCCAAACATGGTAGGATCATGGTGCTGCTCCTGTAAACACCTTGGACATCTTGTATTAATAAACACAAACGTATAGATAAATGTTACTTTACCCAGTTGAAGATATGTGAAGTAGTACATGCATTTTTCTTTAGCTTTATTTTCTTTGTGTTGACGTAAACTGAGGGAATCATTCATCTTGCTGTTCCTTTACCCTGTTCCTTTAATGTGATACTTTGCCATCATGGCAATATGATATGTAAAGACTTTTGTAATGGCATGTTATGGAGGCATAGACACTCATTGGTTCTTAAAGGACCACTATAGGCACCAAGACCTTCTTCTCAATGATGTGGTCTGGGCGCATTGGATATATGACAATGTTTACATCCTTCCTGACAGCCACTAGAGGGAGCTTCTGCTCCTACAGCTGAGTCAGACTCGCTTCTGTGAAGTTCACTGTCTTCACACATTGCATGAGGATGCCCAACGTCCTCTTAAGCTGGACATTTAGTCTACTTTTTTCAATTTGAAATTCTTTGATTAATTCTTGACCTTTCACATTTTAGTAAATACCCTTACTATTTTGCTATTTGTGAGAAACGACAATGTTTACATTTGCCACTGAGGATATCTCTAGAGGGGGTCAATCCGAAATCTTTTTGAATACTTATTATTGAAAGTCTTAACACTCGCCATGCCGAATGCTGTGAATGATTCTCCTGCAGAAGCATTTGATTCACTGCTTATCTGCATTAAGCATCTGACTGGTGTAGCTCTGTGATTACCGTGCACATGCCATTGGGTCCAAAGTACTTGTATTTGAGAAGCATTGGATTGGCCTGAGATAGTCCATTGCAATGATCTCACACTCTGGTGGGGCATCTGCAGGAACCAGACCGAGATGGTGCTGGAGTACAGGTGAATTATAAAATTGGGGGCTCTAGAATCTTATACATGCACAGCAACACCATAACATTATAAATAGATATATTTATAATGTTAAATACTTCCATGTATATACAGGGACATTATCATCTCACTGCATATACACGTTATAATTGGTTTTATTTCAATTTTTTTTTTTTTTTGCTTGACAATAGCTTGAGTGAAGTATAACTTACTGGGTATATCATATGAAAGAATAATTAATTGTTTGTGTTTACTGAGCAACTATTAAACACATAACTTACTAATACTAAACATAAAACTTTTCAAAACAGTCTAAAAGGATACTAATTCTTTAATTTTGAATTTATATTTTTTCTTTAGACATCACAAGGGTGCAGGTAATTAGAAGGAAGGAGAAAGCGCTCATTAAACGCCTGGTGCAACTGGCCGGGCAATTGGAACACAAAGAGCTCTCATTTCAAGCTGCGTCTGTGATCAAGGAGCTGTCATATTCAGGTAACGTACCCAGTGGAAACTCCTTTACTAGTTATCTCATCTAGTACTCCAACTGTTCCGGACACATATATGTAATTTTGTAATATTTAATCATTCTCCTAGGGCAGGGGTAGGCAACCTTTTAGTAATACTGTGCCAAAACAAGATCTTGAAGTCCCTTTATTGTCCTGATAAAAGCTCTCAGTTGGGAGCTGAAACGTCGACATTTTATTGGATCATGTAAATAAAAGCTACATTTTATATTTTGGTTTTTTTTCAATGTATTTTATTTTTCGTTTGTCAGAAATAATAATAACATGAAAAATCACATTGGTGAGGGGGGTACAGAAAAGAAAAAGGGAGGGGGAAGGAGAGGACAACAGCATATACCACATCTGTTTTGAATACACATCAGTTGTATACATACAAGGTTTCATCCAGTTTGAACATAGTGTAAAAACAAAAATTGGTACAGTTGACAGATTTACAGTTTAGTCACTAAGCATATAACCAATCAGTACAGGAATCCCTGATAGCGATGTGTAGGATGGCCTATACGCATCTTGTCCTAACTGGGTAGTGGGGGAGGAGGGAGGGAGGCAGCAGCGCGCGCTAACCTGTGATCGCTTACCATCTTCGTTACGCTAGGAGTTCACTGGCCCTAAATTAAGTATTATGTGTCGTTTGGCTGTTGGGCGCTTGTTATTTACTTATTTAAATATATATATAGTTTTATTTTTTATTTTATGTTTTAATCTATATTTTGTTATTTACTTATTTTTTCATGTTTTAATTATTTACATGTTTCACCCTGCTGGTATTCCACCCATCTGTGCCAGCGTGTCATGTGTTTGACTTGGTTACTGGTCAGACGACTAGCCATACATTCGTACGTGTAGGTGGAATCTAGTCTACTCAGGATCTCTGACAGGGTAGGCGTCTGTGTGGACTTCCATTTATGGGCTATAGCAGTCTTAGTTGCCAACAAGCAGTGGATCATCAGATAGAGTTCGTCTGCAGGAATGGTGTTCGGGAGGATGTGTAACAGAAAGCTTTCAGGCCTCATAGGCTCCTCAATCCCTAAGTGATTGCGTAGGAATGACGCCACGTCACCCCATAGTGTGGAGATCTTTGGGCAAGACCAGAAAATATGGTAAAGGGTACCCACCTGGTTCTGACACCGCCAACACATGTTATCCGACCCTGGGTATATGTGAGCTAGCTTGGATGGAACCAAATACCAGCGCATAGTCAATTTGCAATATGATTCCCAATGGGAGAGGCTACGGGAGGCCTGTTTTGTTTTCTTTTGGGCATGGTACCATGTGTCTATCGGGAAGCAGTTCCCTATATCTATTTCCCACTTTGTCATGTATGAGGGTTTTGTTTGTATGTTTTGGGATAGCAGTGCATGATAACACATAGATAATGCTTTAACCTTCGGTAGTTTCCCCATACATTTTTGAATAAACGGCGGTAGGGAGGCTGGCTGTTCGAGTCGGAGTCCGCACTCCAGTGTGATATTTCTAATCCTTAGGTAAGGGAACAATTCTCGGGATGGTAGTTGGTATTCTCTAGCTAATTCCGGAAATGGTTTGATGCCTTGGGGCGTCAGGAGGGAGCGAACATATTGGACCCCATGCCTCAGCCACGGGTCAACCTGGAGGTTCGAAGTCCGGGCCGTCAGAGCCTGTAACGGCGCGGCCATAAGTAAGTCGTTTTCCCTGAGAAACAGTGGGGTAGTCTGCTTCCATGTATGGAGCAGGGTTTTCGTGACTGGTAATAAGGATTTTGAGGTGGGGAGCTTAGTGAGCTGAGTGCCCGCCCAAAGGGTAAGAGGGATCGTGGTCATGGGCATACATGCGTTTTCCAGCGCTAGCCATAACGGAGGAGATGCACACTCGAGGATCGTGAGACCCTGTGCCAATATTGATGCTTTGTAGTAAAGTTTTATGTTGGGAATGCCTAATCCGCCTTTAGTAAAAGATCGCCACAATGAGTTTTGTGCTATCCTCGGCGGTTTTCGCTTCCAAATGTGTGCGTTAATTGTGGCCTGAAATTTATGTAAAATGGGGTTGGGGATTGTGATAGGGAGGGTGCGAAAAAGATATAGTATGTGGGGTAATATCATCATTTTAATAGTGTGGATTCGCCCCAGCCACGAGATCTCCTTGCCTTCCCATTTTTTAAGTTGTTGGTCTAGTCTGTTAATAAGTGGTAAATGGTTTTCCTTTATTATCGCTGCGTGTGATATGGGTAGTTTAATGCCCAAATACGAAATGGAAGTTGATCGCCAATCAAAGGGATATTCTGATTTCAGCTGTGTTATGGTGGCATGTGGGAGCCCTATCGCTAACGCCTGCGTCTTTTTGGCATTGTTCTTGTAGTAGGACATCCTCCCATACCTCTCCAGCAGTGTTAGCAGGACTGGCAACGTTGTCTCCGGGTATGTTAAAAAAAGAAGAACATCATCCGCAAAGAGGGCTATCTTTTGGACCCCCAGCGGCGTGTCTAGTCCTCTAATTGCATGGATATTCTTAATATGTCTGATCAGGGGTTCCATGCATAGGATAAATATTAAGGGGGACAGGGGGCACCCTTGTCTAGAGCCGTTGGTAATTCGGAAAGGCTGTGACAGAAAGCCAGAGTTGAATATTTTGGCAGCAGGATTAGAGTATAAGGCCATAATACATTTCAGGAAGACTGGGGGGATACCCATGTGTGACAATACCGCCTGCATATACGTCCAATTTAAGCGGTCAAACGCTTTTTCCGCGTCTAACGCTAAAAGCATGCCTATTTGGTTGGTGGTTTTGGCCCAAGTGATTAAGTTTAGGAAGTGGCGAGTGTTGTCCCCCGGTTGCCTGTTTGGAACGAAACCTGCCTGTTCTGGGGAGACTAAGTCTTTCAGGATGGGTTGTAAACGCGTGGCTAGTAATTTGGCGTACAATTTGACGTCCGCATTGAGCAGCGAAATCGGCCTCAGGTTGGCACATTCGGTGGGGGGTTTACCTGGTTTGGGGAGCGTAACAATATGGGCTAGCAGCATCTCCTCCGGAATGGACCCTGATTCCCTAAAAAAATTAAAGAGGTTCGTAAGGTGCGGAGTTAGAAGAGATTCGAATGTGGTGTAAAAGCAATTGGGGAACCCATCAGGGCCAGGAGCCTTGTGTTTGGGAAGTTTGAGAATTGCGGATCGCACTTCATCTTCAGTGAAGCTGGCCGACAGTTTAGCGCTATGGTGTGTAGACAGGCAAGGTAAGTTCGCCTCTCCCAAGAAGATGTCAATCTCCGCCTCTAGCGGCTGGTGGAGGCTAGTGTCTTGTGTAAGGTTGTAAAGCTTATTGTAAAATTTAGCTAGTTCATTCACTATATCTTGTGGGTTGAATAGTTTTGCCCCCGTGGCTGATGTCATGAAGGGGAGTTTGGATTGTACATATTGGGATTTTAGGCGTCTAGCAAGCATTTTACCCGCCTTATTACCGTGCATATAATGGGAAAGTTTCAGCTTGTGTAGTTGTCTTTTTAATGTTATTAGAGACAACGCGTGTAACTTTTCTCTTGTCTTTTCAATTTGTTGGGAGAGTTTTTTGGTTGGCCTTACTTTGTTGTCTTTATCTAATGTCTTGAGGTGTGTGAGTAGTTTGTCAGTTTCATTCTGTACCTTTCGCTTGTGTATCGAACCGGCTTGGATTAATCGCCCCCTCAATACTGCTTTGAGTGCTAGCCATTTAGTGTCAGTGCGCGAGGGGTCATTTTCATGGATTTCATAGAACGATTCAATGCAATTACTCAGTGTGGAGGCAGTGGTCTCGTCCTTGATAAGAGACTCGTTCAGGCGCCACGCACTCCGCCCACGGGCCGGGTACATGGCCCTGAACGTAACAATTACTGGGGCATGGTCCGACCAAGTCCTGTCTCCTATCTGCACCTCCACAAGGTTCGTAAGGGTGCCCTTGTCTACCCAGCACATATCTATGCGGGAATATGTGTGGTGGACCCGTGAGTAATAGGTGTAGTTTTCCTCCTCTGGGTATAGGGTGCGCCACGTATCATAGAGATCATGTCTGTGCAATAGGGTATTAAGGTGATAGCTCATAGTGTTGGCTTGTTGGAGTGGATTCTTGCCTTCAATTCTTTTAATGTCTAATTTTGGGTCTAGGGTGCAGTTCAGGTCCCCGCAGATTATGGTATGGCCCACCCGTATTTTGCTTATTTTGTTTAATGATTTTTTTATGAAGGAAGTTTGGAGGTTATTGGGTGCATAGATGGATGCAATCGTAAGTTGCATTCCGTTCAGTGTGCCCACCACTATGAGGAGTCTGCCTTGTACATCCACGTAAGAGTTATTTAATTGGAAAACCCAGTCCATATGGAACAAAATGGCCACACCTCTAGTTTTATTTGGCGATAGAGCGTGGTATACTTGAGGATACCTGGAGGGTAGGAAAGGAGGAGGGTTCCTAGTGCACATATGTGTCTCCTGGAGACATATTATCGCTGCCTTAGATTTGAGCATATCTTTGATCGCTACACTCCTTTTGTATGGGCTATTCAGGCTATTCACGTTCATAGATAGACATTTAAACTGACAAGCCATTAGTGGGTTAAAAATATTCTGGGTGGCTTAATAAAGGTGAGTCTATATCCATACAGGGGTGTGATCATTGGGAGAGCCAGCCGGTCAATAGACATTTGAAGATGACTGGGCACATGGCAAGGCTTTACGAAGATATAGGAGATCAGCGCTGACTGGATAGGGGGGGAAAGATTAACCAGGGTAGAACAGAGAGTAAAAAAATTAGGTATATACAGCGTCTCTCGAACCAGAGAGAATGACAAGGGATACAATGGGGAGACTACTCGCTCCTTATCCATTGAGAGTCCCGTTTGGGGGTCGTGCGGAGCGGATCCGCACCCGGGCCAAATAGTTGTCGTTGAGCCGCATTGTTGGTAATGATTGTGATTACCGAGGGGCTTGTCTTAGATGGCAGCAGCTTCTCTAACAACGATTTCCCAAGGAAATATGAATATAAGTTGGGAACCGATATAGTGCCACTCCGAGGGACCATTGATTATCAGTTGTGAGATGTAGTAAACCATTTTGCTCGCCTTTTTTTTTTTTTTTTTTCTTCTTTTTTTTCATTTGTTTGTATACATTATACGGTTTGAGAGGCCTGATTTAGCCACCATCAGTTCTACTACTTCAGAAAGGCTATGTTTTACCTAAGGATATACAGCGGTAGGGATCTGGGATGGGATTTGGAGTAGCATGAGAAATCAGTGGCAGGTATAATTAGCGATATCACAATAAAATAAGCATACAGTCATATACTAACCACATAACAAATATCAGTGTGCAAAAAAGTACAACTCCAGTTAAACTTGAAGTAACTATTAGATAGAAACCTCTGTAACCAACAAGTGAGTTGAAGTCTCTTGAAAATGTAGTTAGTTGACTTGCGTAGGGTCATATTGTGGCAGCTATCTGGGTTGGGATTTATGATATCGTGAGTGAATGTGACAAATATTGGTAGATCACAGTAACCTGGGCTTACAATGATAGGCTAAGTCCCATTACAACAACAGTGTGCAGAGAAGGATACGGCCCAAGCTGAACGTGGACTAACCAAATGTGTAAGGGCCTCCATACCCAATGCATGTGTTATAGTTTCTTGAAAACTAGCGCCGGAGTAAGTGTAAATCTACTAAACAGATGGCGCAGTAAGGTGTTATATTAAATACGGGCACTGGACTAAAGCATGATGGGGACTGATAAGAATTATGGGTACCATTTTTCCTTCGTTTTTTTTTTTTTTTTTTTGTATTTTGTATTTATCCCTTTTTTTGTGTTTTTTTTTTTTTTTTTTTTTTTGTTTTTTTTTTTTTTTTGTTTAACGTGGTCTACTGTACTAAGTTAAGTCCCCACATAAATACCAGTCTCGTCGTCCGGTGATATCAGCCAAGTCCATTATGGTAAAGTAAGTATGCTGAAAGAGCTTAGGACCATCGGGTGGCAAATAAGCGATAGTTCTTTTGGCGATCCGATCAGGTCACAGTCAGTTGGGTAGGTTCCTCGTAGCACTGGTAGTTTGTCCTAAGGTGATAGGAGAGAAAGCCGCCATCTTCAACTTTCGTTTAGCGGGGTGGGAGGCCCGCCATCTGCCAGTCTGGCCTGATCTTCTTCGGCGGAGGTGTGACAGCTACCGATGTAGAGGCCTGGTCTTGTACATTCCATAAGCCCCATTTAGTGAGCGTGGTCAATCCTTCCAACGGATCTTCTATAACATGGAGTTTGTTGTTTCTCCACACCAGGAGTTTGGTGGGGAAACCCCATCTATAAGCTTGCTCGTGGTTCCGCAGGGTTTTGGTGATGGTGGAGAATTCCTTCCTTCTTGCCATTGTTAATGCTGAAAGGTCAGCATATATCGAGATTTCGCTGAAGGGCTCCGGCAGCGACGGAGTTGATCTGGCCGCCTTAAGGAGTGCTTCTTTGGCTTTAAAATAATGGAAGCGAGCAATGATATCGCGCGGCACTTCTGCTGCCAACCTGGATGGTTTTGGGATGCGGTGGGCTCTGTCTAGCTCCCAATTGACGTCTTGTAGGCTGGGCACCAGTGTGGAGCTTAGGGTTTTAATGTAGGTGGGAAGCTGGTCAGTTGTAACGGTTTCTGGGACCCCACGGAATCTCACATTGTTCCGGCGGGAACGGTCCTCCATGTCCGCCATTTTTTGCCAAAGCTTCACATTTTCCTCCTCCAGCTTCTGAACCTTATCAGATAAGGTATTATGAGCTGTGCAGAGATCATCAGTTTTCCTTTCGACTTGATCTGTGCGGTCCCCCAATTCTTCTAATTCTTGGTGGATGCCAGACACAATGGTTGTGAAGTCGTCTTTGATCGTTGCTCTTAAGTCCATGAGCATAAGTTTCAGGTAACCTTTAGTTACCTGGCTTTCGTCTGTTGCGTTTTGTGAAAACGCCTCTGAGTTGTTGTCTGTCGCAGGAGACTGGGCTCTGCTAACGGCGCCATCTTGGGCCTGCTTCTGCCGTTCCTTTCTGTGCTGACGGACCGCGTCCGTTAGTTTCGTCTGCTTAGAGGGCGACATAGCACTCCTCTAGACTGTCCCACTCGGTTTTGGGTCTATTTGTGTAGGTAAAGGAATACTTGGTTGCTCGTTCGGCCCAGGTTAGTACGGAGCTCCTACTCCATGCGACCGTCCGTGCCGGAAGTTGGACACGCCCCCTACATTTTATATTTTGTAATATTAAGTCCCTGGAGTGCGTTTTTTCCTTGTTTTTTGTGTATGTAATGTGTATGTGTGTGTGTGTGTGTGTGTGTGTGTATATATATATATATACACAGTGTTCATGAGCAGTTTGTGGTATTGTGTATGATACTTATGAATGTGGACTGTGGATGCGGGCTGCTCGTGGAATTCTGTGTCTGGATGATATGTCACATTGTTTGTTTGGTGTTGTTTGCATGTATGAGGCTGCTTGTGTGGTATTGTGCGTGTATGTGGATTGTCAGTAGTGTTGTGGGGACTGTGAATGTGTTTATTTGTGGGTTATTTGTATGAGGGGAAGGCCTATTCTGCAGCTCTGTGTATATCTAGCAGTGTTGGTGGCTTCCCTGGGGTCCAGGGACCAGGCTGGCCAGGTACAGGTCAAGGGCAGGAGCTGCTATAGCTGCTGCGGGCTGCTCTACTCGCGGATTTCCATTCACGAGTGCTGGGAGGAAGGGATCTCAACCCTCAGTCAGTGCTGCTCAACGCTCTCCTCAAGGTACACCTAACAGTCCAGGATTTAGGGACTACCCGGATGTGTCTAAGGTGTTTAGAAAAAGAAAATAAAAACATGTTAGAGTCAAAGGTGTTTTTAATACTTTTGTATTTTTTTTTTTTTTAACCCCTTAAGGACACATGACGTGTGTGACACGTCATGATTCCCTTTTATTCCAGAAGTTTGGTCCTTAAGGGGTTAAACACCTAAGATACAACCGGGTAATCCCTAAATCCTGAACTGTTAGAGCAGTGCTCCTCAAGGCACACCTAAGTGCTGCAATGCGTAAATTGAGGACTGACCATTACCACCTTTAATCACAGCTCGGTTTGTACTTGCAGCTATCTGAAGTCCCACTGGGATTCCTGATAGGCCAGAACCTGTTTGTCTATGCCAGCCTTCAGTACTGTGCAAAGGCACCTTGAGTTGCTGGGGTGTCCTAGGGGGAAAGGTTGTTGGCAGCAAGGTGTCACAGAATTGTTTATACTCCATTCTTTCTTTAATAAAGTGATCACTTTTTAACTTTAGTAAATAATTTATTTTTTAATCTAGGCCACAATAGCCATATTGGAAAAATTCTCCAAGTCATTTATGTTTCCAGTTTGGCTACTGTGGCACAATGTAAATATAAAATCTGGAGATGTACAGAATGTTGATGCTGCTCAGTTAATATAAAGATGTTAAACAGTGCACTGCAAGCAGAGTGCAGCCTGAAGCTTAGCCTTTTAGTATGGTTTAATGTAGAAATGACTGATAATCAATGAAGATAACATGTTCTGTAAAATATCACTGAGTATTCGGTCTGTAATCATCACAATGAAGAGGTTTCGTCTCTCCAACACAGACTCATGTATTTTTCCTTTTTTTATTTTTTTATTATTCTACTACAGTGAAAATTGTTTCAGAATTAAACTTTCATATGAAAGAAGTTCAGTCCTACCTCATGAGTTTCCTCATTGACCAGGAGATGAGATTCCAGCATCTTGGCATTGCTACGCTGTGTTTGTTAAAGGAAGGTATGTGTCACATTCAGGACATGGGTCGTCTCTGTGTGAATGAGAGTGATAGTACTTGGAAATGTGGGCACTGCAGATTAGAAATGTAATGTATCTAGCCATCCTAGCTGTGTAAGAGCCAAATAAATGCCTGCACAGTTAAAGTGACTAGGTTTTTCTAATAACTCAAATAAGAGAACTGTGGCAACAGAACATAAGGAGTTATTTTATTACCACATAATTCGTTATTATTATTATTAGCCTTTATATAGTACCAACATTACAATTTTAGAAAGAGCAAGAGACTAAGAAGGCACTGCTCCATAAAAAAAAATGGTTGTGGTACCATATTCTCTAGTACCCAATGCCATTTTTGTGGCATATGAGCAAATGTTAGACTTTTTACATTTATTTACATACAAGGGAAAAAGTATATAATTGTGAAATATCCTGTTGACGTGTGTGTGTGTGTGTGTGTGTGTATATATATATATATATATATATATATATATTTTGAATGTGCTTTTTTTTGTTTTGTTTTGTTTTTATTAAAGTGGTTTCCCAAAAATACAATCACAATGTTAACTTTATACATTTATTTTGGCATTATGTCCACACACATTAAATATAGCGGCTTTTGAACTCTGTAACTACTTCTCCTCCTATGCAGCAACACTGTACAAAGTGATACAAACTAAAAAGAAAAAATATACAATAATGGTGTATATTTTAGTGTAGCGCTGGTGGCTAAATTGCACTCACAAGAACATTTTTTGATTGCAGGTGTATAAAGGTACCTTTAAAGATGAAACCTTCTTTTCTTCACTTATATCCCTTCAGTCCCCATCGTGCTCACTCCTCCCAGCCGCTGAGCTCTTGACTTTTTTGGGTTTTGGCCAGATAACCTTTATAAACCTGCACTCAATTTTTTTTTCTTGTGAGTGCAATTTAGCCACCAGTGCTACACTTGGTTTTAAAGTACTACACCATTATTGTATATTTTTCTTTTTAGAAAATCTAAGTAACAGTTTAAGGGTAATTTTTTATCCATTATGTTTTCACTTTCTGGTGTGCACATGTGTTATATTCCACCTTACTGTACAAAGTGAGCCTTGGCTGTTCCTGTACATTGCAGGTATCTCATATTATATACAGTTTCTCGGCTGAATTAAAAAAAAACAAAAAAACTTTTGTATGTTATTTTAAAAATCACTGCATATTTTTATTTATTCATTTTAAAAAATTTTTTTTATCTGTGTCCTCTATCCATTACTTGTATATAAAAACGGAGCTTGCTTCCTTTTAATGATGTTTTTCATATCACTGAGCTGGAAGAATTTTGGGGACATTAAACTAGACAGAGCGGTAGAATGAAAAGATCAGTGTCATCATGCGTTAGAGAGATTTCTTACACAGGCTCAGGGCTATAAGCCCCAGAAATGCCATCTAAACCTTGCATAAATAGCTTATCTTAATTTAGCTTGAAACGGAACCTTCACACATAATTCTAGGACATAGAAAATGAAACAATATTTGTCATGTAAAATGGCAATATCAAGAAAAACCATTATAAATTCAGTGAAAGCAATAGTATATCTTGGCAAATAACCATTTATTTACTATTACTGACCACTTATCATGGACCATATGATGAACTTTAAAGCCAACAACTGAACAGATGGGAGGTTATGTATATAAAAAGCAGTGGTGGTGTAGTGTTTTATAATTGAGCTTTCACTGGTGATCTGGTTGAATGCAACACATATGACATTGTATAGGCAACCTTGATAAATTGTTTTTGGGTCTGTAGATGTTCACCAAAATTTTGGAAAACAAAACACACATTTGCGGTATCAAATTCAACCTGTGGAATTAAATTGACATCAATCTTTGGTATTAAAGAAGGTGGTAGGAAATGGAAACCAAACAATATGGAACCAAAGGTTTCTCCAAACTGTAGCAGCCATTGGCAGGAAGTTTATTCAGATACAATGGATCCAACTCCCTATATCCTGTACACGTGTTTTCCACAAGTTCCTAAACGTATTCTGCTAAGACTGGCCAGAAAATACACTCCATAATTAGAAAAAGACCAAAAGGTTTTTTGGTTTTTTTTCTTTCTTGTACTCACTAATGACATTGTTCCCATTGTCCATCAAGACTACCTTATTACAATCATGGACATACAGCTTTGTATTATCTAGAACTCCCAGGAATAATATCCATATCCCACTGGACAGAACAGACATGACACTATTGCTGAATTTTCTTTGACAATCACTGAAGGGCTGTAAGACAATCACACCCATCCTGTCTTTTGCAGCAAATCTTACTGGGGAATTATATCTGCACAATACTTCATGTATTCATGGAGCATATTACTATCCATTGTTTACCTTTCTTTGATGATAAAAAAAAAAAAAAGTTCCCCCCCTCCCCTTCGAGCATTCTCCGTAGAAACTAATAGAATGCCAGTGTTGATTGCCCTATTTTTTATACTCCTTCCCACAACAACATGACTTTCTCACACTTTTAAGCGTGTCCTTGTACAAAGATCTGGGTCCTTGCCTTCTTCCAGGAGAACTGAGGGTCTCCATGGTGTTCCTAGGAAGGGAACCCCCACAACAATAAGTGAGCTGAGTCATTTCCTGTTTTTTGAGAGCTCCTTGCAGACCCGACAAAGCCTAGAATTTGCACTATTAGCTGGAACTTAAATTATGCAAAAGCAATTCATAATAAATACCCACATAACACATTAAAAATTCAGACTAAAGTGTAATTGAATATGTAGAGTGCAATTTTTACAGTTTAACTATGTAGCCCCAAAAATTACAATTTCCAGGTGAGTTCCAAGCAAATCTAGCTTTAGTGAATAACCTGTTTATTAAAAGAAGCAGTTAGGTCTACAATATGTGGATGTTTTTATTACATACCCCAGTGAGAGAATACGTGTTTTTGCAAAAAGGGATAGGGACACTATAGTCACCAGAACAACTACAGCTTATTGAATTGGTTCTGTTGAGTATAATCATTCCCTTCAGGATGTTTGCAGTAAACACGGTTTTCAAAGAAAATGCAATGTTTTCAGCCTAGTGATATCTCCACTGGCCACTTCTCAGATGACTGCTAGAGGTGCTTCATGGGGGAGTGTTGCACAGTGTTTTTCACCCTCTGCATGGAGACATTAAACTTTCCTCATAGAGATGCATTGGTTCAATATATCTTTATGAGAAGATGCTGATTGACCAGGGCTGTGTTTGGCTTGTGCTGGCCCTGACCCTGATCTGCCACCTTTGGGAAAGCATTGTTATTGGCTCAGAACACAATGTTTGATGATGTCAGCCAAGAAGACAGATCAGAGGCAGAGCCAGCAGCAGCAGACTGCAATAAAGGTAAGACTTTGCTATATTTAGGGAGTCAAAGGGGGAGAGGGGGGATTTAACACTATAGGGTCAGGAATAAGTTTGTGTTCTTTAACCTATAGTTTTCCTTTAAAGATACTTTGTTGTTTTACCTTTTGCAGCTGCAAAAAGCTCTGTATTTTATGTAAAATGGGCAACGAGCGAAAGAAAAGGCCGGCATAGTTGGAAGTAAATTCTGTATTTTTCGCTCTATGGTTTTAGCCAATCACAATAGTACTAGACTTAATTACTGTGAGCTAATGGCAACCTATTAAAATAGCCATAAAATACAGACTTCCTAGATCACTATGAGAAATATGAATGTTTTCTAACAGGTACATATATCTTTAGACTTTCCAATGCATTTTATATATACAAGCAACACATGTTTACATAGTATTATTTTAAGCCCTAGGTGAGTTGCTTAAACAGAAAATCCATTCAGGGCCCTAGGCGATGTGCTTACAGGTTGTCTGTTGCAAGGTGTAGCAGATGTGTAAGTTGGCGAACCAGATGTGCGAGCTCTGTCCTGAAACATATGAGGTGTAGACAAAAGACAGCAGTTTCTAATTCCACAAATATTTTTACAGTAAAGGTTAAAGACCTCTTTGAGTGTCTTGACCGAGTGAAGATGTCTAGATTCCTTCATGGCTATATGAATTCCCAATTACATGTAACATACCTCTGTTTTCTTTTCTAGATCCGGATTTCTCATTGGCAATAAGCCAAAGCTGTTTGAAAGAACAATTGGAACAAATCCGCCAACAGACAGAGGAGACCCAGGCGCTGCTCAGAGTTGTAATCAGTCAGACAGACAATCTGAATCTGAATGAATGATGTGCAAGCATTCCGTGTGACATGTTTACAGATTCCTGGCTAGTGGGGGTGATATTATATCCTCACTGACTGTTTGTTTGTAGTGTTTTACTTTTACTACAGGTAAGGAAGACATACAGTGATCTGCACCTGCATTCTGCTAGAAATGCCAGTACATCCTGCCAGTATGGAACACTGGCCTGGTTCTTCACTAGGTTGGAATCAGAATTACCCGTGATTTATTCATGCTTCACTCAGCAAAGACTCAGACACAGATTTCACATCTTCCAAATGCATCTTCCATTTTATTTATTGATTAATAAGCTATTGTTCGATCTTGAAATAACCTTTAGTTATGTTTTTTTTTTATATGCTATACTTTGTGGTTTTATATTTGTTGAATGTGGCTCGTTTTGTTCCTTCTGTATTTCAAACCATAAACACAGACAATGTGATCTTACAATCAGTGTGTCAAGGAGCAATTAAACAGAAATCTAAAGTGGAAAGTTATTCCTTGATGCATTTTTTTTTGTCTTCTTATTGATTGTAACAGACGTGCTTTCGCAAGAAATGAAACCCTAATTGTTATCATAATTCTAGTTTTCTGTCGATTAGGACAGCGACAGGATCTTTGCAGGATTCCTACACTACGTGCAGATAGAGCTCATGGTTAAAATCGGTAGTCTGGAAGTAAAGTCAATGACCGTATCACAGTATTGTTTTGACTCTTACAACATACATAATTCAATAATATTACCAAATGCCATTGAATTGAAATATGCACTGCCTTGAATTATGTAGCTTGACTTAGAAATTAATCTACTGTATTAAAACCAAATCCCAGGATCTGTCCACATAGGTCGATTTTAAAGAATAGTGCCTTTGGGTAAAAACACAACCGTATCTGCATTAATTACTCATTAAAAACCAGTAGAACTAGTTTGTGAAAACTTTCACCTTCAATATTATATGTTTATTGTGCATGGTTATCAATAGCGTGAAAGTGTGAGAACATTTAGCTATCCTCCTATATTGAATATAAAGATTTTCTCACATTTATATTTCTATCCAAACATCTTCCTATTATAATCATTAGCAAAGTTCTTTACAATAAGTTTGTGGGAAGTAGAAATAAATTCAACAGAAAGTTGACATACAGGAAGAAAACACCACACAAACAAGTTTACAATCCGATATAAATAAATATAAAAAAGGAAACCTCACAATATTTGTCACCAAAACAGTAGCATTTTACAGATTTTTAGAAGGTGGGAAACAAATGTGGGAGCTACACAATAGTTAGTTGCAAATTATGGCTTTTCAAATTATCACAAGCCAACAGCATACATGCTGAATAAATGATGTGAAAAATTTAGTGATTTCAAGATGTTATATAAAACGAACTAGAACTGAATGTTGTCTACCCTAGAAAGTCAAGTATGTCTGTCTCCGAAACTGTGATCAGCAGCTATATACATGGGCTGATGGGACTGTCCTTGGAATTAAAAAAAAAAACTACACAACAGACATGATAACTTGTCCACCACTAATTGATTCATTAGTTGTCCTAACAGTAATGTGAATGACCTTGCACTATTTTTCAATGACCTGCACATTCACAAGATTTGTCTAGCCAAACATTTTATGATAAAATCTCTGTTTCCAACACAGAACTCGCACCTCTCCTTCAAAACCAGTTCTTTGATTGACATTCATCAACTATAAGCTATCAGCAATTCCCAACTAAACTGTAAAATATCAGTCCTTCCAGACAGGACTTGATTAAGAACCTATTGGTCCTGGTGCGGACAATTATGATGGGCCCAAATACAGAATCTTTCTGATCAAAATCACTAAAACTGTTATACCAAGCAAAACTTGCAGGATACATTTTTAGGAATAATTTTTTTTTTCTATCTGTCCATTTTACAAGCCTCAGAGCTCTCCTAACCACACTCTCAATAATGAACTCTGAATTCTCTCCATCAGGACTCCTTTTTCCACTCGTCTCCTTCTTATTAAAAGTTAGAAGCTTGCACTTGGTATGCAGCCTGGGACAGAGAAAGAGGTGAATGTAGTGAGTGTAGCAGAAAGGTGACATACCAAACTATCACATGATGACACAGAATATATTGGACTGCTAGCATGTCATCTTTACATTCTCTGAAAAACAAGGAAAGTGTACCGGTAAGGGACTGGGATGGATAGGATACTCTGATGTGAGTACCGGATAACCACAAAATGACTGCCAGACCAGGAACGTAATGATAATAAAAGCAAAAAAATTAATTGTATAATTTTTTTTTAGAAATATTAAAATAGGTGCTTGTGTACAAAAAGGTGAGCAAAGTGATAGGTATTAAACCAGTTACAATAACTAGAAGTGTTACTATTGACACTAGGAATTCTTAAGACATACCACAAGTCTATATAGCTCTGATAGGCTAACTCTAGTGGTATATATAGAAATAGTGTCAATGGATTTTCATAATAAACTGGTACAGGTATAATAACTACATAGCCTGCAAGGAATTAGACCAGGAACATTAATTTGGATGTCACCATTAGTACTAAAATGGATCTCAGAATGTAACTAGTAAATATAACTTTGATGGACTGCCTCAAATAGTATATAGAGTTAGTATCAATAGATACTTAATGTTATAATAGTGAAGGTTGAATATTAGCCTAACGAATACCGGGATAGTGGCATACTGTAGAGCTAACCCAATAACTGTATTATCCTGCACACATCTGTGCCTAGATATAGAGCTCCATCAGAAAAAAATGGAAAGGTAATGAAAGATATTGGAAATACATAAAGTTGCAACTGTGTATCAGAAGGATTAAAACTTTCTTAGCCACATACAGAAATAAAGTAACCGATTAGAGAGATACATTTAGTCTATCAGACGTAGGTTTTCATAAAATGATCTTATTTATCAAAATGTACCGAGTACAAACATGTATATGTGCAAAGATGCTACTGTAGACTCATAGTGACTATGTTTAGCAGGCTGGAGGGGATTTACCAAATTAGTTTATGTATGTATACAAAGAGAAGTGCTGATAATGATTTTTAGAGCAGCTGCATTTATAATGCATAAAAAGTTGAGCTAATTTGTACTGTAAGAATGGCGAGATGGATATGAAAAAGTAGTACTATACAATGGTCTTTCGTGCGTTAATTATTTCGGCACATAAATGTTATTGCTCATCGAGAATAGTGCCGAGAATCGGTTACATTCAGTTAAAAAATTTGTTGAAAGTCTGGATATTATAACAATCTGTAGCATGGTTTCTACTACTTTTCTTTGCCACTACTATGTAAGTAGGCGAAAGACTTCTTTTATACTATAAATGAATCACAATA
Source organism: Pelobates fuscus (assembly GCF_036172605.1). NCBI lineage: Eukaryota > Metazoa > Chordata > Amphibia > Anura > Pelobatidae > Pelobates > Pelobates fuscus. Next base: position 234,049,777 of record NC_086318.1, read on the forward strand.
TCTGAAATGAAAGTGTGATTCTATCCTTTAGTGGATAGAACCAATGTATGTGTGCAAAGATGCCTATAGTACCTGTATTTATCAAGCATGGGGAATTTTCTCTCAAGCTACCCAATTAGTTTAACCCCTTAAGGACACATGACGTGTGTGACATGTCATGATTCCCTTTTATTCCAGAAGTTTGGTCCTTAAGGGGTTAAATATGTATACAAAGAGGGGTGCTACTGATGACTTTTAGATCAGCTAGATTTCTAATCTTATACTACATAAAGAATGGAACTACTTAAAGGATCACTATAGGGTCAGAAACACAAACATGTATTCCTGATCCTATAGTGTTAAAACCACCATCTAGCCCCCCTGGGCCCCTCATGCCTCCATAAATATAGCAAAATCTTACTGTATTCAAGCCAGAAGCTGTAGCCCTGCATGCTGTTTGCCAAAAAACAAACAAAAAAACAAGCAGTCTACTGACATCATCAGAAGTGGTAGCCTAGGATTGGCTGAGACTGACAAAGAGGCAGATCAGGGGCAGAGCCAGCACAATTCAAACACAGCCCTGGACAATCAGCATCTCTTCATAGAGATGAATTGAATCAATGAATCTCTATGAGGAAAGTTCAGTGTCTGCATGTTTTGTTCCCCTGCATAACTCCTAAGTTGGCATACTTAGTTCCCTCTGTACAACATCATAGAGCAAGAGCATGTAAGGAGTAATGCAAAAATGAATAAATACAATTCCCTGGCCTATTCCCTTGGCACAGACCTGTATCTGCAGCTTCTTTAGCCACTCTGGTAATCCAGCCTAGTATCCAGACAAAGATTTTTATGCTCACATTTTTCCTTTTGTTTTCCTGTTGAATGTGTGTTTAAAATTATCCTGCTTTTCTCTTTAAAACATTATCAACATATACTTTCTCATATACCTATATTAGAATAAATTAATCAACTTTAAATCTAAAAACCACAAAAGGTGCAAAACAAAGACAAAGGAAAGTGTATTCAAATTAATGTATTTGTGTAAAGAGGTGCAGTCCAAGGCACCTTGGGACCCCTAGTCACCTTGATTGGGGGGGAGGATTTTCATTTAGGGCCCCCACCCGCTGCTCAGGGGTGGGGGCCGGGGGGGGGGACAGTAGGTCCCCCCCTCTTTATTTAGGGCCCCCACCCACCGCTCAGGGGTGGGGGCCAGGGGGGGAGGACAGTAGGTCCCCCCCTTATTGTTTTTTTAGGGCCCCCACCCACCGCTCAGGGGTGGGGGCCGGGGGGGAGGACGGTAGGCCCCCCCACCCACCGCTCAGGGGTGGGGGTCAGGGGGAGGACAGTAGGTCCCCTCTCTCTTTATTTAGGGCCCCCACCCACCGCTCAGGGGTGGGGGACAGGGGGGAGGACAGTAGGTCCCTCCCCTCATTATCATTATGGCCCCCACCTGCCGCACAGGGGTGGGGGCCGGGGGGACGGGGGGAGGACAGTAGGTCCCCCCCTCATCTTCATGGCCCCCACCCGCCGCTCAGGGGTGGGGGTCTGGGGGGGAGGACAGTAGGTCCCCCCCTCATTATCTTCATGGCCCCCACCTGCCGCTCAGGGGTGGGGGGATGGACAGTAGGTCCCTCACTGTTTAGTAGACATGCCCCTACTCACGGTATAGCGAGTAGGGGCATTAGGCCTTGTGCTATTATGGGGGTCATGTTGACCCCAATAGAGTGAGGGGGGACATGGGGGGGTTTAGGAAGTGGCGGGGAGCACTGCTCCCCGCCGCTTCTATCTGTACATATTACAAGGAGGGAGCTGCATGCCGGTAGCTCCCTCCTTGTAATAAACCGAACGAGCAAACGAACACTGATACTCAGTGTTTGTTTGTTCGTCTGATTTTTCTATTCATTCGTCTGTCTTATGAATGAATGAATAGATGGAATTCCCGTTCGCATGCCCAGGTTTTTAACTGGGCATGTGCGGGAATCTCACAGTCTGTCTAGTGTGGGCAGATGACGTGTCCCACAGGGACTTCATCTACCCACACAAAGATGGCGGTGCCCTGAATATAGATCGGGGCAGAAAATAAAGATTAAAAAAGAGGTAATCTGGGGGGCTTAGGGGTATTTGGGGGTGACTAGGGGGTCAATTGGATGTAGTGGAGGCGGGTTAAAAAAAAAAAACGGATTCGGCATGACCGTGCCTTTTTAATGTGAAAAATGTGTTTGTTTTTTTAAATTTATTCAATACAAATTGGCACTTCAATAAATACAGGTAACACTCAGGGCCGGCATGTCCATAAGGCGGGAGTTTTTTCAACTCACCTGTCTCCCTGCAGCCTGCGGAGTCGGCTGGCCCCTCCTGATGATGTCAGGAGGAGGCAGTGTGACAACCACTGCTCTTCTCCCAGACTGCTGGGGAGTCTGGGAGAAGAGCAGTGTAATTCACGCCTCTCCTCCTGACATCATCAGGAGTGCCGGCCAACTTCACTGGCTGCAGGCTCCAGATTCTGTCCCCCCTTTCCTGGCCTTAAGTAAGCTTTAGTGAGGGAGGTAATAATAAGCAGCCCCACCACTACTCCTGTGCACTTCTCTACCCACCACAGCCCCTGTCCCCCTCCTTTACAGCCCATGTGCCAGCTCCTGTCCCCCTCTATAGGCCCTGTGTCCCCCCTCTACAGCAGCTGCCCCCAATTTTATCCTGTCCCCCCCTCACAACCCATGCCACCCCCTTCTTCTGAGCCCTCTTCTTCTGTCCCTCCTTCTTACCCTGTCCCCCCTCTATAGCCCCGTGTCCCCCTCTACCGCTCCTGTCCCGCATCTACAGCCTGTGTCCTCCTCTATAGCAGCTGCCCCCTTATACCTCCTGTCCCCCATCTACAGCCCCTGTGCCCTCATCTACAGCAGCTGCTCCCCCTCACAGCCATTGTCCCCTCCCCTCAGCCCTTGTGGCCCGCTCAGCTGCTGTCCCACCCTCTGAGCCCCTGCCCCCCTCTCTACAGCCAATGTGCCCACCTCTATACCAGCTGTCTACTCCCTCAGCTCTTGTATCCCCTCTCAGCACCTGTCCCCCCCCCCCCCAGCCCTTGCACCCCTCACTACATCCGCTACCTCCCCCCTACAGCCCTGTTCCCTCCACCACAGCCCCTTACTCCCCTACCACAACATCTATCACCCCACTACACCCCCAATATTTTTACAGACCCCTGCTCTGTATGACAGTATCTTAATGTCTCTGTATGACAATGTCTGAATATCTGTGTCTGTGTGTGTCTTTATTTGTATGACGTACTTGTATGTATAGATTGGTATGACTGTGTGCCTGTATGACTGTTTGATTGTATGCCTGCATTTCTCTGTGACTGTGTGGCTGTTTTGCTGTATGGCTGTGTGTTGCTATATATCTATGTCTATTAGGCATGGGGAAAGAAGACACACAAAGAGCCCTGGGGGGAAGGGACACACAAAACAGACTGGGGGAGAAAACCACAGAAAGCGGCTGCAGGAAAGAAAGACGCACAAACAGGGCCGGCTTTAGGCCTTTAGGCCCCCTGTGCGAAAAATCTTCACAGCGCCACCTTACCCATGTCATTCATGTATAGTGTGTGTGTATAGGAGTGTAGTAATTGTATAGGGGATTTATTAAAGTAATAATGATTTGAAAACAAATATCCATTCCTTCTTTCCATTTACCTAGATGGGAGATGATCTGTATCTGGTCTGCCCCTCCACTGGGTACAGACCATGCGTAACGGTCTTGCAAGCTCAGGGACTTGCAGTGTCCTGTGGTAATCTGCGGCAGCGCTCTGATTATCCCGAGCTAGGAAGACAGCTACTTATGGTCTGCAGCCAACAAAAGTGCAGGACAGAAGTGCCAGACTGCCTCCCCTACATTACAGAGGAGCAGACTAAATTTGTCACATAATACTGAGAGTGGTTTTGCTTTGGAGCTCTAGATTATACTTGTTTACCTTGATCTCTTTGGATTGAAAATTTGTAGTAATGCACTCTTTCTCCATTTATCAATGAGCTCCACAGCAACAAAAAGTCCTCACAGTACTATGTGGTGTGTGCCAGTTTATCATAGAACTCCACAACAATACAACTCCAAGTAATGTGCCTATTAGTGTATCACCGAGCTCCCTAACTATAAAACACAGTAACGTGTATTTTATACGTGGTATTTTATATACCAGAGCTCCACTGTAATACATCTCACTATAATATGATGTAATGTTTGTGTTGTCTGTGTATGTGATAGGTGTGATGACTGTGTGTGATATGTATCTATGTGTTGGCTATGTGTGATATTTGTAATAGGTGTATTAAAGGACCACTATAGTGCCAGGAAAACATACTCGTTTTCCTGGCACTATAGTGCCCTGAGGGTGCCCCCACCATCAGGGACCCCCTCCCGCCGGGCATGATGGAGAGGAAGGGGTTTAAACTTACCTCTTATTCCAGTGCCGGGCGGGGAGCTCTCCTCCTCCTCGGCTGAATGAGCATGCGCGGCAAGAGCCGCGCGCATTCAGCCAGTCTCATAGGAAAGCATTATCAATGCTTTCCTATGGACGCTGGCGTCTTCTGACTGTGATTTTCACAGTGAGAAGCGCGGAAGCCCTCTAGCGGCTGTCAATGAGACTGCTATGTTTATTAAAAAAAAGGGTTAATCCTAGCTGGACCTGGCACCCAGACCACTTCATTAAGCTGAGATAGTCCTAGTAACAGATCCTCTTGTATAGGTGACTATAAGTCATAGATGAGAGTCAATTTCAAGTACTTGATAGAAAAATGAAAGATCCTCAGTTGAAACGAGGAGTCCATTAATTCGAGCGCTCCGTATGCATATATAAAAGCCCAAAAACGGAGGACAGAGGATAGTGCAATAAATGGGATTAGAGGTATGTTATAAGTAGAAATAATGGTAGTACACTCACATTTATGCAAGTTATAGCCAGCTCTAGCATTATAGGCGTACAGCGGTATAATCCCACTTATAGGATATGCAGCAAGTGTCCACCTCATTAGCGATATCCAAAACCCAGGAAAGGGATAGAAAGACAACTACTAGTGCTCTCAATATAGAAATATCAATAGATAAAATGAATAAAAATGTACTTACAAGGACAGAGCAGGCTAACTGCTCTATTGTATCAGCATTGGTGGAATGATCCCCACCTAGGAACGGAAAAAGTAAAATGCCTTGACGTAAAATCAGTGTAAAAAACAAGAGATAATTGGCACAACATTAAAAAAAAATAAAGGCGTTGGATAGAGTAGTATAAAACCTGGCAGTTGGAGTTTATTTAAGGCTAAAATGGTTAAAATTGGCGCCAAAATTAGGTTTGCCAATTAAAAATTAACATATACATAGTTTACATAAAAGGAGAAAGAAAGACATTTTTAAATGTAGTACTTAAATTAAATCAGTGGCGTCTCCAGGATTCATACTTAGGGAGGCCAGTATACACACACACACACACACACACACACACACACACACACACACACACACACATATATACACACACACACACACACACACACACAGAGCTTGACAAATTCCAGGCGCCAGGTTGACAAGACATTTCACCCTGGCGCCTGGCATTTGTCAGCCCTTTGCTAAGCCGCGCAGGAAACATTAAGCCGGCCGACGCAGGCAGAGCCGTCTATAATATTAATCTGACCCTGGGCAAATCATTTTCTTGGGCCCCCTATACCCTCCCCCCCCACCCCCGCCCGACTGTCAGTTTGTGTGTATGTGTCACTAACGCAGACATACTGACACACACACTGACAAATACTAGCAAGCACACACTGACAGACATACATACTGACACACTGACAAATACTAACACACACACAGACAAATACTAACACACACACAGACTGACAAACTAACACACACACAGACTGAAAAATACTAACACACACACACACACAGATTGACAAATACTACACACACACACAGACTGACAAATACTAACACACACACAGACTGACAAATACTAACACACACACAGACTGACAAATACTAACACACACACAGACTGACAAATAACACACAAACGCTGACAAATACTAACACACACTCACACACACACACTGACAGACTGACAGACATACTGATAAACACAGTCACACATTCACATACAATCACACATGCAAAAATTACACTTTTAACCTACCTTCTGTTTCCAACTTTGAAGGGTGCTTTCCTTGGTGTCCAGAGTGGTGGCTGAGGCTGTTGTGAGTTAGGGGCTGGGTCTCCCGGCCCAGACCGCGAACAACAGGAGCACCACTGGCAACCCGTATCCCACCACCTCTGGACCGGTGGGGGTTATCCCAGTCCCCGCTGGGGAAACTAAAAGGCTTGCACCCTGAAATCTCCCTTCCGGAACGCAGACCACATGTCCGGCCCAAGATGTCGGGCTCAAGATGTCAAGATGCCAAGCACCAACCCCTGCAATTCCAAGAAAGCACGGAAACACGGGCATGGAGAGAGCGTTTTGAAGCTCAATTTGCCCACATATGCCGGGACTTTTGGAGGCACATAGAGCACAACTACACCCACCCTGCTATACTTACCACACAGCGAGGGCTGAAGTGGCGGTTTCTCAGCACAAAGCACATACAGAAAAGCAACATTCTCGCTGACGGGCCCACCGGCGGATCCCCCAAGCACGGAACTGCACAGCGGTACGACGCCACCCACCACGCAAGTTACCACCTGGCAACCACATTCCTATACGGCACACACGGGGGAGAAGACTCCACGCTAGTATGCTGCTCAGTTGGAGGGCCCAACTATGGCGCACTCACCCACGGGCACCGTGATGGCCTGGAGGCTCAGCCCCAGCGACTGGACTCTGTGGCGGAGAGGTCTGGGAAGTATACGAATAAACAGGCACTTGGGACTGGTGATGCCCTCACCTACAAAAAGACGGACTCAGATCTCCCGGGCCTGGCAGGCAGCCATTGGTGGGCATTGGTTAAACCGCATCAGGCTAAGGTTGCAGGCCAGTTAATACATGGCTAACCCCTAATAATCTACTCGCTTGACCCATTACCCAGAGACACCGCTTTCAAACCAGCCACCCTACGCATATGTATTATATGCCGTGCCATTTCTCACTGGTTGTCCCCAGTCTCATTAGGGCTATCCCCGGTTGCCTCCCTAAGTCCCCAGCGGCAACCAAACGTCAGACTTAATCTGGCTTGCTCAGTTACTAACTCATTTACTGTATTTAATAATCTTCATGTCGGATATTTCTTTTTTCTTTATCTATAAAGCTTTCCTCCCTTCTGACACACTGAGCTTCCTTGTGTTGCTTTACACTTTCCTCCTAGCTGTAAGCTCATTTTAGTAGGGCCCTATGCACCTTGTGTGTCCAGGGACGTATTAGCCACGAGGCAAATAAGGCATTTGCCTTGGGCGGCATTTTCCAAGGGGCGGCAAAAAAAGCTGCCAACCCAAATGCCCAGGGCAAATGTCTTGTTAGCCTAATGGCTAACTAAAAATCCGGTCGGGTGGGCGACGCTGGCTCCCTCGCCAGCGCCGCCCACCCGACCGGATTTTTAGTTAGACGTCCTATTCCTGCTCCCGGCATCACTCTGCAGCGCGCAAGGAAGCTGAGCAGACAGCTCACTAATCAGTGCTCCCTCGCCAGCGCCACCCACCTGCCCAGCAGCCCCACTGGACCACAGGGAAAAAGGAGAACCCCCCCCCCCCCAGCATTCCCAAAGGTAAGGTGGCTGGGGGGATTGAATAAAAAAAAAAGTGAGTGTATGTGTGTGTGTGTGTGTGTGTCTGTTAATGAGTGAGTGTGTGTTAGTGTGTGTGTGTGTGTGTGTGTGTGTCTGTTAGTGAGTTTGTGTATGTCAGGGAGTGTGTTACTATGTGTGTGTGTCTGTTAGTAAGAGTGTATACATGTCTGTTAGTGAATGTGTGTGTCTGCTAGTGACTATGTGTCTGCTAGTGAGTGTGTATGTCAGTGAATGTTTGTGTGTGTGTATGTGTGTATTTAGAAGGCGGGGAAGGGTGGGGTGGCGCAGGGGGCCTGAGTTTTGTCATGCTTAGGGAAGCACAAAACCAGGATACACCACTGCTTGTGTCTGCCAACATTTTGTCAATTACTTCTAAAGTATGGAAATGGTAGTGCTCTACAAATGCTAATACAAATCTTAAATGCGTTATGACTTATCTTTTAATACTTCTGTTAAGTGTCATAAAAGTATTGTAATGATTTTCTGGGGCTTTAAATTCTCACAAAGTCACAAGAACACAACCTTATGTATCATGTTGGCATGATACTGGCTAAACCATTATTCTTTATTTAAGAGTATTGCACTTTTCTAACATGCTCTGTATGTGCTCAGAGATTTTTCTATATCCACTTCTGCCAAGCTGCCTAGAATTTCAGTGTACAAATGAGGGTTTGTGGTGATGGAACCTAAGTGCTGCTTGTATTTAATATAATTTGTTGGTGATTTGCAAGCCTATGTGTACATGTTGTTAGTGAGGAGTTAAGAAAGAACACTTGAAAAGCAAACAAATTTCAATTATTTCAAACAGATTTATTCATTAATTACATGCTATATAGGTTAAACGAAATAAAAACGGCATCATTTGAACTTCATTTTAAATATAACTTCTATTTACATGGACAGAAGGACAAAAATGAAACAAAAACAGACAAAGCAAATTCAAAGTATTACACTGTGGGTTGTGTCTGCTATACGGTGTCAAATGTGACACCAAACATTATTGTTAAATAGGAAGAGTATCTGTGTTAGAACCACAATATAAGGGGTTCTCTGGTGACCAGATTGCGATAAAATTAGGATATCCTTAAATGAACTCTCTAGGCACCATAATCACATCATTTAATTGTAGTAGTAATGGTGCCTGAAGTCTGCTAGTGCCATCCACTATTCAGTGTTAAACCAATTTTTAAAATTTGGACACTGAATGAGAGTCCCCGGATGCCCACAGCCAGGCCTCCCTTTGCTGCTCACGCCGTGCTTCTGCACTAATTCAAAAATAAATGGTCAGCAGTGATAGGCTGAGAGAACCAGCTGACTGCTCTCAGCCTATTACAGCCATTCATCTCTTTAATGCATTGTTATGGCGTAACTCCTCCTTATCCATACCGTCAGGAGGGGGTAGGCTGCAGGCACCCTCATTCAGTGTTTAAGCATTTGAGAACAGTTCAAAACTGAATAGAGTGACAGCAAAAGACTCCAAGCACCATAGCCACTTCGATGAGATGATCAGAATAGTAAGGAGATGCTTGAAAATGATAGCCATACTAATTTAATGATAAATTAAAAAGTTCAGTAGTGAAACATATTAATGAGTGCATGTTCATTTACCAGTGCTTTGTATGTATTCATAAAGGTGTGCAAATTCGAAAACTGTTGTGAGAAAAGAAAAAAGCAGACAATAAAGTCACCCTCTTAATTTATACATGAAAAATATAGATTCAATTTAACAGTTTAAACAAACAAAAACACAAAAATAATTTTCTGTTGCTCTGAAACGAGCAAAAGTGTTTGCACAAAATTATATATATATATATTTATTTTATTTTTACCCCTCCATAACTATAAGTGACTTTAAGATTTCAATAAGGCAGAGAAAAATCTACAAGTAAGAAAAGCAGCAAAGTGAAAACCTACAATATATCTTTCTTTTGTTTTATGTTATCTTACAACAGGTATTTGAAGTGTATGAGAAAATGTGTGTAGTATAATTTTCTATTTGAACACTGGGTAATCATAAACAGTACAAACCAAAAAACAAAAACAATACAGCTCTATAATCTCTACATTTCCCTATGCCAGTGATTACTAGCCTTGACACTGCATATGCATGTATAAGAGTTATTTTCTCATGGTCCAAATAGAGAAAAATATAGTTCTCACAAATCTGCTGTGCCCACCTTATTCATTAATGCCTCTTTCACAGACATTTCTAGAATATTTTGTCATTAATTAAAAATAATAATAATAAAAAAAAAAATAGAAACCATTAAAAACTGGATTTCACTGTTTGGTATTTAAACACTAGTTACACATGAGAGACCCTGATACAGAAAGACTAAACATTGTAGGCCCTTTTAATGGGGTTCCCAGCAATAAAATTTAAACCAAACGGTTTAAATTCAACACCTCAGTAGTCCTAAATGTAGGATTGCAAAGGTATATTTCAAGTATTAACCATGTACAGTGTAAAAGATTATTAGAAGGTTAAACAATTATGTTTAAAACTGGATAGTTCTGATAAAAAAAGTTCCATCCATTTTGATGTCTCTGATCACTTTCTTTGCTATATTGCAGTAGGTAAAAAAATTGAGAAAACAATCTTGCGTTCAGTAGCCTTTTGATGGGGTGAAGCCATTTTATGCACCACACAGGAAAAATCAACGTTCTTTACCCAGCTGTTATAATGTTACCACTCAGACAAAATAGTTTCTGCTCTTGCTTCAATATAAGGTCCTTCTTAAAATGGTTAGCCAGTGATAACCATCCTTTAAATAATCTTCCCTTAAGAAGAATCCTTGAGGGAAAAAAGCTGCTTTTCTATACTTCACTATTTACCTTCTTCAGATGACCTCTGGAAAAAAAGGAAAAACATTTTTTTAAATTTAACATGAAAAGCATTTTGTATTGTGCGGTGCAGTGCAAGCTATGCGGAGATGTTTTACAGATCAACTTTTTTTTTGGTTTCTCAATTTTTACATAGACGAAGATGATCTTTAAATATACTTTTGAATAGTTTCCAGGCAATATCCCATCTATCCCAACAAGAACTAAAAGAAGAATGCTGAAGTACTGCTTTCTTGTTTTTACAAGACTTTTACGGTAGATGAAAATGTTTATGTTGAGACTTCTCCTGTGGTCCAAAAGAGATTTATGATTATTTCTCCCAATTTGTGAACAGGGATAAATAAGACATACAACAATAAAATTAGCATGACTACATTCCCTAATGCAAATATTTATATTATATCTGTAAATTTAAATTTGACAGTCTTCGCAAATCCAATGCTTTCCTATATGAAAACCACTTCTGATGATGTCAGCTAAGCAGGCAGATCAGGGGCAGAGACAGCAACAGCTAACTGGAATGAAGGTAAGATTTTACTATATTTAGGTGGGCAAGTGGGCGTGGGGGAGCAAAGGGGGCTAGATAGTGTTTTCAACACTAGAAGGTAAGGGATACTTGTTTGTGTTCTTGAGCCTACAGTTTTCATTTAATCCTAAAAATTCCGGAGGTTTAGCAGATCATTGAGAGTCTGGTTAAAAGTTAGAAAAATCTTGGAAGAATACAACTGCACAGAAATCTAACATATTCCCACAGGTTGATATTTACATTATTTACTAAATTAAAGTAATGTGTTAAATGTTGTTTCAAAGAGAATTAACAAGTAGAAAGCAATAAATAAATAAAAACACCTGACCTGTTGTTTGTTGTGTCTGTACATTATCAACTTGAGGCAACGTTACAAGGGTCGCCTGTTCTTCAAATGCTAACTTGGGATTCAAAGGAATGTCTTGGATGTTGTTTCCTTCATTGTTCAAAGAGTCAAGTTTTATTGGTTTAGTTCCAATAGGTAAGTTTATGATCTCTTCGAAGTTATTGTTTGGGGAGAATAGTCCATTTTCATTTGTTTGTTTCTCCGTGCTAATGGGGGATAAAACAAAAACAAAAACAAAAACCCACATTAGACAGTGTGCATTTCATTTCAATAAGATTTCTCATCATCATTTAAGGGACAGAATTTGCTACACTATTTACGTGGGGCAGGCAAAATTACTTGGATGATATCCCATAAATGTGCTCTATTTAACAGTCACTAGTTATAAAAAGATTAGTTACTTTTTAATTAAAATTTATTTCACTCTATTTAGCCAGTTGCTGACATACAGCATGAATTGTCCACTCACAATAACTTACTCCTTTACTGCAACAATTGTTTTGCATCACCACACAACAATTCATATTATGCTTATGTGCTACTTGCCTATCCACAGAATAGGCAATCCTTTGTGAAGAAACTAGGATCTCTCCATTCCGAGGGGTTTCCATGGGACTCTGGATAAATACAGGCTCCTGCTCTTGTTGTGAGGATGCTGGTACAACTGATGCACAGAAAAAAAAAAAAGTTTATAGTCTCCAAAAATCATTAATAACATAATTGAAGTTGCATCTAGCACAACCCTTTCCATCAATATGTTAGAAAGGTCTACATGGTGTGCACGGGTGTCTGCAGGTGTCTCCCCCATGGATTTTTTAGCTTGTGCCAGTATTTCTCTTTTCAGATTTGGAATACATTGCAATACCGGCGCCGGTCAGTAGGTGGCGATGTGTGTGGAGAGAGGCAGGGATAAGAAGCTAAATCTTATCCCTGCTTCTCTCTCCAGAATGAATACGCAGGAGAGCAGATATAGATAGTGCAGCCAGCAACTCCCAACCTGCAGAGACAGTCTACAGATCAGGCAAGTGAGGGATTTGGGGGCAGCCTACAGATCAGGCAAGTGAGGGATTTGGGGGCAGCCGACAGATCAGGCAATTAAGGGATGTGGGGGCAGCCTACAGAAAGTAGCAGGAAGGGTCTGCAAGGAGCAGGAAGGGTCTGCAAGGAGCAGGAAGGGTCTGCAAGGAGCAGGAAGGGTCTGCAAGGAGCAGGAAGGGTCTGCAAGGAGCAGGAAGGGTCTGCAAGGAGCAGGAAGAGTCTGCAAGGAGCAAGAAGAGTCTGCAAGGAGCAAGAAGAGTCTGCAAGGAGCAAGAAGAGTCTGCAAGGAGCAAGAAGAGTCTGCATGGAGCAGAAAGGGTCTGCAAGGAGCAGAAAGGGGCAGCAGGAGCAGGAAGGTAAAGGGGCAGTAAGAATCAGAAGGGGGGCAGGGAGTGAAGGGGTTACAGTGTGGGGGCAGGGAGAGTAGGGGTTACAGTGTGGGGGGCAGGGAGAGTAGGGGTTACAGTGTGGGGGGAGCAGGGAGAGAAGGGGACACAGTGTGGGGGGCAGGGAGAGAAGGGGATACAGTGGGGGAGGGGGGCAGGGAGAGAAGGGGATACAGTGGTGGGAGGGGGCAGGGAGAGAAGGGGTTACAGTGTGGAGGAGCAGGGAGTGAAGGTTAGAGTGTGTGTGGGGGTGGGGGCACGAGAAAAGGAGTTACATTGGGGGGGCATTGTCTGGGGGCTGTGTCCTACCTTCATTAAATTCCCTGGTGGTCCAGTGTCCTCCCTGGTGGTCCGGTGGTTTAATTCTCCGCTCTGCAGCTCCGCTGGGTGCAGAGCTGCAGACCATCTAATAAAAGTCTCCCGAGCTCCTAGAGTGTTGCCATGATAACGCTCTAGGTGCTCGCGATAATTTTATCACACGGTCTGCAGCTCTGCACCCGGCGGAGCTGCAGACCGGAGGTGCTGGACAGACTGATTGGAGGGAGCCTGGTGGCATACAGGGCAAACCGCTGGGCCCTCTCCTGGTGTCGGGCCTGCGGTCACGGACCGAGAGCCCGACTAATCAGTCTTCCTGCCTGACTCCCCGGCGACGCTGGATGTGTGGGTCAGTGCAACCCGCACTTTGGGAAACGCTGCTCTAGCCAATCAGCGGCACCTATGCCTGGCGTCAATCTGCACTTCCTGACACTCCATTTCAGAAGCCGAATACCACTGAGCGACTTGGAGATCTGGAGCTGGAGGAAGTCTTTGGGGTGAAACTATTTGAGAGCGGTTTAACCCCTTAGAGAGAGCATACAGGGGCCTCCTGGCATCATAGCATTTTCAATTAGATTAATTTGATTAAAGGAACCCTACAGTGTCAGGAATAAAAACATGTACTCCATAGTTATGAAAACGCTATTAACCCTGGCTTTATGTGATAATGACTATGCCCCTCCCCTTCATGACACTGTCAAAAAGGAGCAAGCATGGATGTCATTACAATTATGCCCCCCCCCAGAAAAAATGATGATGGTGTGCATCCACTTCTCCTAGACCACACACTTGGTTTTAACACACCAACCTTGTCATAAGACAAGACAGTCACAAGATACTTATTAGCCAACATAAGGGCATTTAGGACATTCTATTTGTGTACTTAATGAGCTTTTGAACACCTCTTTTACATCTATTGGATTATTTCACATATACCAGTTAATTGTGTTGTATCCATACCTGAGTTTTCAAGAGATGCTGGTATTTCTCCATTTCTTTGCACACTGGGCTGCTGAAAAACCAAGATATACTACATAAAAATACTAATATCTGAAAACTGAACTCCTAAAAACAACATTTTCTGAACAATACCTTTTCACCAGCTTCACTACGCCGGGTCCTTTTCATTATTTCTTCAAGGCGCTAGAAAGAAATATAGACGTAGAAAGTGTTAGCCTACATACATGAGCATATGACTACTGCCTGTAAAGGAAGAAGCCAGCTAAAGTAATATTATCAACAGTCAGTCTTAAGTAGGAAAATCTCTTTGATCTACTGTGGATGTTGGAAATCCAGTTTAATAAGGCCCGGGAGCCATTTCTTCCTAATAATCTCCCTTTTTTTCCGGTTGGTCCAAAGGAGGTTTACGGACACTATAGGCATTCTGTGAAATTAAAGGGCAGGGTGTGATGTGGTAAGGACCTTTTCTGGTAACTATAAAGAGAACCCCTTTTGATGGCATGTTTGGAAGTGTTAAGGGAAGAAGAAATGACTATGGACTGTATTGGAATTTTACAGACAACAACATATTGTGTTGTGTTTTTGAAAGACGAGCAGTTCTTAAAGTATTAAATATCATAGAATATAACTTGCAAATCCCTTATCTATGCGATAAGATACCAGTGATGGCTTTGCAAAGCAGATCAGTTGCTGCTAATGGATAAGTGACGAAGATTATCTTATGGCAATATGGAGTATTAAGCAGATTCAAATATTATTGCTTTTTGTGCTTCCCTGTGTGATAGATTGAACACGAGTAAAGAATAGTTATATATAATGCAAGGCACACATTTGTAGTAGTTTTCCACCGGATTTCAATTTATCTGAACTTAGGCTGATGGCTGTTTGTCAGAATTCTGTACCCCATATGGATGTATAACCGAGCAAATAAATACCGTGATGGCATACATGTTAGTTTGATTCTGTATTTGGGCTCTGCCCATTGTGACCATAAAAATAAAAAATAAAAAGATGATGCTAGAGCAGCAGTTCCCAACCCAGTCCTCAAGTACCCCCCAACAGTCCAGGATTAAGGTATTACCCAGTTGTTTTTATAAAGGGGAAAAAAAACACTTTAGCCACAACAGGCTAATCCCTAAATCCTGGACTGGTAGGAGGTACTTGAGGACTGGGTTGGGAACCGCTGTGCTAGAGGACAGCCACTAAATGTTATATGTATTCTTAGATCCAAAGAGAAGTGAACCTTGGAAGAAGAAAAAGGAAGAGCAGTACACAAAATAAAAATAAAATAAAAAGTACTGCTCCTTTTCCTCCTCACAATTATCATATATATATGTCACATGTATTTAAGGATCTCCGATACTCATTCAGATGACTCCTCAGCTCGTCTGAATATCCATGAAAAAATATATGTACATGTATGTGTTGGAGATCATGAAATAAATTTCATTTTCAGTAAAATGGTGTTGCAGAACCTTATTGTTCCACTGTAAACAAGCCTAATGCAGGGCAATAATATTTGTTCGTTTAGATTGTAGCTCTTATTTTTTTTTCCATAAATCATTATACGGTAAGTGATTTCTGTGGGATGGTCATTTCTACTATTTGCATTGCTTTTGTCACAAACATTTATAAACAAACAAAAAAAGGCACTGCATTGCGGTTTGGTTAAATTCATGATTTATTAAAAGTCCTGACATTTTGTACGAATGAACTTCAACAAAACTATTTAGCGGTGAAGACTACGCCAGTTAAATTTGCAATGGCAATCAAAAAAAGTAAAATATTTTTTCTTAGTCACACAATAAATACATAAAATTAGCAGTTTTACATCTCTACCGAGTCTCTTGTTTACTTTTTTTTTTGCTACCTATATTCAAAAGGTAACCATGAAGTTCTTTAATTCTAACCTATCTACAGACTGAATTGCAATGAGTTGAGAAAGCTACTAAAACATGTGGACTAAAACAGTAGATTGGCTAGATTAGTCTAAATTTTGCAATTCAGGCTTCAGTGGGGGAAAAAAACGGATAGATCTTCAATCATAGAAGATATATCTAGCCTGGTTAGGACAAAATGCCAATACATCTGAAGTTTAAAAAAATAATAGTAAAAAAATAAATAGTCAGATGACAAAGCCGCTTTGAATGCAAATATTTAAATAGCACAATAAATCTTACAAGAGGTCCCAAATGTATCCTCTCTAATAAACTAGCTTAGAAAAGACAACTGTGTCAGTGTGATTGCACACCTTTGTGCTCCCAAAGAATATCTGCGGAATATTACTTATCGTGTCAGCTTCATGAAGGAAGGTCAGGAAACCGCTTCAATTACAAACTACATCTGTTTCATACATTCCCCCATCCCTTGTTAAAGGTGTCATATCACCTATTACATCTTGCTGCAATCCTTATTATCCCTTCTACATTATAGACACAATACAGACCGTGTTGGTAAGCCATGGTGTTAGATTTTACGTTCATGGGCATAGATAATATCAGTACATCCAGTTACCTTCTTTCTCTCTGAGCGCTCTTGCTCCTCTTTCTGGAAACGCTGTATTCGAATACGTTCAGCTTCTTCCTTCTAGAGTAGAATAAAAAAAAGTAAAAACAAGTTAAACAAGCAGCTTACAAGTTTGCGCAAACAAATAGCCCTCACACTAAAGAACAGCACCAGTTCGTTGTCTCCATATATGTTATGTGTTGGAAATCACACGGAATATCAAATCAGATTTTAGTCTCCCAGACAAGCGATTACTCATTTGGTAACCTTGTATAGACACTGCACATACTGACTCCTACCACCATTTCAATCTCTGAAATCACGAAAGTGATCATGGTTGTTGGAGTAACCCTCTCTATTTTAAAGAATAAAAAAAAAAATTAATATAATAATTATAAATGATTAGAGTTGCACATGTCTATGGTTAGCAATGATGGCTATAGCTTGGAACATACTAGTTTCTCAAGGCGTTCAGCCTCTTCCTTCTCCTTTTGCTCCTTCTCCTCTGCCAATTGTAATAGCATCCGCTCTCTTTCCTGACGTTCTTCCTCCTCCTTCTGTTTTCGCATACCCTCCTGCATTTGTGCCTCTTCCTCCCGTTGAGCCCTCTCTTCTGCTTTCCTTCTTGCCAGTTCTTCCTTCTTCTTGCTGGAATGCGAGAATGGTTATTATGGAATGAAGGAGAATATATGTCCATGTTAAACAATGTTGGTTTGGTAACTTCTTTCCATGCATGGAAATAATGTAATGTAATAATGTAAAGGTTATGCAGCACCCGTAATGGTCTAAACTCCAAAGAATAATTACAACATTCTGAAAACATGTCCTGTAATAAACATATTAAAAGAGGCATAGTGCAGTTAATACCGTTTTTAACAAATACACAAATCTAATCTTTTTCTACAAGGTTGTCATGTTTAACAGTGGCAAATGGAAAAAGACCTGTTGTGGAGCTTTGCATGCTGCTGGGGAGGAGGTAAGAAAAAGCAGCAGTAAGTCAAACGGTGGGGAAGAAGTAATATACAAAAGCAGTAAAATCTGACAAATTAGACTGAGAGGTGAAATTTCAGACTGTGACTTGGAGTCAGGAAGAGGATCTGAAGCATAATATATAGATCAAATTATATGCTCTTTAAAAAGTGCATAAGTTGTAGGTACAATGACAAATTGGAATTACCAACAATTCTCACTTTAATGAATATCCATATATATATTTTTATTGGCTATTGACTTAATACACACACAAAAAAAATAAAAAATCCCTTCCAAATAAACAATGCTGCAATTTTAGTAAAGATAATAAGGCATCTAGTTACCGCTCCTCCTCCTCCTTTTCTCGCTTTTCCTCCTCTTCACGCTCTCTCTGTTCTCGAGCAAGTCTTCTTTTCTCAGCTAAAATTCTAGTTGCTTCCTCTGGGTTGTTGGTTCCAGCAAAAGGCTTGCCAGCCAGTGTGGGTGAAGGTAAAACTGGTGTAGATGGCAATACTGGAGAAGCTGTATGAAATCCCAAAGAAACATCAAAGGGTTATCAAGGCTCAAAATGTCATGCCCTTTCTTACTATCCAGGATTTAAAGTTACTCATCACCAAAAGCGTATGTGAAAGCCCCTGTTTTTCTGTTCTCGCTTTGTGTGTTAATATTTTTGGAAAAAAAACAAAAACAAACATACATTAAAAAATAAAATCACATGAACGCATTTAGAAACAGTTCTTCCATTTCCTACTTGCCTATACTGGGATAGCTTTCTACATTTGATATATCGTCTTTTTAAAGCAGTGGTAGTAGCTGTAATGGCACAGAAACCGAAGGATATATATCCACCTACCTCAAATAGTCAGATTGCAAAGCTCAAGCAATATAAATGTGGTTCTAAAACATAACTTTTACTCATAAATTATGCTAAGTATGCAATTAACTAAGTGGTATATGGGGGGCGGTGCTTGATCAGCATGGCTGCCAGACGTGCAGTGTGTGGGCCCCTCACAAACTTCTTGTAACTTTCACTCCTGCAGTGGGTTTATACCCATAGACACAATCCGAACACTGACTGCTGTGGAGTCTATTTGGGCATGTTTTTTTTTTTTTTTTAAATTCTTTATTTTTGCGTGCATGAAAAAATACAACAAGTGGGCTCTTCATGCCCTATCAGATTGACAAGCATATAGACAGAGTAGTTAGCCATTAGGTAGCATGTAGAATACTTTGCACAAATTTTATATTGTAAAATTTAAGTAACCAATAATCAGCTTGTGTACATATTAAGACAGGTTAAGAATAATTGTCGCTGTAGGTAGTTAACCATTGTTATGAGGCAATTTTGTAAGTTATAACAGGCTTATTGCATAATAGTAAAGCTGTAAGTGCTAAGTCATGCATGTTCAGTTAAGTGGGGAGTGGGAGAGCAGTAATTTACAGTCTATGTAGAGGGACGTTATCTTATTTCCTCCCCGTTACTTTTAATTTACCACAGGGACAGCTAGTCACCGGGCTTGTCGGAGAGAATAGAAATGGTGGCACAGACTTTTTGTAAATATGTTATCGCTGCAGACCTACTTGGAGACCAGCTGTGTTGAAAACCCAAACAATATTATTGGGGAGATGTTCCCTGAACTATATACAGTGGTAGTATCTGTGCCCCTAGTGTTAGTTAATTTAATATATGTTACCTCCGATGACTAAGTACCTCAGTTGAGAATATATATTCTCCTTCAGACCTTAAGGCTTCAGACGGAGAGATGACCCTTCTTGGGCTAATAGTTTACAATGCATATTTAACCATCCATTGCAGAAGAAGCACGCAACCAGCGACATTTGTGTATACATTATTCAATTTTAACTCCAAACCCTGCACATGAGATAACATTTCCATGTTAAACCATTCTACAGTGTGTATGTGTTGAATACCTGTCCTGCATGTTTAATTTTTAAGATATTAGAAAACAAGAGTAAAAAGCCCAACTGGGCCCGGTGTGTGTACTTCAAATGAACGCGTTTGGTCTACAGATGTCTACGGGTCTGGCATGTCAACAATAAGAGAAACAAGTGGTGAGCCTTTACCAGCTAAAACTTTGCAGCACCTAAGAGGTTAAGGTTTTAAAGTTTAGTTTCGCCCTGGGTTTAACATATCTGTGGTGTATGTTTGTTCAAACTAATGATGTCTATGCAATTATGCAGTTATTAAGTCATGGTAAGTACATTAGGTTAGCAGTTATATGTATCTAGGGCAGACGTGGTAGTTAACTCGCATTGCTTGGTAGTGATCAGGTTAACATAAAAGACTAAGGCAGAGGGTTAACATAAAACAAGTGAAACATAGTGTGTCTAGCTGGGAGTAGCTACATAACTTCCCTAGTACCCATCTGAACGTTAAGTGTTCCAGAGAGGAGGCTTGGACCGTATGTGCGCTGTTTGGTTGTTTTTTTGACATTTAGGGATGAGTCATACACCTATATAAGACAAGTGTTGATCGTCAAGTAATAGCTTATCAGGTGAGTGGCTCCATATAAGATGTAGCTTGTTGTGTATAAATAAATGACATGTATGTGGTCTGGCTGCCTGAGTGCGATGAGGCAAGTATGAATATTGTGTTTGCCAGATGCTGGTTGGTCAGGTGCTATCGTTAAGATATAGCTTGTGCAGTGTGTGTGTGGGGCAGGCGAGGTAAACATTACTAGTGCCGAGCTAGTGTGATCTACTCATAAGAAATGTCAGTCGAAACAAGGGAAGAGCATGGCTAAAACTAAAATAGTAAATAAAGTAATCTGGCAGGCTGTTGACTATTCCCGCCCCCCTGCACTTTCTGTGTATCTGATGTTAACATTTGTGTAGGCTGGGTACGGCCTAAAGTTGTGGCTGAACATGAACAAAACATACGATAACATTTTTAAACTATGGTGTCTTGGCACCTTGTAACCGCTTGTTGGGCAGTTCGAGTCCTGGGGTGCTTGTACGGGTACCACGCTCGGAGACCAGAGGCACTGATCGCCAATGCGAGCCTGGTATGACCGCGTGATCTCTGGGAGTCTCTCAACTGAGGGTGCGGGGTTCCACTGTGTGGACGGTCCATATTCCTTCCAGGCCATGGTGTCTCCAGCTGGACATAGATTGTGCTGGGGTGGTACCGCAGTGCAATCTTCGGTGTCCAGTCCGATCAGGTCGTCGAGAAGGATACGGTGAACTGGTGTGGAGGCCGCCTTGAGATGCTGGGAGCCAATGTGGCGATTAATGTGCGACCATTATGCAAATGTCCCTGGTGTCGCCTAGTCTCTTGGGAAAGGTGGGAATCCGGTCCGAGAGGTGAGATCGGTCTGGTTCTCGAAGGGGGAAAGTTCCTCAGAAAGGGCATGTGTGAAAGTGAGGCGCGGGTAAGTTATGGTGTGGCTATAATCAAGGTGCAAGCACCTTATTAAGTCGTGACTGAGGCGTAGGTAACCGGCGTGGTGTTCCGTGGTATAAATAATGCGCTCTTCTCTGGGTCCCAGTTGTGAGTCGGGGTGGTGGGGGTTTGGGGTACTGATTGTGTGAGCAAGTCCTGAGGCAGACCCATGGTCTGCAAAAGGGCCGCTGCGTCTCGCAGACCCTGGATCTGGTGAGTTGTCTCGCCCTGCTGCACAAGGAGCGTACGGAAGGACCGCCAGCGATAATGCACGTTATGTCGCCGGAGTGTGGCTGTAAAGGGCCGAAGGGTCCTGCGCCATGCCAAAGTTCCGCTAGTCAAGTCATTGTAAAAGGTTAGCTTTGCGTTTTCGAATTGCATGGGGGGTTTCCCCCTGAGGGCGGTAAGGACCGCTGCTTTGTCTGATCCATTTTTAAATGTGAGTATGGTGTCCCTCGTGGCCGTGGCTGGGGCCCCGGCGGGTTTCGGGATCCTGAAAAGGTCTGTAGGTGCAACAGGTCTGGGCTGTCCTGGGGGAAAGATGGTGGTCAGCAGGCGCCCGATCGTGTGCGGCAGCTCTGCCTCCGGCAGCCCCTCTGGTAACCCCCTTACCTTAATGTTGCACCTCCGCCTTGCGTCTTCCTGGGCATCTAAGCGCCCTTCAAGCTGCCTGTTTTTAAGGGTCAGGTCTCGCATGTCCTTCTGCAGCGTGGCGATAATATGTTGGTGTGCCTGCGAGGTGTTTTCAAGCGCCGTGATACGGCCTGTCAGGCCCTGCAGCTCTCCCCTCAGGGTGGTGACATCCGCAAGGATGTTTTTCTGTAAGTCTGCTAACAGGGTTTTAAGCACCCCAGTGGTCACCAGATCAGCATCGGGATTATTCTTATTCTTCGGTGTGTTTGGTTTTGTCTTCGGCTTTGGGGTTGGTGCACGGGGATAGTCTTCATCAGCTCCCTCCGAGTAGTCTTCCGAGAAATCTGAACAGCCTCCGTGCAGCGCCGCCATATTTGATTCACTCGGGCCACATGCTTGCTGCCACATCTCCCCAATTGTGAGCCCTGGGGCAGGTTTGTCCGGCTTTTGGTTTTTATGTTTACGTCCCATGGGGCTGTTGGAGGTCTTGTGAGTCGTCCACGGGTATTGGGGGTATATTTTCGGTGTTCAGGCTTATTATCTTTTGATTTGACCCGGAGCTCCAGGGTTGTGCGTCCGTCTGCTTCGGCTGTTAGGCTCCGCCCCCCTATTTGGGCATGTTTGAGGCACCACTCCACTCTTTGTGGTCCGATTACATATTGTGGCCCACAAACTTGCAGCGGCCATCAGAATCTCCCAACCTGGACTCACTAGTATCTACAGTGCCTGAAGCGACAGCCCCATTACCTCCCCCCCCTTCTTGACCGGCGGGGAATATCCCAGTCCCCACTGAGGAAACTTACCATCCTGCAATACCTACCTAGTTGCCTGCAGATACAGGGACCTCATTGTGAAACTAAAAGTGCTGCCGGGACAGCCCCTGCTATGAACTATGAGGGCCCTGAAAAATGGGACTGGAGGAGACGCTTTGAGGCAAAATTTGATGAAGTGTGCCAGAAGTTCTGCAGCCGACTAAACAGTCGACCTCACTCATCAATTCACCAATACGCACCACAAGCCTTGAAAGCATCCTCATCTGGGTTGAGGGCCCACCGGGCGTCAAATCCCCCCTGCTGTCCACCTACCCAAGGAGCATTCCATATCTGAGGGACACTGGTGGCCCGCGATCCCTGGACATAGGGCATCAGCCCTCATCAAGACCTGGGCTCAAGGTGAGGGAAAAATCTGGTGCAACGGTTCCGACCTCTATGCATTTTGGCAGCTACTCAGGGAGAAGTGGTGATCCTGTGACCTGCATGGGAACTATTGATTCTTCATGGCCTTCATGTGGCATCGGCTGACCAGAGACTAACAGATACTTACCACGTCCTAGGCTCCTCTCCTACAGCAATGCTGGGAACTGTCTGGTCCTCCTAATTTTAATGTTCATTTTTCTGAGTACCATACCCAGTAGCACCTTACCACAACTTACTAGAATGTTACAGCTATATTTTCAACAATTCCAGCTGGGATATCAATCTATTCCTATATTGTTTTTCAAGTTGATCTAGCATGTTATCTGGCAATTTGTTATATCTGAACGTGTAGAGATGTACCTTGTCTAATTTCCCTTCATAAACTTACCAACCTCTGCTCCATACAATGTCTATAGTACTAATACTAAAAATTTGCAGTTTCTCTGAATGCCATGTTAATATGTCATACCATCTGTTACCACTATGCTTGGTTTTGTTGCCGTGGCATCACAAGCTTATCTTTTATCAAATGCACATCCAAAATAAAGAATTAAAAAAAAAAAAAAACTTAGTGGTATATAAATTGGTATTCAGTATGTTAGTGCCAAAAAGAGGGAGATTGTAACATTAAATGTCTGATCATAAACTACAAAGTTGGTCAGCTAACTTTCCTAATTAAATGAATATTAGTACATTACAAGTTTACTGCCAACAGGGATCGCCACTACCATAAGGCTCCCCTCTAGCTACATCGACTGGAATTCTTAACAATTACATCCATTAACATGGAAGGATAGCAATTATACAGTTCTAACTGTAGGAGTCTCACAGCCTCAATATAAGCTGTTTATTGCACTAAAGAAACAATACAAGGAAAACAAAGTTAGACTCATAGAAAGAGGCGGGGATGAATACAGCAGGCAGTTCCCTAGTGTGAATGAATTGCTGCCTCATCCCTAGATATTTTCTAGTCCGTCATAATAAATCTCATAGAAAAAAAAGTGATAAGGAAATAAAAATAGAGACAGAGAATTGCTTAAGTGAATATCGGTCAAGGACATGTTACAGCACTCGAAGTACGTTACACCTGTGGCTCAGGATCATCAGGAGTGCAAACCACTACTGAATAATACTAGTTGCCCTCGTATGTATCTAAGCAGAGGTGTGAGTAGAAAAATCCACACTTGTTAAGTGGTTGGGCTCTGTGGCCAATACCTATTGGTCCATTCTGGAAATTAGGCTAAATATGCTATAAACAAATGAGAAGATGGCGATCAGTATTTTTTTTAATTAATAAAATCTTTAGTACTGTACAGTGAGATCAGATAATTATATAAGAAGATACACAAATGCTGCTCACATAACTTGCTGTTATATGCCGCCATAGCGGATCATGGATACTATTAACATTATTACAAAAACAGAGAATATAAGAATGCTTGGAACGTCAAAAGCTTAGAGAAACTCAATAGTTTTCCCTTCAGTAAATCCCCACTCAGGGCTCAAAATAGTTTATCCTCACTTGTGCCATTACAGAAAGAACATATAGCATATCAGACTGATCCCACCCATTAGGGCAGTCCAGAACAGAAAAGCCAGTAAGTTCTCTCTGCACGAGAGATACATCAACTCTGGATGATCGTTTCAACCTACTTTAGGCCTTGTTAGTGAGGTGTAGCAATACCACTCTAAGCACAGTGTGCACGGGGTCCACATCTGGATCACTCTTTTAAACAATCCCATATATTGCTTACAACCACATATTTATAGCCTACCTGGTACACCATCAAGACTGAGAGCAGGAGGCCTTGGTTCAGTTGTGTTTACATCTGATGAATCTACTGGCTCTGTAGCCACTGGATTTTTAGTAGAGGCTTCAATAGGTTCCATCATGTCAGGTTTTTTCTTACGGTCTTCTTTCACCTCTTTTTTGATTGGACGGACATTTCCAGGTGAGGGTGGGCGTTGGGGATTAGTTACGGCTTTGATAGGATGGGTAGAAGATGCTGGTGATTTCTGTGGAAGCCTGAAATAAACCATACCAAACAATCTTTTTCAGACTACGTATCCACACATGAAGCTGATTTCCCAGTGTACCAGCAACAGAGCTAATCCAGTCTACTTTAATAGGAAACGTTTATTTTTACACAGTCAGTGCAAGCATCAAACTTACCATGCAACGATGGGTGTTGGGGATCTAAGTTTTGGAACAGTGGGAGAATTAGCTCTTTTAATATTTGAAGTGGGCATCAGCAGAAAATGTTCCCTCTCATTTTCACGTTCCTTATCTTTTTTCTCTGCCTAAAGAGAAAACATAAAATTAAGACAGTCAGGACACAAACTGTACGTGTGCTAATAATGTAGCAAGGCCAGGAGTGGCCATTAAGCAAGCCAGGTCATGGGTGGGCTGTGATGGCCATGGGTTGAGGACTACAGGGGAGATCAGAGGATTTACCCTGTTGGCCCATGCAGTGTCAGTGCTATCCAAGCACCGATCTTGCTGTGTGCCACAATGGGACGATGGGGAGATCAAATATCTCCCTTAATGGAACACAGGCAATTAAACCCTGAGAAGAGAGGGGAGAGTAGGAGCCAGCAGCTCTAACCAGCAGCTCAGCCAGGTTCTGAATGTTCCTATCGCAAGCTTTGACAGGCCGAATCTTGTAAGAATGAGGAGCTCCAGGCTATAGTTCACGCCCCCCTAGCCAGACCAAAGGTAATAAGGTAAGGGGGGGGGGGGAGGGGAGGATATAAAGTTGATAAAAATTTGGAATAAATAGAAAATGTAATTATATATATATGTAGACCTATACCTCCTTCACACACTACACCCCACAATTTACACACAGTGCACCCTTCACACAGTTGGTGTTTTGATCCTCTGGTGTTGTTTCCAATGCCTTTTGAGCACTCATGTACTGATGCCTATGCCTGTCGATCTTGGAGACTATGATGCCTGACAGAACCTTCCATGTTGTGGGGAGGAAGGTGATTGGTTGGTGGTCAGAGGGTGTTGTTTCCTTGTGAGGGTCCTTCATGGCCAGTATTGCTCTGCCTTCTGTTAGCCAGTCGGGGTGGGAGCCTGTTGCTAGTAACGGAATAATTTGTACTGCTAGTAGTTCATGCAGTGTTGTTAAGGTCTTTATTCAGTGATGTGTACCAACTTGGGCTTGACCAACTCTCCATGTGAGCTACTAGTTGTTGGTTATCCCCAACTTGATGTGACTTGCAGTGGTCTAGTAGCCACTGAGACTGTTATGTGATGCTTCTTTCTCCCTATACTGTTCAGTCTTTGCTTTGAATCTTGGGGAGGAGGAGGGGACATGGGGTTACCCTGCAGCCATTCAGACACCTTGCATGGCTCTTTGGTAAATATGGCATTTATTCTCCTCTGCTTATTCGCCTCTGCTTCTCTGGTGTATCTGCTTTGTCTGGTTGCCAGTGCTGCTATCCTTTCTGCTTAGCTGGTAGACCTTTGTATTTTTATATCTGTTGTTATGCCATCATGGGGCATACATTCAGGTATCTATAAGTATAAGTGTGGTTATGGGCTCATGTATGATGTTTGTGTAGTCCTTCTAATTCTAGTTGTGACACTAGCTTCCTCTTGACAATTTTCAAATGTTGTGTTAGGATAGATAAAGTTCTCTCATTCATCCATAGTTCCCACATACATTTCATATCATATTATTGAGGTATTTATCATTAAGTATCTTGCCCAGGGACACTTACTAATGAAGTTACAGGATTCTAAGGCACTGACAGTACCACATATCCAACTTCTCATGATAACAGTACGGAGATAAAAAGTACATTAAGAAAGAGGTGGGGAACCTCATCGCAGCACGGCATATCAGACGGCTGCCAAGATTCCAAAAACATAGGGGAGATTCAACTATTTTTTTTTTTTTTTTATAGCATGACCTTTCTTTCTATATTTCAACAGTTTGAGCTCCTTTAGAATTATGTACTACATATTATGAATACAATCTGAATATTCTCTGCATATTCTGGTTCACTTCCTACTCCAGCATAACATGGGAAAAAGAACACAGTAAAAGGGAATATGTTATTTTGTGCAAAAAAAAAAAAAAAAACAAGAACATTTTAAAAAAGCATATTTTTTTGTAAAATAATGGGGGAAGAGACATACTTCAAAGGTACAAAAGTAAGACATTGTGAAAAAGACATTTAATTGTGAAAGAACTAATAATTCAACAGAAAAACTATACAGAAGAGATGTTGTTTTTCCGGCCATATTCTGATAAACATGCCCCTCAGTATTTAAAACACTAGAAACTATTATTTATCTATTTTTGGTTTGGTTTATACTTCTGTGTAACACATTCTAGTTGGGATACTATACTTACATGAACAGTAAACTGTGTTGTTCTCCTCCTGAATATGGCTTCTGGAGTCGTAACAAAATGCTTTGGTCTCTCTGAGCTTTTAATATTTGTACTCTTGAAGGGCTGAGGGATGATGGTGCTGCAAGATGCTGAACGAGGACAAATTGGCATAACTAGGGTGTTTTTAAGAGTACACATTTGGAGAGACGAACATTGAAAAGCCAGAAAGCAAGGAGCAGCGAGGCAAGAGAAAAGAAAGAGAAGAATGACGCTGTTAATACCTGCCAGAAATCTTGATCAATCTCAAAACCATCACTGCACTTTACATGTTACACTGTTGGATATTTGGTAGTTAACTTGCATTTAGCAACCAATAAAAAATTAAAAATTAAATAAAACACATTCACTGTCCTGCAGGTTTCCCATAGACATTTACCTGCATGCTTTAAGGATCTCCTAGGCACAAGCCAGTTATTCCCTGTGACAAATCTACTTGTGCCAAGGTCAGGAGAGAATTCAAATTTTCCCAATGAGGTTATGAAGTGATACAGTGATGGGTTTGAAAATGTCTTAAAAAAAAACAACAACACATCAGACAATTTATTAAAGGAAAATAATTTTAAAGAAGGCGGTGGTAATTTCCATGTAACCCAAGATTAAAAAACAGCAAAATTAAACTTTGAGTGGAGAAAAGGAAACCAGCAGCCCAAGACAACACATCAAAGAACGCAAAGCACAGGCTGATGTAACAAACATGCATGACATACAACTTCAATAAATAAAAAAGAGAATTGAGGGCACTCCCGGAACATGCTTTTCTCAGGAATGGAGCTGCCATAGAGACCAAAATATATACATAATACAGATTAAGGAACAGCGAACACAAACAAATACAGTTTTACATTTCATTAGGCTATGAATCCCCATATTTGTTTGCCAAGATAGGTGATTTTAAGAAGCATTAAACGATTTTAAAATGTATTTGTATGTGTGCGCTGTTCTTTAATCTGTATTGATCAAAAATACAATTGTACTGAACAGTTTAATACATAAAAATCACAGGATATACAAGAACCAATACATTATGATGGCTGAACTTGACACAAACCAGAAAATGACATTCAGTAAAACGTTAAAAAAAATATAAAAAAAAAAAAATATATATATATATATATATATTCACTTTACTCCCACATAATGATAAATTAACAAATTTTATAGTGAAATTATGGTGTGTCAAGTTTGGACAAACAGTAAAGTAACAATACAGGCAAAAAGTATGCTCAAAATTGTAAACAAAACAAGAAATGAAATTGAATATTTGCAAGAAATATGCACTTTTACAGTTATATATTTTAATATATATATATTTATCAAATATTCACACATTTAACAAATACATCCCATTTTATAAAAGGGTCAGTCTGCAGCTAGGTGTAATAAACGTATTCAAGGAGTTTTTGCTCAGTCAGTATTGCTGTGGCTTATTGCTAGAAAAATTGTCTATTATCTTTTAGACAAACAACTTCAAAATAACACTTTTTCTAATCACAAAAAGGACAAGATTATATGGACATTCAACCACAGTAGGTGTGCCTCTGCTCTGGGACACATCTGCAGCAATTCATTTCAGGAACTATATGAAGTCTGGCAATAGATATGGGGTCTGTTAGTAGCTAAAACGTCTGTCTGTGCAGCTGTGCTCAGGCATTTAGTCCCAATCCTTCCAGGATGACCGTCATAGGACTTTTATTTCCACAAAAGTTAAATAGCTACTTGCTAATTAATCTAGACATACAGGCTAATGATTCAATTAATCAAAAAAAACCTCTTCTGATTTCAGTATATATCTTTGAAATGCTTCTCTGTGGTTCCAAATATATTGAAAGTTATGACACATACTACTCTTTGAAAATCATTATGGTGTAATCAAAGGTAGGTGAGGATGGATAATAAATGGGATGAGGTGAAGAGGTGGGATGACCAGTCTGTACTAATGGCATCCATCAGACTAATCACATAGTCGTGTAGGTTTAGAAAGAGACTGATTTCCATGAAAGTTCAACCTAATTCTAGTGCCTGCGATTCTGAGAAGAACCCCTGTATAATTTAATTTGTAGACCTAACCCCTTCCATTGTAATAAAAAACAAAAAAAACAACAACCCAGTAACTAAGGGGACTTAAAATAACCATTCAAGCACCATAAACAATACATGACTACCAAGTCCTAGAGCAAGAACTGAATGATAAACCTGCCCCTTCTTTCAGATTATTATTACTTTTAGGACAGGAGTAGTATGTGCAAAGACAGGCTCGGCTTGGTCACAACTCACAAGAATGTCAGTGCCATTTGCCTTCCTCCTATTGTGGAGAGGCACTTTTCTTTTAGGTCTGCAAATTCATTTAACATCAAATACATATACATTCAGTGCATTCGATAGTATTCACTAGTAAACATTCATCCAGCAGATAATTTCAAACAACATTATGTGTACCAAATCAATGGTCATCCCAGACAGACTAGGGAATGCATAGAACATTTTGCATCAGGATGTTAAACAGGACATAGGGATTATTACAACTTTGATGTGATCGGTATGCATCCAAAGATATGTAAAGTAAACAATGGAAGAACTAAAACTGGACAAACTAAGCAGGGATAACACAGATTTAAATTATTTGTGAAGTGGAGTTAATCTCCCAGTCCCAGCATATTCAGAGTGGCAAACTGTAATAATCCCTGTATATATGCCAGTGCTCCAGAATAATTTTACTAAAAGAAATCCAACGTAATTTTTTTCAATGATAAAATTATCTTTTTTTTAATCCACCATGCTTTTATCAGCATTCAATAATACAAAATAGCCTAGTGACCCTTTCCTATCAGTAAGTTTTATTGGACAATGTAAACTCTAATGCTGCATTAAATAGATAATTGCACTGGAAAATAAGTTACAGCAGCACTGACTTTTCTATTAGTTGCTAATAGAACAACCTCCCTAAGTAATGTAACCTAATTAAATGTAAATGCGCACTAATCTAATCATCTTGCAAAAGAATTGCAATATGATTCTGAACAGTTCTTGATATATCAAACTTTCTTTATAAAATGGATAAAGCATTATTGCACACTAGTGTTTAGCACAAAGTAATGTTGCTTCCATATTTAAACACTGTGTAAGCAGAGCTTTGAGATATCAGATCATGGAATGGTATTAATGGTTACGGAACTGTAGATGGACTGAGGACAGTAGCATGTCATCCATAAAGGTATTTAAGTGGCCTCACACCATGGCCAACATGATCCTTAATATGATACTGGTCAAACTATCACCTGGAAAGATAGTCACCAATCTTAAACCCTGGGGAACCTGTGATGGTCAGTGTAAATCCTCCTGACTGGTGCATAACAAGAACCTGAATTTGACAAGATGTTCCTGGCAAAATAAACTCCATGGCAGAGTTGCCTGCTGGTTAGGAAGCAAATCTGGTGAGTGCTCATAGCCAAGATGTATTGAATGTGAATACATTAATTTATGCAAACTGACACATTACTAGCAATCAGACAAAACAAGTCAAAAGCCAGTTTATATGTGGTGGTTGCTATAGACAAAACACAGCTGCCAATTGTACAAATAGTGTTTTTTGGTATCTGCACTGAAATAAAGTTCTGGACCCATCTGCAATGTCCTCTTCACTGACACACCAACCGTGTAAAATAAACAGTCTGTGCCTGGAAAAGATCACACAATTGCTTCTCTATAGATCAGTAGTTAACCTTTCCACAAAGCACAGCATCATATCTGTTCACCGTTAAATACATATTATCACTATGATATGCACAACTTGTTCTACTTACAGAGCAGAAGGTAACATCTGTGAGCGGCAGGGAAAATCTTGAAAAAAGTTAAACCATACAAATTAAGTTCAGTTTCTAATGAGTTTACCTGAGTCTCCAGACAGGGCAGCTGTGCTCTTACTTCTGGCCAGGTACGAGTGAGTGGGTGTTAGCAGTCTGCTAACAACATTGCTGTCCCATGGACTGAGCCGTGGTCTCCTGCCTACACATTAGAGATAAAATCAGTCAGAACTGGTCATTTTGACTTTTATGTGCCACACAGATAGAAAATATATATAAATAGAGATATAAAATGTCTCTAATTTAGTTCTAGCAAAATATAGAAATTAATTTGTGATTGGATTTCATTTAGAACACCTTTGGGGAGAGAAGTTAACGCAGTTTTCCAATTTCTCCGGAAGTACAGCTTTACAAGTAGTAGAGGTTATGGTCAAGACCACTTTCATACATATAAAGCTTGGTCAGGCTGTCAGTCAATGAATCATCACCATTCATATAAGAGATCCCAAGAACCAGTGCTATATGTCCTACGTGTGACCTTGTTAGAACATTAAACTATTGTTTTAATTTATGTAGCCTTACACACTAACACATTGACTTGTGTTTGGTGGCCACTTCAGAAAGATAACAACTGTCAGTTTTGTGTCATTTGTAGTTATATATTTAAAAAAAAAATAGACATTGTAATAGATTTTATTTTTCATACAATAAGACCAATTGGATTAATTAAAAAAAAAAATACAAAAAATCCCTCTTGCCTCAAGTTTCCAGTTTCTATAAAAAAAAAATGTAAGCCCTTAAATGTATGCTTCAAAAATGGTCTTGAAATATGTTGGTGACTACTGATTGTCCACAGAACACAATTTGAGAACCACTGGTCTTGCATTAACCATCAAACATAATGAAATGCTAAAACATGAAAAGCAAGGAGCTGGTATTGCAACATGTGGGACTGGATAATAGATATGCTTAAAGTCTCAATATTACCTGTTATAATATAAGATGCATGAGATATACAGAATATGAGTCACGGACAGCAAACCATGGAGTCTGTGTGTACAGCACTCACTTTTATTTCACAGAAACACAAATGTATAGGCACACAATACTCATAAGCAAATAACAAAAAAAAAAAAAAGCATTAAAAAAACTAAACACAAAACAAAACTGAATGAGTGATCATGGGAAAGCATGAGAACATATTAATGATTGCTGTAAATATAATTTTAACTTTTTATTTTATTTCCTTAGTATAACTACAGCATCAAGATTTCTCTAAATTTAAATGAATGCTAATGCCAAGCTCACTCATGGCATTATTATAGACACATACTAGCTAATATTAAGACCATAGGCTAGTTGTACTTCCTTGATTATGGGAATATATTTTAAATCTCCATCACTTTTGGTTCAAATTTTGACACTTATGTTGTAAAGGTGAAGTTGTGGCATTGGTTACTATAGCAACAATCTGAAGTTGTCTGAATTATTTTGGGCAATATGTCTTAAGGTCAACATAAAAATGAATTGTATTATATATAATACATTTTAAAAATTATGAAAGTCAGAATTTACATATTTGTTGAAATGTTTAGTTTGCCCTAAATTCTGATCTTTTTTTTTTCTATTCTCTATATATTTGGTAGGGGAGAAGGGGTACATTTTGACCACTGAGTTTAACATAACCTACATCTTGTCAGTACACTGTACTGTACCTCTGTCAGGAGAATTAAGTAATGTTGCAGATGAGGTCGAGAGTCGCTTGCTAATAACTGGATCGATATGTTTCGAAAGGTTCATTGTTGAAACGGATCGCCTGTCTGGATCTAAAATAAATGAAGATATAGCTAATTGGCAGAAAGTTCATTAGCCAATAGATTACCATTAATTGGAGTTAGAACATAACTGGCCTTAGAACACTCCATTTCTCAGCACAACTGCAATCTGGAAGTCAAATAGCGATCACACCAACACAAACTACCTGCTAAGCTTTTATCCAATTCATTCAGCAAAGCTTGATTCCCAGCATATGGCAGTATGAATGGAACAGTTATTATTATTATTGCCATTTATATAGCGCCAACAGATTCCGTAGCGCTTTACAGTTCTTTTAAAAACTATGCACACATTGAAAGGGTAAATCACTAAAATCCAGATTTTTACAAATTGAATTCAAATGGCAATACTTAGGCAAAAATGGCTGTTCTGGAAAAATTCTCCAATTGTGCTATTTTTGCCTAATTGTTTCCCCTTGGATTTAATTTGCAAAAATATGGAGCTAAGTGAATAATTCAGAGAATTAAACTACACAACGTAAGCTCTATGATTTGAACAGTTAGCAGTAGTAAACTAGTAGTGTATTGGTGTAACCGGATAGTTGCCTCAAGGCATAGAATTACAGACTAACAGGTTGATTCACTAAAGGGAGAATTTGGGATCAATTCAAAGTGAATTTCAAATTTAAGGTCAAATAGCAGAACTGGGAAAAAAAAGTCAGACATGCTATTCATTTAGCTACTCTGGCCATAAATTTAAAATTCACTTAAAAATTCTCTTTTTAATGAATAATCCTGAAATTACCCAAACTAGGGAATTGCTACCATGACCATGAGGATAACACGCACCATGACAAAGGTGCACATACTAATGAAGGCAATATTAAGAAACAGAGGAGAAAATGACACCATCTTTTGCATGTGACTTTTATGCATAAAAAGTAAAACTTATTTTAGTGTAAGCCACTGAATGGATCACTATATGAATCATACTTAAAGAGGGATAGATCAACTAGTTTATTTATTTTGACTTTATGGAACAAACAAAATGTATTGTATTATAAACTGCTAAAGTGTGCTACTTTAAAAGGGAAAGCAACACATTTTGGACCAAAATTACCAGTTCCTCTCTCCTATTCATTGTGCTACTTTTCTTTCTTGTGGCCCAGAATATTTTAATGTATCCATAGCAATAAATCTCAGCAACAAGTGAAACGGTGGTCACCTTCAGGCAAGTATACATTTTATCTATACATTAAGATGGTAAAATCACCATCATAAGTATAGATTACAATATATAATTCCCCGAAGATGGATTACTCATGCACTATATAGGAATCTGTAGATGGACACACAATCTGTAAAAGTCTAATAGAGACATTAAGGTGGACATGAAAATTGACTAAGAAGTGCACTTTTCTTAAAGAGACACAATAGGCACCCAGCCCACTTCATCTCATTGAAGTTGTCTGAGTGCAATGCCCCTGTTCCCTTAACTCTGTAATTTAAAACATTGCAGTTTTAGGGTAACTGTCATTTTAACACTGAGGTATTAAAGGGACACTATAGTCACCCAAACAACTTTAGCTTAATGAATCAGTTTTAGTGTATAGATCATGCTTCTCAGGTTTGACTGCCATATAGGAGTTGAATTACTTTGTTTCTGTTTATGCAGCCCTTGTCACACCTCCCCTGACTCTGATTGACAGAGCCTGCATGAAAAAAACTGGTTTCACTTTCAATCAGATGTAATTTACCTTAAACAATTGTATCTCTTTCTCTGTAAATTGAACTGTAATCACATACAGGAGGCTCTTGCAGGGTCTAGCAAGCTATTAACATAGCAGGGGATAATTTTTTTTAAATTAGACGGAACTTGCAATAAAGGAAGGATAAACGTTAGATGCCTCTTTACAGGAAGTGTTTAGGAAGGATGTGCAAGTCACAGGCAGGAAGGTGTGACTAGGGTTTACAAACAAAGTGATTTAACTCCTAAATGGCAGAGAATTGAACAGTGAGACTGCATTGACATGATCTATACACCACAACTGCTTCATTAAGTTAAAGTTGTTTTCGTGACTATAGGGTCACTTTAAGACTGTCTCTAGTGGCTGTCTAGCAGAAATTCAGCATCAAGCAAAATCCCATAGGAAAGCAAGGGTTAAACCAGGTCTGTCCAACCTGCGGCCCCCCAGTTGTTGCTGAACTACAACCATGATTCTTTCAATGAAACAGATAGCCAGGGAATCATGGGAGGTGTATTTTAGCAACATCTGGGGGGCCGCAGGTTGGACAGCCCGGGGTTAAACACAACACCAATCGCTGTTACACTGGCAGCCACTGGAGGAACTTCAACTGCAACGATCAAGTGTCATGTGATGTTGCAGCTCACATAAGGAAGCATTGCTTAGATGCTTTCATATAAGAAAGCTTGGGTTCACAAGCAAAGTTTGCCACTAATGCACTTTAGATGGTCCAATCCAATGTTGAATTGGATTGGACCATTCTGAAGGAGGCCGTACTAATTCCATTACAATGTGGGAAAAGGAGAGATAAACAGCGCTGAGGGAGTCTCGTGCTGGAAAAAGGTACGTTCAAAATGTATTTTAATTATTTTTATTGCACACACGGGGAAATTACATCTATATAATTTGGAACACTAAAGTGTTAGTGATAGAGGTTTGTATTGCGAACACTTTAGTGTTCCTTTCAGTTATCATGTAGGTTTGTAAGTATTCGATTATGTGAAATAAAAGGCAAATTATATTCAAAATAAGACAACGATTTGATGATAGTCTGTACAGGAGAAGATACAAATATATATCATTTCTCAAATAAAAGCAACTTTTAATATTTAAAGAAAGTTGCCTGTTAATCTCATCCTAAACATTTCTCACCTTTTATACCACTCTCTTTAATGCACTTTTTTATGTGTTTGCTTCACCATTACCCTCATTTCATTGTCATTAAGGTATACTTAGATATATTTGCACCTCCTTCTTTTTCTTCTTCTAAAATTCTATGGAAAATAGATTTTTGAAAAGAACAACCCATGCAATGTTGCATCATGGATCTGTAACAAGAAACTACCTGGTTTTGGGAGGTGGCATACAGAAGTATTTTTGTTGTGCTTTATTAGTTGTTTATTTAACCAAATTGGAACGTTGTTGAGAAGCCTAGAACTAACTTTCCCATGCCTTACGCAATTAATACATTCTGGGTTTCTTGATGCTGAAAGTAACATGAAAGAGGATGAGTTGCTTGTGGAGAATTTCTACACACTGAACATTACAATAACAGGAGCTTGGGAAGATTCAACACAACATAGTGGTTTAGGTACCACCTCTTTTAACACCAGCCCTGGCTTGCAAATGGTGTGCCAATTCACACAGATCGACAGTGGTGAAAGATGATTCAACAAAATAACCTAGGAATAGAACAGGTGAAAATGATGTAAAAAGCAAAAACAGAAAGAAAAAGAAAAAAAAAAACATGTTTCAGGAAAAGATAAAAAAAAAAAAAACAGATCAAAAAAATGTACAGTGTCGGATCACATTCTGTATGCATCGATGATTCATACAATTAAAGAATTAACAACATTAGATAAATACCATCATGCAACAAAATCTTGATTGACAAATGGTAAGAGATCTGCAGTTATTACCCCGAGCTAGATTGTAGTTTGCCTGTTGTTATTGGTCCCACTTACACAAATCAAAAAGCCAATTAGCAATAAACTAATCTAGTTTACTGGCAATAATTTAAACAATAACTGTTTTCTGAAACAGTACACAACACATGCACAGTGTGACACTTTAGTGCCCATGTCACCTCTGATATAAACAGAATAATACTTGAGAACAATCACATAATGCATGGAAATAAAAGTCATGTACTGATAAAGTCCTGATAGTCCTTTTAACAAACTCTCACCAAACACCAAACCAAACAAAGCCACAAATATAATTAATTGGTAAATTCTCATTCTATAAAAAATAAATAAATAAATAAATAAATAAAAAGGCAGTGTTTACTTACTGACTAGTAACACCTCTAGTGGCAGTTACCTACATTCAGTATCTCCACACTCTGCATGTACATGCTGAATGCCCCCATAGAGATGTATTAACTCAATGCATCTCTACGTGGAGAAGTTGATTGGTGCAGTGTTTGCTGTGCATGCACAATTGCCTCCCCTTTCCTATGGGAAAGAATTGGATAGGCTTAGATCATGGGTCCTCAAACTTCGGCCCCCCAGATGTTGCTTAACTACAACTCCTATGATTCTCTGGCTATCTATGGAATTCAAAGAATCATGGGAGTTTTAGTTCAGCAACATCTGGGGGGCTGGAGTTCGAGGACCCATGGCTTAGATCATCAAGCTACTGTGAGACTGGTGCAGTGATGGAGAAAAATCAAATTTAAACACCTTTTTATTTCACAGAGAGGGGGACCCGTAAACCTAAATATTTACTCCAGCACTATAGTGTTAGGAATACATATTTGGACTCCTAGCACAATAGTGTTCATTTAAAGGGACTCTACTCTATAGGCACCCAGACCCCTTCATCTGATTGAAGAGGTTTGGATGCAGAGTCCCTGTCCCACTTAGAGTTTCTCAAAAACTGTACTGTTTACATTGCAGCACTAAGACAGCCTCTCGTGGCTGTCTACCAGATAGTCACTAGAGGCTCTTGCAAGAGTTTATCAGACTCTAAATGCCTAAATGATGCTGGATGTCCTCATGACATCCAGCTTCAGTGAAATCCCCATAGGAAAGCATTGATTCAATGTTTTCCTATGAGGAGGGCCTAATGCGCTGCAAATGCAGATTAGGTCCCCCGTCAGATGATGTTAGAGGTGGCGTAGCGAAGACCCAGCACTGCGGGACATTGGTGCTGGAATCGGGTGAGTAAATAAAAGGTTATACAGATAATACAGATCTGTATTCCTAATACTATAGAATCTGTTTAGGGAGAAAGTGTCTCTAGTGGCTGTCTGGTTGATGGATTACAATGCTTACTTAGAGAAGTATTGTAGAGACCTGTTCTCTGAGAAAAAACATACAGCATCTATGTACCAAAACTATTACATCAAATTATAGCGGTCTTGGAGCTTAGAGTGTCAATATAACAATAAAAGTTTTTAAATATACATACATATCTTAGGTTTGTAAAGTAATATTTATGTAAAAAGTGTGTGTGTTTTTTTAAATCCATTTTACAAAAAGTGCAGATTTCATAGAAATCGGCACTTTTATAAATGAACCTTGTTACATACCACATGGCCAGGGGCGTACCAGGAGCATTTGGCACCCGGGGCGGATCCTATATTTAAAATGCCGCCATTGTGAAAGTGATCCCTGGGCACCCCCCTAGTGAGTGGCACCTTCCGCCTCAGTATGCCACTAGACCATGGCTGTCAATTAGATCCTATTACATCCTGGTTATTTAGCTCAGTGGAGTTAACTCAAGAGGCAGACAATTGCCCAAAGCACCTGTCTTGGAAAGACTCAATGAACTGCATTGGGAAGTCTGTAGACAGCCCACTTCTGAGCTGGGGAAGAAAGGCTTGCCAGGGCTGACAACAAGAAATCTGCAGCTTTTGCAAGCTGCTTTTAGATGTATCCCACTGAAAAAATAATGCATAATTAAATGCATGCATGTTTTCTTTGGTGGTATATCTACAAATTAGTGTTTTTTATTTTTTTATGTACTTGCGCAGTAAAGTGTCCCTTTAAACTTACCTGTAATCCATCACCAAGACAGTCTCCTTGATGCAGCCTAATTTTTCATGCTTGATGATCTTTGGACCAGTCAGATGCTTATATAGAGAAGCATTGTAGACCGGTGCAAGGCACATCCCATATAAAAAGTCAAACTGCAAACAGTTTAACTACTTACACTGGGCAGGAGTCATGGCACTCCTAATACCATAACAACTGCAGTGCGCTAGAGGTGTTATGGTGTTTGAAGAATTTCTTTAAAAAAAAGATTTAATCATAAAATACATTGCAAATGCAAAGCAAAGCCATAAACCATAATTAACCATATCCATAATCAGTTTCAAGAAGATACATGTACTGAACAAGTACATGACCGCCAATGACTGCATGGAAAGTCTGACTTTGCTGGATATCTCACTCCTGTTTACCTGAGCTACTAATGCTAGTGTTACTCTGCAGGGCACCACCCCAGGACCAACGGTTGTTTTTCTGTTTTGGCTTCTGGCTCCTTTCAATCGTACGTTTTACCACAGCTTCATGGCGTTCCTTCAAAAGAAATATGCTTACAGTTAGAATGATAAATATTTATTGTTGAAGTACAGAAGAACTAAATATCCCTTTCCTAGTAAATGCAATGACTCATAATACAACCATATCATCCCTCCATCTTGTGTTCCCTAAATTAAAATGTAGTTAAGGACATGCATAGTATCACAGACCACAGGATTGATATTGTAAATGAGTAATCCTACCTTGTCCTCTTCTAATTTCATTTTTCGCTTCTCATCAACTGCAGCTCGTCGTTTTTCCTCTTTAAGCCTCTGTTCCTCCAGCTTCTTCTTGCGTTCTTCTAGTTGTTTCTCATAATGCTGGCGAGCCCTAGTTTCCTTCTCTAACCATAAAGATTCTCTGGCAGCTGGTAACCAAATAAGAAAACTATAAGCTTACATAATAAATAACAGCAGTTCCATTTGTTTTCTCATACATTTGAGCTGAACCTCATGGCTTAGGAAATTGAACAGCGGACTTTTAATGCTTGATTTTACACTGGTGTAAAGTCATAAGGTTCTGACCTCTCCTTAAGTTGCTTCATCCCTCTACATTTACCTTTTACGTATGGAATTGTGGCATACTTAATAAGAAGTTATAAGAAGTAGAACATTTGAGGTTGAGCCACAGATTGTAATCTGTGTTTCCAATTCATAAGCAATTTTATAGTTTGGGACATGTTGTGGACAGTACTACCTCTGCCTCATGCCTTTGTGTGTATTTTTTTTGTATCTGGTAAACTCATCTGTATCATGTTCAAGGTTCATGTATCTTACACCAAAGTTGGTATATTATGGTCAAAACCGGTCAAATTTGAGATGCTAAAAAGATTAAATTAAGGGGCTTATTGATTATTTATTAAGAAAATTAATTCGAATTCCAAGCCACAAGTACGCCAAATATACTATCTGAATTGATAATAAAAACTTCAAACTACAAACAAGCATCAAGGGAATGTCTCCTGATATATTCTAGCTAGTTACCAATTACACAACATACCAAAATGACCAGGTAATGGAAATGCAAGTAGTCCTGCTCAATATGGAGCATTTAAATGGCACATAGCGGCAAGGGGTACCCAACCTCTCAAGCAAAGGCATAGCTAGAAAGAAGTCCCATGCATCTCCCCCCATGTGGGTTAGTGACAGGATTGGGGGAGTTATTGAGAGCATGGCAGTATGAAAAAGGTAACCGTGTGTGTGGAGTGGTGAGTCTCATGGCAACTCCTCTTTCTCTACTCTTTTCCATTCTTTTCTTCTCTTTTCTCCTGTTATCAACTCTCATACATGTTCTACACAGCTAAATTGTGGTTGCAACAGTTTTGTTACAATTCTCTGTGATTCTCATGAAATAAGGTGAAATCTTGATGCCAAATAGCATTGAATATGAGGTCATGCTTTTCAGTCTATGTATTCTGGATGTCCATAAACAAAGAATTAAAAATGAATAAATTACAATTAATGGCAATTAGCAATTTACCAAAAACTCAGAAACCGATTAGCAACCATGGGAATACGACAGTGCTCATTACCTTGATTTGGCAGCTGAGAAAAGGATTTCTGATAACTTTTGATTTCACTTCAGTAAACAATACTAAATACTCAGGTAGTAGTTATTTGAAAAAATAAAATTAAAATATGACCAAGAGCTTCCCTTTATAATCATAGTACCAGTAATTGAATAGTTCACCATTGCCACAAGTGAACATTAATCTGTTATTGTCATTGCCAATAATTTCATTTGTTTAGTTGATGGATTAACATATTTTTTGGCCCGAGAATGGAGAACCACAAAGAGTTACAAATATGACAAAATACAAGAAACATTAATGCAATCTTTTTGCTTCCAGCACCATCAGATTGTCAATACAAAAATTAGGATCTTGTTTTTTAGTGATCACACACTCTACTCCAGAGTAATGGCATACATTTCATTTCTATAGCAATTCATTACACACGAAGTGGTGTCTGGCAGGTTCATAAATCTAAACCCAAACCAGTTCAAATCACTTAAAGGACCACTCTAGGCACCCAGACCACTTCAGCTTAATGAGGTGGTCTGGGTGCCAGGTCCTTCTAGGGTTAACCCATTTTTTCATAAACATAGCAGTTTCAGAGAAACTGCTATGTTTATGAATGGGTTAAGCCTTCCCCCTATGTCCTCTAGTGGCTGTCTCATTGACAGCCGCTAGAGGCGCTTGCGTGCTTCTCACTGTGATTTTCACAGTGAGAGCACGCCAGCGTCCATAGGAAAGCATTATGAATGCTTTCCTATGTGACCGGCTGAATGTGCGCGCAGCTCTTGACGCGCGTGCGCATTCAGCCGACGGGGAGTAGAAGAGGAGGATCGGAGGAGGAGAGCAGGAGGAGATCTCTCCGCCCAGCGCTGGAAAAAGGTAAGATTTAACCCCTTTCCCCTTTCCAGAGCCGGGCGGGAGGGGGTCCCTGAGGGTGGGGGCACCCTCAGGGCACTCTAGTGCCAGGAAAACGAGTATGCTTTCCTGGCACTAGAGTGGTCCTTTAACTGGTTTCAGTTATAATGGAGTAATGTTACAGAAATACAATATATAATATATAATAGTGTGTCTGATACTTTGTTTTTTCACATTCTACAATATCACCTTTTAAATACCCCAAGGGTACACTACCTTCTTTAGAGCAGAACTGGCAATGCTCTAGTTAGTCATATGCAAAACTTAGACTCTGTTTTAAGCACCATAAACTCTACAGCTTGAATAACCAGACAGCTGTTTTTTTCCCTTTATCACAGTACACATATGGCCACTCCACCCATGCTGTTGCAATGTACCTACATTAACCTTTTATTGAGTGCTATAAATGCTACATACTTACTGATTTGCCAAACACAGTTAAACTCACTAAAACATGGTTCGATACCGATAAGAATCTGTTACTAATATTATTTTCACTGAATATTTCCTAAAGTTAATTTCAGGTGACAGGTCTACTTTTACTATAATTTGAGAAAAAAATGCTCTGGGGATAGGGGCACTGTTTAAACTGTTACAGTAAAGCGATGTATCGGATTTTATGTGTCATTGCACAGTGCTACCTGACAAAACTACAGAGCAATGAATTCCAACACATGTATACACATTCTAAATGCCATGTACATTTCCTGAAAGGCCATGTTTGTTCGAATAACTATTCCATCTAACGAGTCTGGCGCACAACACACATTTCTATTACTTGGTATATAATATATCAAGTAAACTAATGAAAGAAATGACATGCATCTTTTGTCATGGGCAAAAAAAAAAAGACAATAGGTTTAAATTTTTTTAAAATAAAAACGAAACAAATTACTGTCACTCTAGATATCTGGGGATTGACAAAAACGTACGTGTGATAACTGGCATCAAGCAATAGGGTGATGAGAACATTCCTTTCACATACATAACATGAGAACGAGCCTCAGAGTAAAAAGCTGATATTATACCGAGATCACCTTCCATTGCCCTCTTTTTTTTAAATCTAGCTAGCTGACGTAAAGGTGGAACATGAGACTCTCCTAACACAGCAGCATGCATGTGTGTACTTTCTTTTAAGCAAATACCTTTAGGTTAATAACATGTTGTGACTGCTAAAACACAATTTCAAGTCTGGTTACCATGGTTTTTCATATAGTATCATTTTCCATATGCTTTTATCATTGGGTACTATACTTTTCATCAAAGTTGTAATAGAAGTATGGTGTAACTGTCAGAAGACAATACACTTTTACATTCATACATTAGGACTTTGGGACCATAAATCAAAGTGGAAACATATGTATGCCCAGTAGAAGTAATTGAGTCTCTGACTTTTTTATCTCAACCTTAAGGGGTTCTTTTGCACTGGTTTTTAACATACCCAATGACTTAAATAGAACACTCCATGTACCATAACCATTACAGCACATGGTAGTGATTGGTACCAGGAGTGCCCTGGCACACCTCTCAATGTACTGTTTACGAAATGTTTAATAACTTATTTAGGGTCACCTGGACGCTGCAGGTGGAAGCACCTACACAAAACTTCAGTAAGCTGCTCTCCGGACCTAAACCCGACCATGCAGGGCCAGCTCAATGGCCGAGAGCATCAGCTGATTGTCAGTAAGCTAAGCCCTGCACTGCAGGGATTAGCTCAAGGCAGAGAGCTACCAACTCTCACGGAGGAAGTGACTGTTGATAAGCAGACCGTAGGTAAGTTGTCATATAGTTAGCAAAAGGTGTGATTACTTACACGAGGGGGCTCCAGAGCACTCCTGGCACCATAACCACAACAGTGATCTGTACTGGTTATGGTGCTTGGATAGTTTCTCTAAGAATCTAATGTGTGTTTCATTACATTAAACTAGTTTTAAACAGAATGTTTTCCCCAAGAAGAAACATCTCAAAAGTTTTGCGAATCCCTCTCTCACTTTTTTAAACAAAAAATTTATCTAATTAGGAGCAACATAGTGGTGGAACCTGATACAGAAACTTTTACACCCTATGATGGCCCGATGTTCTCGAATTTTAAACCCGTTAGTACACCCGAGATTTTGATCATCCTCAAGTCTCTCAGGGCATCGTCCTCATCGCTGGATCCCTGCACTGCTCAGCTGGTGAAGGATGCCGCTGATGTTTTGGCCCCCTATATTGCAGACATTGTTAGTATGTCATTTGCCACCGGAGTTGTTCCTGGCATTCTGAAGCAGGCTGTGGTTATCCCCCTGCTGAAGACTCCAACTGTGCCACGCTCCGAGTTGAGCAACAATCGACCTATTTCCACCTTGCCTTTTTTGGCCAAGATCATCGAGAGAGCGGCGGTATGGCAGATTCAGCCTCACCTGGAATCTAATTACATTCTGGATGACTTCCAATCGGGATTTCGACCTGGTAGAGGGACAGAGACTGCCCTGGTTAAAGTCCACGACGATCTCCTGTGGGCCTTGGACAGAGGGGAGGAAATTGCCCTGGTACTCCTGGATTTATCGGCGGCCTTCGATACCATCGATCATGATAGATTGACAGAGAGGCTACTTACTGTGGCTGGTGTGGATGACAGGGCGCTGGCTTGGGTGACCTCGTTTCTCCACGACAGGGTTCAAAGGGTAAAATTGGGAACATTTTACTCCTCTAACATCGCCCTGAC
Organism: Pelobates fuscus; assembly: GCF_036172605.1. Lineage (NCBI taxonomy): Eukaryota > Metazoa > Chordata > Amphibia > Anura > Pelobatidae > Pelobates > Pelobates fuscus. The sequence goes on from NC_086318.1 coordinate 234,094,036, forward strand.
GTGTGGAGTCCCCCAGGGTTCGGCTTTATCTCCAATCCTGTTTAACATCTATATGAGGCCACTGACCCATATCATCCGCCGCCACATGCTTCCCTATCATATCTATGCCGACGATACCCAGTTGTACTTTCGCCTGGCCAAGAAAAAGGAGGATCAAATCAATCTTTCTTCCTGCCTACAGGATATCCAGTCGTGGATGGGAGCCAATTATTTAAAACTTAATGGCTCCAAAACTGAATGCATCATCTTCAGTAACCAGGAGGTGAATAGTATCTTTCCCTCCGATCAAATCTCGGTGGTCAACGCCATCATCGGTAGCCGATTGGACTACTGCAATGTCCTGTACCTTGGACTGCCTCAGAACATCATACACAAGCTACAGTTGATACAGAACGCAGCTGCAAGGCTACTTACGGGTGTGGCCCGCAATGACCATATCACTCCATCTTTAAAAGCCCTGCACTGGCTGCCCATTCGTGAACGGGTTCTGTTTAAAAATGGTTGTTTGGTATATAAGGCAATCCACGGTATGGGACCAGACTATCTGAAGGATAAATTCACACGCTATGCTCCCAGTCGATCCTTGAGATCGGCTGATTTAGCCTTATTGAAGATTCCAAATTTTAAAAAGAAAAAGTGCGGAGGGAGGACGAGTGATGTTCAGGGAGCGCAATTTTGGAACTCCCTGCCTCTGACATTAAGACTTGAGAATGATCTACTGAAGTTCCGCCGGAGCTTAAAAACAGTTTTATTTGCTCAGGCATACGGGATGACATGAAATGTTTAACCTGGTTCAAATGCATGTGATTATAATGCTGTTGTGTGCTGGATATTGTTTTGCTTGTTTTTGATTGCTGGTATGCGCATCGAGACCCTATGGGTAATAAGACTGCGTTTCTTAAGAATTTTTAATAAATAAATAATAATAAATAATTATCCTCAGGCTTTTTCAAGGCAAAACCACCAGAAATGAACATACTAAAGGTTACACTTATGTGACCACATGAAATGGTGCAACTATTTACCCCAAATGACAAGTACGCCTCCCTGCAATGCTTAGTGTGTGCATCACTTCCGTTCAAGGTGGATGGCAGTACAGACAGACCGTCATTCACATCTTTTTCCAGCAGCCAAGTTTTTAGCGTTTCTAAACATATGCACCAGAAGTGTAATATTGAAAGGTATAAAGAAATGAAATACACTTTTATCTATACATTGAATGTCATAATTTGTAGCACTACAACACTGGACTATGTCTGAATTGTCAAGTTTAAGCCCCCCGTATAACCAGGTTGGCAGATTACCTTTTTACATCTTTTCATATCTGGGACAGCTAAACTATGCTGCAGAAATGACATCAGCAGACGAATACAAATCTAGGTTAATGTTTAACTGATTCTTCTGAACTTAAATGTAACTATATCTCCAAAGGGAAATTAGATTCTAATTTTCCTTTGTGTGGAGTGTGGAGGACAAAAAAAAAAGAAAAAAAAATGCAACACAAAATGTAATTGAATGATAAATAATAGAATCATATTTAGGTCACAAGATCGTATATCATGGCCTATCTTGTTAATACCAACCTTTGTCTCATATACATATCTGTACCTCACACGCCTTATTAATTAAATTTGATATAGTTGTCTAGATGACTATACCCATTTTTCAACCTTTTACCGAGAGTCTGAAAAAGTCTTAAAAATATGTCCCCAAGTACCCCTGTCTGGAGTAAGTACTTTCCATTTATTTAAATTTCAAATTAAATATTTAAGTTCATCCCATATCTGAGAACAAACCTGAATAAAGGTGATAAAGATTTAAACATACTAAGAAATAAAATGTCTGAACAAAGTTTACAGTTGTTGAATTTTTTAATTATTATTCATATTTTAATAATGTGTGTTGATTTTTTTTTTGGACAAAAGTTAACTTTTTTATGTGGCAGAGCAGACATGTTAGTTAACCTAACTTGACTACTGCTGTAGGTTCACTGAGACCAATAACAGTATTGCTCTGAGGTCACTTCATAGCAGCAGTAGGCAGCACTGTATGGTCCGCCTGCTTTACCCATTTTATCAGATCAGCCATGCATGACCCAGTGTTGACTGAGCTGGGGAGATAAAACACACGAAGGAGCTGGGGAGATGAGACACGTGGAGCAGCTGGGGGGAATGAGACACGTGGAGCAGCTGGGGGGAATGAGACACGTGGAGCAGCTGGGGGGAATGAGACACGTGGAGCAGCTGGGGGGAATGAGACACGTGGAGCAGCTGGGGGGAATGAGACACGTGGAGCAGCTGGGGGGAATGAGACACGTGGAGCAGCTGGGGGGAATGAGACACGTGGAGCAGCTGGGGGGAATGAGACACGTGGAGCAGCTGGGGGGAATGAGACACGTGGAGCAGCTGGGGGGAATGAGACACGTGGAGCAGCTGGGGGGAATGAGACACGTGGAGCAGCTGGGGGGAATGAGACACGTGGAGCAGCTGGGGGGAATGAGACACGTGGAGCAGCTGGGGGGAATGAGACACGTGGAGCAGCGGGGGGGAATGAGACGCAAGGAGAAGCGGGGTGAAGACGCACGGAGAAGCTGGGGGGGAAGACGCACGGAGAAGCTGGGGGGGAGGCACGGAGAAGCTGGGGGGGAAGACGCACGGAGAAGCTGGGGGGAAGACGCACGGAGAAGCTGGGGGGAAGACGTACGGAGAAGCTGGGGGGAAGACGTACGGAGAAGCTGGGGGGAAGACGCACGGAGAAGCTGGGGGGAAGACGCACGGAGAAGCTGGGGGGAAGACGCACGGAGAAGCTGGGGGGAAGACACACGGAGAAGCTGGGGGGAAGACGCACGGAGAAGCTGGGGGGAAGACGCACGGAGAAGCTGGGGGGAAGACGCACGGAGAAGCTGGGGGGAAGACGCACGGAGAAGCTGGGGGGAAGACGCACGGAGAAGCTGGGGGGAAGACGCACGGAGAAGCTGGGGGGAAGACGCACGGAAAAGCTGGGGGGGAAGACGCACGGAAAAGCTGGGGGGAAGACGCACGGAAAAGCTGGGGGGAAGACGCACGGAAAAGCTGGGGGGGAAGACGCACGGAAAAGCTGGGGGGGGGAAGACGCACGGAAAAGCTGGGGGGGAAGACGCACGGAAAAGCTGGGGGGTGGAAGACGCACGGAAAAGCTGGGGGGGGAAGACGCACGGAAAAGCTGGGGGGGGAAGACGCACGGAAAAGCTGGGGGGGGAAGACACACGGAAAAGCTGGGGGGGGAAAGACGCATGGAGAAGCTGGGGGGAAGACGCATGGAGAAGCTGGGGGGAAGACGCATGGAGAAGCTGGGGAGGGGGAAGAGACACATGGGGAAGCTGGGGAGGGGGAAGAGACACATGGGGAAGAGGGGTGATTGCACCATGGCCCGTTTATTTCTAGTTATGGCTCTGCCAGTGTATATGACTAAAAGGAACAGTTTAAGAAGCATCAAAATCACTTCATCTTAATCATTTTGCAATCTACTTGCTTAGTAGTGGCTATCATTCATGCATCCACTAGAGGCTCCAGAGTAATGTTAGAAAGGCCATGCCAGTTTAAATGAACATGTTTTACAACAAACCAGACATACCCATTAGTTTCTCCCGCTCCTCTCGACGTTCTCGAGCAAGTCTTTGACGCTCATCAACCTTCATAGTAATTTGTAGTTCTGTAAAAACAAACGGAAAAAATATTAAATACTTTCATGTGAATTTTGAAAAGATATTAAAGTTTCAATATTCTGTCATATTTAAACAAGTGATCCTTTACTTTTTCTTTGGAAAATATAAATAGACATAATATATAGTGAAGATGAGATTGAAAAGAATAGATGCATCATATGTTAATTACTTTTTTATCATGAAATTACCCTTTGCAATAACTTTTGAACTGCTGCATATGTGCATTCTTTAGAGCACTTCAAAGCTAGCCTATTTAGATAGAAAACCATGGAGAGACTTAATCATGCTGTACTTACAATTTAAAGTTGTTGTTTTTTCTTACATAGAGTCTATTTGGCTGACCTTGGATATCCAGATACAGTGTGGACAGTATATATTTTATGGTTTTAACTTTTTTTTGTTAATAAATTGTTTTAGTATTTTAAGATATCCTATCCAGCCTAAGGAATCTTCATTTTAGGGGACGTGCCACCCCCCTCTATAGTGGCACTATATCTATATATCTTAGAGCCATGACCTTTGGATCTAGATAAGGTGAGCTCAATATCACATTGGTCATCGATTTGATTGACACACTACACCATACTGGTCTTTCTCTCTCTTTACTGGAGGATATATCTCTATGAAGGAGTTATGTGATGCTGCCCTAAGAGCATAGGCGCCTGATATACGGACCCAATGCACATAGGCTCCGTTACATGTGAGTGGTTTGATTTTATGCTATTTACTTATTGAAATATTTTTACCATCTGCACTATATTTGTATGCTTTTGTTTTTCATGTACTGAATGTTGTACTGTATATCCCGGTTATAGGTACAAGTGTATCTTGTACCGTTAGAAGGTGTTTATATTTTTGTGCTGTGTGGGGAAGAGGGTATCCCACATTAAAGTATAGAGCTGCTATTTCCTATATGTAAAGCACTTTTTTGTTATAACACACTTACCTCGACAAAGGGTGTCAATCACATTTTATATATACACAATATATCACAACACAGCAATTTAGTGTTCAGATTGCTTGGCAAACAAACGTGAAAATTATGTAATTTATGTAAATTTTTGTAATTTTACACTATTTAAAATGTTCACGTTGTTTAGCCTTTTTTGGGATTAAAAAGATATAGAATGTATATAGTTGCTTTCATCTTGCAATATTTCACACAGGGAATAAAATGTTTGTATAAATGCCTAAAAGCAATACTTTTCAAATAAAGAAGGCATGACAAAACTAGATTAAAAAAAAACTGTCAAGTATACCACCTATATATATTTGTAAAGAGCCTAAAGGCATTGCTAGCAGTACAGATTATTAAAAGTGGCAGCATAATGCCAAATAAATGTCTGTATTTGAACATAGTGCTCACAAAGTGAATATAGTTAATTCACATTTTACTAAAATACAGGCATTTAAAACTTCTACAGCAATCTTTAGAAATATCTACTGATGTATTGCTCACGGTGAAAAGGTAAAATCGATTCACTGCTCCCTTATCCTTGAATGTGGGAATAATATGTTCCCCTGATATTTCCTTTACGGTTTGATAGCAGGGGGCAAGCTGACATTTTCAGCAAATATGCAGGCATCAAATCAGGGACAATTGGCTTCTGGCAGAGAAATTTGTTCCCCTACAGATTAGTAATCATTCCTAGAGTAGTCCACTGTAGTGGTTATGGCAGGAGTACACTGGCCCTGTTACATGGAAATGGGGTGAACCATTTAAAAAGGTTTGCTCTCTTATCCTGGTCCGACTGGGCAGAGTTTAACTGCTGGTTTGGTGACATACATCCAGTTTTTTCAGTGTAGTTTCTAAAGACTTTGAGGATGACATTAGCACACAGAGAACCTCAGAGGCGGCTCTAGACTTTAGGAGGCCTTTGGTGTTAGTGGGGCCTCATGTTTGACTTTCGCCTAAGTGAAAAAAATTGAATTGCAATACATGCACACTGTCACTTATACACATTGATGCACTGTTTACCTGTGTATGTGCCTGAGAGTGTGCTTGACAGAGTATTCTTGTGTGTGTGAATGTATGTCTCTATGAGCATGTCTGTGTTTCTGCCTGGGACCCTATGTGTATGGGGTAGCTGCTTGAAGTGTGTTGTGTGAAGGGGTAAATGGACAGGGTGGTGGTGGTGGGGGGGGTGGTTGTGAGGGAGTATGACCTGGTTTGATGAGGAAGTGTGACAGGGCAATTGTGGCATGGTAGGAGGGACGAGTGTGACGAGTGTGACTGGATTAAGGGGGGTTAATGTGACAGGGTGAGTTTGGCACAGTGAGGGCAGGTGAGTGTGGATGGGGTGAGATTAACATGATTAGGAGTGGGGTGTGATGGTGAGAGGGAGAGGAGGGGTGATGGTGAGATGGAGTTGAGGGGTGATGGTGAGATGGAGTTGAGGGGTGATGGTGAGATGGAGTTGAGGGGTGATGGTGAGATGGAGTTGAGGGGTGATGGTGAGAGGGAGTGGAAGGGTGATGATAAGAGGGAATGGGCGGGTGATGGTAAGAGGGAATGGGCGGGTGATGGTGAAGAGGGGAGGGGTACTAAATACCTTTTTTCCCCCTGGTGGTCCAGTGTGGGCTCCATGGTGGTACGGTGGCCATTATATCTGGTCTGCAGCTCCGCAAAGCTGCAGACCATGTATCTCGCAAGACCCGCCAGAGCGTTGCCATGGTGAACCGCGGCAACGCTCTGATTGGCCAGTTTTCGTGTGACAACGTTCTCCTCGGTCACTGACCGAGGACCCGACCCAGTCAGCCCTTAGACAGTTGAGAGAGTCGCCTCTGCAGACCCTCCACTGTGGGATGACTACAGGGAACCCTGCCCTTTCCAGAGATATATAGAAGATAATTTTATCTGGTCTTGGGCCATACCAAGCACTGCCACTAGCGTGTCAGATATTTCAACTTATGATCTTGTTGACTTTCTCTGGAAAAAATAGCTCACACTAGCCAAGTTCCAAAATTTGCTCATTCATCAACTAGTTTTGAGACACTATTTGATGTAGATTTTGTCTATGCGGAATTGTTTATAATATTCTTTCATGGTGGCTTTTTCACCAAAAATAGCTTTATCTAATTTGTTTCTATATAGCTCTTTGTGTTTGAATCTCTTAATTTTGTCCTTGTGCACTCTGGTTTTCATAAGATACATAAGTAAAAGTATGGATTACTTCATTAAATATAGCTTTGAAGTTGAAAAAATATAACAATGGGTGGAGCTTAAACAAGGTTCTGTTTCAATTGGCAATTATATTTACCCACAGTCCACCAGTAAAATTAATTCCACACAGTGATAGTAACACCACTGGTGCAGCTGCAACTGGGCCCACACTGAGTCGGCCCATCAGGAGGCCAATGCACTTAGAGACACCCAATGGGCATTGCTGAACAGTGGCCGGAAGTAGTATCACCGATGCCGGGAGGAAGTGAATACCTGTCACTTCCTTCCAGGTACATCAAGAGCCGCAAGGGAGGCAGAGAAGAAGAGGGGGCAGCACATGCAGGAGAGGAGAAAGAAGCGAGGAGTGTGTGTTCCAGTTGCAAACTCCCATCATCCTCAGACACCAACAGGACTCCAGAGGTCAACCTCCTCCACACACAAGGTATGTTAGCAGGATGGAGGCGAAATATATATATATATATATATATATATAAAATATTATATGTATATCAGTTTGTGTTGATATGTATGTGTGTCAATGTATTTGTATATGTGAATACATCACAGCAAACAAACTCCAACACTACATGCAAACACACCATTGCAATCATATGCAAACATTATATATAAAACACATCCCTGTATTAAAAACGCCAAAATTACCTGTATATACAAACACTCCTTCATTCAAACATAAAGACTACACACAAAAGTACAAATAGTACAAATAGTACAAATAGTACAAATAGTACAAAAAACCCCACAAAGTACACATTCATTGCAGGCTCGCTGCCTGGGTGTTCTTTTTTACTGCAACCTCTCCTTCACCCCTCATGTCCAATCAATCATCAAATCCTGTCGCTTCCATCTCAAAAACATTGCACGGATCTGCCCCTATTTAACCCAACCTGCAGCAAGGTGCTGGTCCATGCTCTTGCTCTCTCTTGCCTTGACTACTGCAATACCCTTCTCAGTGTTCTTATGTGTGCTCAGATTGCACCGCTGCAATCTATAATGAATGCGGCGGCGAGGCTCATTTTCCTCCCACGCCTCGCCGCTCTGTCAGTCCCTGCATTGGCTTCCAGTTAGATATAAGGCTCAATTTAAAATTCTGGTGCTTGCTTACAAGTCCCTACATAATGCTGCTCCAACCTACCTATCCTCCCTAATACACAAGTATGCCCTGTCGAGGCCCCTACGCTCTGCCAAAGACCTACGTATATCCTCTGTCAGTACTCCCACCTCTAATACTCGCCTCCAAGATTTCTCCAGGGCTGCACCTCTTCTGTGGAACTCCCTTCCCTTCTCCGTAAGACTTTCACCCAGTCTCCACTCATTCAAAAAATCATTGAAAACTTACTTCAAGAAAGCATATCAATTAAACTGTTAGCAGGTTTTTATCTCCCACTCCCCATGACTCCTCTGCTGCAACTGTCAACAATTACCTACTAAGCCCTCATTGAATACTTTTCTAACAACCTACTTCGTACCCCTACTTTTACCCTTTGTGTCACTATACCCCACTACCTCTAGAATGTAAGCGGTTGTACTCGGGAGACTTTGCTGCACACAAATATTTGTGTTTCAAAACAATAAAAAGTATCACAGCAATAATATTGTCAGTGTCAGTGCCCTTTGTCAGTGCCCTTTTTGTGTAAAAAAATCAAAAAATACCACTTTCACTGACGATATCATCGTTGTAATACATTTTACTGTTTTGAAACACTAATATTTGTATTAAGTGAAGTCTCCCGAGTAAAACAGTACCTCCCATGTACAGGTTTTATGGTGTCTTGGAAAGTTATAGGGTTAAATATAGTGCTAGCAAACTAAATTCCCTATACTTTGGGCCTGGGTTGTCAGGCAGGTCCCGCAAATTGTAATTAATAAAGTGACCTAATTATGTAAAAATATTACATAAATATATACATAGAATATATATATATATATAATTTTTTTTAATTATTTTTAATTTATCTATAGGTATATATATATATATATATATATATATATATATATATATATGTATATATATAATGCCCTGCTGGCATTGCTATGGACGGCTATGCCGTCCATGTGATCGTGAGGTCATCGTGATCACATGGCCCATAAAGGGCCAGATCGGAAGCAGGGGGACTCCCTGGGATGCCAGATGAGTCCCCCCATCGCGATCGCCAGTGACCGGGTAAGTACATAGGACATTCTATGCTGCCCGCCGGCGATTAGGTAGGGGTCCCCAAGGACGGCATAGAACGCCCGCCCTCCTTAAGGGGTTAACATGTATAGTTTGGAAGAAAGACAAGACAGGGGGGATATGATAGAAACATTTAAATACATAAAAGGAATCAACACAGTAAAGGAGAAGATTATATTAAAAAGAAGAAAAACTACCACAACAAGAGGACAGTCAAATTAGAGGGGCAAAGGTTTACAAATAATATCAGGAAGGGTAGTGGATGCATGGAATAGTCTTCCAGCTGAAGTGGTAGAGGATAACACAGGGAAGTTTAAGCATGGGATAGGCATAAGGCTATCCTAGACTTAAGATAAGGGCAGGGACTAATCAAAAGTATTTTGAAAATTGGGCAGACTAGATGGGCCAAATGGTTCTTATCTACCGTCTCATTCTAGGTTTCTATGTGTGTGTGCCTGCTAGTGAGTGCACTTGGGGGGGTGTGTGCCTGCTAGTGAGTGAGGTTGTGTGAGTATGTGTTTTATTGGTTATAGCTCTATTAATTGGTGCATACTGCTAATGAATTCTGTCAGATTGTTTTGGAACAGTTTGATAAAGCCTGGGTTTCTCCACTGCATATAAAACCAGATCCCTCTAAAGCGAGGTTTTAGAAGCATATCATCATATCTGTTCCATTGTAGTTGTGGCATTGTAATACTTGTTCACAGGAAAAAGTAATGGGTGGCCACAGAATATCTAGACCATGTTTATTACAAACTGTTCTGTGTGTGTCAGTGAACTTTTCTGTATGGAGCATGTGTGTGTCAGTGAGCTTGTCTGTAGGAATCGTGTGCATCAGTGGACTTTTCTGTAGTGAGCATAAGTGTGTGTGTGTGTGACAGTGAGTTTGTCTGTAGAAAGTTTGCGCGTGTAAGAGTTTGTCTGTACTACATTTGTATGTATACCAATAAGGTTGTCTGTTTGTGTCAGTGAGCCTACGTGTGTGCATCTGTGAGCTTGTGTTTTTATGTCAATGAGCTTATATTTATCAGTGAGATTGTTTGTCTATGAGACTATATCAATGAGCTTGTGTGTGTCAGTGAGCTTGTCTGTGTCTGCATGTGAGTATGCTTACTGTATAATTAAACATTTTACTCTGAAAGGACCAATATTTTATATTATAAATATATATATATATATATATATATATATATATATATATATATATACACACAAAGTAAGAGCAAGCATTAGGCTGCTAGAGTAGGACCTGCCAAGAATGGGGTACTTTGATGCAGTTGGCAGGCTTATGCAATGTATGATCATATAATGTAACCAAACCCCCATTATTTTCTACCTAGGTGAGGTGTTTTTAAATAGTACTATTTAGGATTTGAAATCTCTGTTTAGTTAATAAGCGAGTGCACTGGTTTGTATATTTTTATATATATATATATATATATATATATATATATATATATATATATATATATATATACACACACACACACACATATGTGTTTATATATTACTCAATCATCTGGGGTGGCAAGACATATGGAACATTGACTTTTGGGGCTGGCATAGATTTTTTTTACAGTGCTTCTCTGTATCCCCAGTCCAGTCCTGACCCCTGGTCACCATATTAGTTTGATGACAAAATGCCACCACAGTGATAATTGTTGAGCGGGGTTCTAGAGTTTACCATTATTTAGAATTTGCAACAAGCTAGATGAGAACTTAAAGGAACATGTCAAGCACCATAGCCATTACAGAACCATTACTGCAGTGGTTAAGGTGACAGGAGAGCCTTGGCACTCCCACATTGTAAGTATCTGAACGTCTTAATGTGGATTGACATCTTACCGTAGGTCTGCCAGATGCTGCTCCATGCCTGCTTAGGAGCTTCTGTTCACGCTCTTTAAGTGTAGACCTAGCTCATTGACAGTATCAACTCATCACACTCAAAAAATTGAGCTAAGCCCTACACAGCCAGGCTTAGTTTAGACAGAGAATTTCTGGCTCACTGTTTGAAATAATAGAGGCAGGAGTTGGTGCCCAGTGGAACCCAGATAAGAAGTCAAACCATTATAAAATTGGTTGACTACTAACAATGGTGGCACCAGGGTACCATAACTTCTAGAGCACGCTATTGTGGTTATGGTGCTTGCAGTGTTCCTTTAACAAAAATAGGCCAACTTTAACTATTGCACCATTCAAATTTATAACACCTAAAAGGTTTCATTGAACCTGTACCTTATATATGGATTTCTTTATTACTAAGCTTCAGTCTTTTACAGCTCTCTCACACAATAGGTTTAATAATAATATGAGGTTTAATAATTACTGGACAGTTTACTTTAACACAAACTCAGTAGAACATATTTCGAATGACCATTACCAGAGTTTCCAAATTTACTATTGTGTGGGAAAGTATACTTCCCCCATGTAATGTATTTGGGAAAATACCTTTGGTTCATGACATTTCTGGCAAGAAATATATGTGAAAATGTTTCATTAGCCAAAATCAACAACCCAAGTACTTCAACAATTTGCACATGAAAGCAAATTGTTGCACGTATTGAATTATACAATTTTAAATATAACAAATTAATTTCACGTCAAGGCAGTTGAATAAAAGGGAAATTACCAATAGAAAAAGTTGTAAAAGTAGATTCACCATCATTTCTGCCCATTCTTCATTCTAATCCCACTAAACGAGGACTGAATCCCGTGTGTTACTTTTTTATTCCCCCAACAAATTATTACACACTTTGTATTTGTCAAATCAATCGTAATAGAAGAAAACAAGTGGTAAGTGGAAAGCTGCCATCTGCAAGAGGACCACACATTTTGTCACACTCCAGCTTCAACACACTAATAACTAACCTGGCTTAGGTCCAACATGTGGAGGTGGGCGACTCGACGTAGCCTTCTTTTCTTGGATGATGGCATTACAGCCATCAGGAGCTGGAAGAGAAAAAAAAAACACATACCTTATTAACTTTTAGTCATAGAGGGAAAGATTTGTAGAGAATTATTGTTGACCGTACTATAATACAGGATGAATAGCTATTATAACATTCACAATTAACATTGTTCAATAGCTATCCTTTTTTCATAATCAATGTATCCCAAATTACCATCTAAAAAAACAGATTTTTATTATGTATTCACACAAATTTTAAGTATAAAATTATTAATTACATATTAATAAATCTTGAAGGATACTTGCGGTACCATAATCACTATAGTGTAATATACAAATTATGAGGCCAGGAGTCCAATGGCATATTCCCATAGTAAATTATTCTTATTTTTTTTTTAAACGATTTGATACTTGCCTGGGTTCCTCATGCACCATTGGTTCTTCCAGTCTTTTGTGTTATTACTAAAATCAAAGTTCCCTTTGATTCCCTATCAGTATCCCTTGTATCCAGCTCTGTACATCATTTTTGACAAAGAGAGTCAGCTAACACGCACAGCCAATGAATGATCCCCAAACGCAATCAAAAGTAATATAACAAAAGTAGAATGGGCACTTCCACTTTAGAGATATCACAGAAGATCAGAAGGATCACAAGTGCTCAGGGGACAAAGCAAGTGTCAAATCATTCAAAATCTTTCAAGGCTTTATCTTTGATTTCAGCTTCAAGCTGTCTGGGTAAACTCAGGTAAAACCAAATACACATGATCCAATACGCCATTGTCCCATACATTTCCAATAAAATTGACACAAGGAAATTTCTGCTAGATCTTTTAACTCAAGTTTTGATTAAACTAACCATGATTCACGGCAGCATATATCTATTTACTTGATGCTGTAAACTGAGACTGAAACTCCTCAGTTTAGAAATGTGTAATGAGAAAAAGTACATGTTCAGTTTCTTTCCACAAGGTTTAAGCCAAGAGCATTTTAAAAACTACTTGTGGGGAAAGAGTCTGTCATGTTTATTAGTTATGTTAAAAAAGTTCTGCAACATTATAAATACAAAAGGCTTTGAAAATAAAACTAAAAAAAATGTGTGCAAACTCTCTCCCACTGGTGCTTTCAGCAACATGAGATTATGCGTAATCAAACGTCAAATTCCGGTTCAAAGATGCTGTATAAAGGTACAGACTTGCTGAATTTTAACATGATTCATCCAAGATTTATGAATTTTCCCAGTCAGAAAACAGAAATCAATAACAGATTCAGGTATTCACACTGATGTTTTGTACATATATCTCCTAAAGCTTTCTGATGTCTTTATCAACCGCAAATCTTGAAGTAAATAAAGTTTGACTGTAAAAGTTAACATTTTAGGATTTATAACTGAAATGACTGCTAGCATCATGTTTACAAATGTATTTTACTTTTTACAAACAAACTAATCTGAAAATGATTTTGTTTGCAGGATGTGTTACCTTAATCCTTACCCCAACATATTTGTCTTAAAAGAAGCAAGTACCATGTATAATTGGCACGAGAAAGATCCAATTATATAATGGTTCATTAAGTCCCATACACGACCTTTCCAAACAATTACCATTCCATCACAGCTACATTTGTATAGCTAGATTCTAAAGCATTACTTTGAATGAAAGCAGGGAACAGATGAAGACTGCAGATTACCTTTGTAAATGCAAAAGGCTTGAAAATATCTGTCAGACCCGGGGACTACGACATGGATGATGGCTGCATAACTGATTTAAATTCAATAGGATTTTAGCTGGGGGGCTCAGAGAAAGGTCTAATTATAGGAACTTGCTGTGGGCGTATAGCGACAACTATTAAAAAAGAAAATCTAGATTCATCGTAGGCAACAAATGTACACAGGCATTTCTCCACTTAAAAAGCAGACCAGAGAGAGGTCATAGTTACATGATCATCTTGACAGCTCCTTTCCTAGTCTCCACAATAGAGCGCATGGAGGGAGAAGCAGACTTCACCATAGAAATACTGTTTTACAATGCAGGCTAACAGATTGTAGAATTTATCAATTAGACATGTTTAATGGAGCACAGGTATATTATCTACAGAAAATTAAATCCTTAAGTGACCTATACCAGCACCACTATTTCTTTTTAGGATACATAGCTCATGAGAATCAGTCAAGCTCTGCATAATAGTTGAAAGAAATTGTGGTCCAGGCACTCAAGGTTCATTTTTGCAGCAGATTTATTGGGAAAGGTGCAACTTTTGATCTCAAGTTGAGAAAGATCTCGCGGAGATCAAAATGTTGTACTTTTTCCCCAATAAATCTGCTGCATAAATGCATCTTGAGTGCCTGGACCAAAATGTTGTTCTACTATCATAGTGGGGGTTGCCAGCCCCAGGTCTTGTTGCACCAGGATCACGGTAAGAGTGCGGTATTCTTTTTAACTTTTTTGAAGTTCTACATAATAGACATTTGTTTTGGAGAATAGAAAATAGTTCAAACTGTTTGGGACAGTGATATATTCAGAAGGTGTATTACATGTGATGTCCCAGTATCAGAAAATACAAATATGCACATTATAATATATTCCACCAAATCAGGGGTAGGTGTCCTTCGGCAATCCAGATGTTGTGGTCTACATCTCCACTGATGCTTTGGTGTAGTCCATACCATTTGGAATGCTGAAGGACACCTACCCCTGCACTGTACAGATATCTGAAAGGAGATACAGGAGGAGTGACCTGTACAAAGTTGTATTCATTTATTCCACTAACACCTGGTATGTCTAAAACACTAATTTAAGCTTTTACGTGTTCAGGATGTGCAACAACAGTTGAAATGCTTAAATCTGCTTACAAAGTATTGTGTGCAATTCTATTTGAGTTGGTAAAGGTAGGCAGAGATGCTGACATTTGCCTGCCATAAAAGAGAAACCACGCAAACTAGCAGACACTAATTGATATAGTACCCAGTGGAAAAAATAAATTAGACCAATACTCATCTGTCAATATGTGATGCGATTCAGAAATAAATAGCTGGATTTTGCAATCTATAATCATTTAACAATGGCTACTGGTCTATGATCATACTTACAGAGACTTTATTAATAGATTACTTTACAGTCATGTATTTGCTTTGTTTTTGAAACATGGCAAAAAGGCACTATAACAATAGATAAAGGAACAGTACAAATAAAAACCTTGAATTGTTTAATTCCATCTAATTTATTGTTCCTCCACCAGCTAACAACATTTAAAGGACCTTCAAATATTTTTTAATAGAATAATAATTGCACCTTGCGTCTTTGCTCTACCCAATAATTTTGAGCTGATGGATAACTTACCTCTAATCTCGAGGTGACACAGCCTATCACTACAGCTTTGCTCCATAGACTGGGAGATCATTAATATTCATAATTTTTCAACCAATTGAATGTCTCCCATAGATCAGCACTGGGAAGAAAGGGGCATGATTGACAATTACAACGCTTCGTCTGCAACACGTCTCATAGTGAAGCATTGGGTTCATTGCTTCTCTATGAGAAGCAGTGTCTTTTGGTCCCGGCTGCATGTTGGGACACAAACTGTATAGCACTTTTTGACTGACAGATGGGACTGGGAGGGTGCAGTACAGCACCTTTGTACAATAATTGTAGATTATGCTAGCTTTAGTGTACCTATAATCTTAATTTTATTAATGACAGGAGGCGAATATTTGCTTAAGTCTCTCTTTACTAGAACTCCACAGCAGCAAAAAACACAGAGTTAAACAACCAATCAGAAAATAGTAAGGAGACCATATAACTCCCTTCCCAACATTCCATTTCCTATTTCTTTGCTGCTCTGCATCAGTAACAGGTCAGAGTACCACTGCCTCCTGCTTTTATTAGTTGGTAGCTTTGGGTTTATATGCTTAATATTTATGATATATTTGGATCTTATGCTTTTTATTTATACTGTCTTGGTGTGTTCTGGGGACTTTCTATTTATATCCTGTTTTCTACCTCTGGGGATCTCCCCGTTTTTCACTGTCCCCTTTTTGCCTTTCGGCTTTCCCTCTGTGTTTTCCTGCTTGGGGGTTTCTGGAGGCTGGCCCGTTCTGCCTCCTCCGATCCCCCCGAGCACCGGGACCGCGGAGTACGTCTCCAGCGGTCCGTGAGCGTTTTCCCGG
The DNA here is from genome assembly GCF_036172605.1 of Pelobates fuscus. NCBI lineage: Eukaryota > Metazoa > Chordata > Amphibia > Anura > Pelobatidae > Pelobates > Pelobates fuscus. The sequence continues at coordinate 234,110,166 of NC_086318.1, forward strand.
CTCCGGTCGCGGGGCGCTAGTTTCTGAGGGCACAAACTGTATAGCACTTTTTGACTGACAGATGGGACTGGGAGGGTGCAGTACAGCACCTTTGTACAATAATCACATTTTCCTGAATACACTGTAATAAAGTGTGAACGAGGGGGCACTCTGTTAACCACTAAAGCACTGCAGCAAGCTTAGTCTTTTTTTGTAAACACATTTTTTTTTTAATCTTTCTTTATCACTAAAATCTTCCGTTCTACCAAATTTTATTTGTAGCCTGCCTCTGCACTCTTTCTAGTTCCTTTTTGAAAAAAGCTGGCGAAATCGCATCACATAATCAATGTGGTAACCTTGTACTGTGACTTAACTCAAAACTCCCTTTTTATGCACGAAAATACCTTACTGATATTAGCAACTGCAAACCTTATATTTCACATTGCTTAGTCTGTCGTGCAAAGCTGTTGCTTTGCAAATTGTTTTCATTAACAGCTTTCTCCAACTCTGAGCCATTAGGGTAAATGAGAACAAAAGAATAAGTGTAATATAAGGAAAAAAAATAATTATTAGCTAAAGTCGAACGTGAATGGATTTTTAATGTACATACCCTTTCTCCTAAAGGGTTACATTTAGATTATGAGTTCGCTAATTTTTTTAATATATATATATATATATTCTTTATACAGATGTTTTAGACAGATTTGAATATATTATGAATATTTTTTGACAAATTCCCTCTCCTCTGTTTCCTCCTAAAAAGAAAAACATGTATAGATTTGCATCATATTAATCAACCTTAACCATAAGATGATATTTATGTTATAGACAATGGATGGCAATGTTTTAATATGTTCTTCAATTGTTTTAAAAAAACATGAGTTCACATCGAATATTATATTTCTTAACAGTTTTCTAAAAATATGTCTAATAATATGCACTTTTTTCTTCCCTTTTTTATGAACTTTTTTTGATATTTTATAACATACATTTCTCCCTATCAGCGTTTTCTATAGTAAGATGGACTATTCATAATGTATTTGTAAGGACTTTTTAAGAAAAACAATCTATTTGGACGTCATAAGGAAACGCCAGAACTATATGCGTTCCAAAGTGCGTTTCACACATGAATGACGTCAATAAGGAAAGCCAGAAATGACGTCACGGCCGACGAGAAAGACAGGAAATGAAAAACAGATGAATGAATTTAGATGGATGATGGACAACAGTATATAAAGCATGTACGGACTTGTTAATATCAGCACTGGCATAAGGCATCTACAGCCAAAACGCGTCTGCTGACTACTGCAAGCACTTCATCTTTAAAACCTTTGGTTATCTATACAGGTGGTGAGTGATATACAACGATACCACCACCACTATATGTAACTTAGTACCCATTTTCTTTTATATATTATTAGTCTGCTTGTATATTTTATTAAATAAAGCTTTTTTTTTACTCATCAATCATCATTCTACTTTGTGGAAAGCCGGTTTAGCCATTTGTGGCACCCCTGAACCAGTTATATAGAACCTGGGACAGCTCTGGGCAATGCGAGTGAGAGTCCAAATCCCATTCCCTCTCCTATACTGTTTTTTTACAGTTCACAACAAGAAAATATGTTTGTATAATAATTTTGCTTTTGATATCTTCTTCTCTGTTGTGTCGCAGGTTATTGTTCCTGGCTAGTATAAACAATATCTTTTCATTAGGGTAAATGTTTCTTATGAATTCCTCACTCCAACATGTATAACTTTGCATGTATCTGCATTAATACATACGTTTCTAAATAAAGATGTTTTAACAAGCAGAAAAAAATAGCAACAGGCTTTACTTTTAGCTAAAGGCCACTATCAAACATAGGTACAGCCAAGTAATTTTATTCCATTTATAGACATAAGAGGGCAGCATCTGATAAAAGTATCACCAGGAGCCCGCGTTACCTCTACTAGAGATCTAGTAACCTGCAAAGTCATCATTCAATCTGCCAAGCCAAAGACACCCATGTGACAAAGCCAAGGTTTACAAAACACTTATGTGGATATGCCGGCGTGTCCTTCCTAGGGTTTAATCCATTTCCTGCTTCTCCACCAAATAGAATATAGTTTTTGTTTGACACTCAGACTTTTTTTTTTTTTTTTACTGCACACACTTGCCAAACCAGTTGTATTGAGGCAAATAATTTGTCTTTACATGTGACATTTAAAAAATTTTTTTTTTTAAAACTAAGAAAAACACAATTATTAGTAATGTCCCAATGAATGAAAACCAATAGGAAATTGAAAGGGAAAAGGAACTTCAACCTGACTGCGATTTAAGTATTAGATCATTAACCTCCTTCATGCGTTGAGATTTTTGTGTATTAATGACTGAATCAATTATTATTATTTTTTCTTTTACTTTTTTACTTTTTTTTTCTTTTACTAAACAGTGAAACGTGTACAAAACATTAAAGGGATACTGTAGTGCCAGGAATACAAAGCTGTATTCCTGGCACTACCGATCCCTCTGCCTCACCCTCTCTCGCGCCCCCCTTAAAAACCATTTACTTCTTTCTTATGGGGGAAAAATCTGACGGTGGAGGTCGTCATGCAGAGCGTGAGGACGTCCAGCGTCAGAAAACGGACCAAAAGTCTGTTACGACATCATACAGGAGAATCCCTCAGCCCCCCTCCTGGTCAGACGTCCCACACACGCAAGCAGACCTACCGATGATTCGGATCACTTCCAGTGCGGCAGCGTCACCACAAGTGACGGGGGTAAGGAATTTTCACGGGGTAGGGAATTTTCACAGGGTATGGAAATATGATAGAACACCGGAGAATATTTGTTATATTTGTAACGGAAGCTTCTGAGAAGGAGCTTCCGAGTCTCACTGAGCTACAGAGGAGGTGGGGAGCATTGCCTGGCATGCCTTGGGTCAGAAGTGAAACTGCTCTAAAACGGTTTAATCCCTTACAATGGTGGGTGGGGGCATGAGGGCACTCCTGGCACCATAACTACCAGAGCTCACTCTAGTGATTAAGCAGTGGTTCCCAAACTTTTTTCACTTGAGTAACCCTTGGCAGCCCATTTCCATAAATTAAACCCCTCATATTAGTTAATTGTTTGTAATTATTATAGTTGCTGTTATTTCAAATGTATAAATTTTTCTCTGCCCCAGGATTTTCCTGCTTCTCCTCTGCCCCTGGTTCCAGATGATTTTTCAGGTCCCCCCCCTGCTTCTTACAGTGCAGATAGATACACTGACACACATGCAGATACACAGACACACACTGGCACACATACAGATATGGCACACTTGTAGATAAACAGACACACAAATAGAAATGCTGGCAAACATACAGTTGCACAGACATAATGTTAAACACACTGCCACACATACAGATACAAGCAGACATGTGCAAATACTAGCACACACACACAAATACATACACTGCCACACATACACTTGACCAGACAGACACAAACACTGCAACACATGCTAATATACAGACACAGAGATGCAAATATTGACACACATACAGTTACACAGACAAACTGGTACACATACTGACACAAATGCAGTTGAACAGTGAAACGGGTACACATACTGACACAAACGCAGACAAAAACATTACATACAGACACCCAGCTTCTGCTGGCTAAAGTTGTTGGGAGTTAGGGGATTGTTCCCCCCCCCCCCCCCCCCCCCAAGACTGGCAGTTCCCACCTGCGCAGTAGTTTGGAGAAAATGACTGCCTGTCACTTCCTCCCAGCATTCAGGGCAGATTAGAAATTGCTCGACCAGGCCCCTCATGGCACAAGTCACTGGATGGCCCTAAGTGCCAGGGCCACCTGATTAACCCTGTGGTTCCATCAGGGGCACTGGATTGCACTCATGGGGGTATGCATACCACGGGTTGGGAAGCGCTGCGTTAAGGGAACACTAGAAGCACCTAAACGATTTCATATCAATGAAGTGGTCTGGGTGCAATGTCATCCTGATTTCAACCCTGCAAGTGAAAACATTGCCATTCTGCAGGGGGATCGATGTTTTCATTGCAGGGTAAACCTGCCTCTAATAGCGGTCTCAATCTTAGCCAAAGAGTTGGAGTGGAACACCAGAGACCAGGGTTAAAAGGTAAGTAAACTTTTTGCAGTGTGGGCCTGGTCATCTGAACAATGACTATATGGTTTGGAATACACATTTATATTGATAACGCTATACTGTTCCACTACGTATGAATACATTGAAAATATGTTTTTTTTAAATGGGGGGAAAAATATATTTGTCTTGATTGTGGGAATGTATCATCTGTCTAGGGTCAGTCAATCTTTGGGAGTTACAGGTCAAATGTTACACTAAGCGAATTACTCTTTTTAAGCCAAACAGACATAAAAACCTTTACACAAAGACATGTATTTGTAGAAAGCAGATATTCCTTGGTATTTACCTCGAGACATTTAGATATTGTGATGCAACCATTTTAACACCTACCTCTACCACATCTGGTTGTATTTGTTTAATTTAAAGTATACAAACAAAAACATTGCATCACAAAATTCAAGCTACACCCTGCAAGTAATGCAATATGCTCAAAAGGCAAAAGTATAGAGACCAAACAAGGTGTATAAAGCTAGCAATAAAAAGAAAACCCACTGGTATAAACAGACATAGACCCATAACAATTTAAAGTAGAATTTGCACAGTTTGCAAATGTTGACTGCACAGAGTTGAATAAATAACATTTGCAAATACTGCAAGTGCATAAAACTAAAAGTTGATGTCTAACGTCTTCAGTTTTGAAAATGCTGATGCTGCTTCAGTGTTGGCTTATTCTAGTTTGTATAGATGAATTATCTATGTAAAATATGATAAAGGAACGTCACTAGGAGATCAAAGGATAAACTATAAGAAATTTCAATTCCAAGAGTTCCCAGGTGTTCATAGTCTTCATCGAGAACTAAGCACTGAGTTTTGAACATAAATGTTTCTTTATCATGTTGTGGTGTTTCAACAAATTTCTCAAACTATAAATCGTTGGAAGTTCTAATTCAGGGAGTGCCAACAAACAAGCCTCTTGTTAAATGAACTACATTATCATGATGGTTTGCCTGCTCCTTATCAGCTAGATGGCAATCTGTTGACTGGAGCCATGAACAAACACTAAACATGCATAATAGCAATATAGAACTCATAAAAAATTTGTTCCTCAGAAAGACTCCCTCATAGACCAACACATACAGCAACCTCCACACACACACGCGCGCGCACACACACACGCACAGCACCCCTCTCACTCACACACGCGCACCCCTCTCTCTCACACACGCGCACCCCTCTCTCTCACACACGCGCACCCCTCTCACTCACACACACACGCACCCCTCACACTCACACGCACCCCTCTCTCTCACACACACACGCACCCCTCTCTCTCACACACACACGCACCCCTCTCTCTCACACACACACGCACCCCTCTCTCTCACACACACGCACCCCTCTCTCTCACACACGCACAGCACCCCTCTCTCTCACACACGCACAGCACCCCTCTCTCTCACACACACGCACAGCACCCCTCTCTCTCACACACACGCACGCACAGCACCCCTCTCTCTCACACACACGCACGCACAGCACCCCTCTCTCACACACACACGCACAGCACCCCTCTCTCACACACACACGCACAGCACCCCTCTCTCACACACACACACAAAGCACCCCTCTCTCACACACACACACAAAGCACCCCTCTCTCACACACACACACAAAGCACCCCTCTCTCACACACACACACACGCGCACCCCTCTCTCTCACACACGCGCACCCCTCTCACTCACACACACACGCACCCCTCACACTCACACACACACGCACCCCTCACACTCACACACACACGCACCCCTCTCTCTCACACACAAACGCACCCCTCTCTCTCACACACACACGCACCCCTCTCTCTCACACACACACGCACCCCTCTCTCTCACACACACGCACCCCTCTCTCTCACACACACGCACCCCTCTCTCTCACACACACGCACCCCTCTCTCTCACACACACGCACCCCTCTCTCTCACACACGCACAGCACCCCTCTCTCTCACACACACGCACAGCACCCCTCTCTCTCACACACACGCACAGCACCCCTCTCTCTCACACACACGCACAGCACCCCTCTCTCTCACACGCACGCACAGCACCCCTCTCTCACACACGCACGCACAGCACCCCTCTCTCACACACACACGCACGCACAGCACCCCTCTCTCACACACACACACACAGCACCCCTCTCTCTCACACACGCACAGCACCCCTCTCTCACACACACGCACAGCACCCCTCTCTCACACACACGCACAGCACCCCTCTCTCACACACACGCACAGCACCCCTCTCTCACACACACACACGCACCCCCCTCACACACACACACACGCACCCCCCTCACACACACACACACGCACCCCCCTCACACACACACACACGCACAGCACCCCCCTCTCTCACACGCACAGCACCCCTCTCTCACACGCACAGCACCCCTCTCACACGCACAGCACCCCTCTCACACGCACAGCACCCCTCTCACACGCACAGCACCCCTCTCACACGCACAGCACCCCTCTCACACGCACAGCACCCCTCTCACACGCACAGCACCCCTCTCTCAAACACACACAAAGCACCCCTCTCTCACACACACACACAAAGCACCCCTCTCTCACACACACACACAAAGCACCCCTCTCTCTCTCACACACACACACAGCACCCCTCTCTCACACACACAGCACCCCTCTCTCACACACACACACACAGCACCCCTCTCTCACACACACACAGCACCCCTCTCTCACACACACACACACAGCACCCCTCTCTCACACACACACACAGCACCCCTCTCTCACACACACAGCACCCCTCTCTCACACACACAGCACCCCTCTCTCACACACACACACAGCACCCCTCTCTCACACACACACACAGCACCCCTCTCTCACACACACACACAGCACCCCTCTCTCACACACACACAGCACCCCTCTCTCACACACACACACACAGCACCCCTCTCTCACACACACACACAGCACCCCTCTCTCACACACACACACAGCACCCCTCTCTCACACACACACACAGCACCCCTCTCTCACACACACACAGCACCCCTCTCTCACACACACAGCACCCCTCTCTCACACACACAGCACCCCTCTCTCACACACACAGCACCCCTCTCTCACACACACAGCACCCCTCTCTCACACACACAGCACCCCTCTCTCACACACACAGCACCCCTCTCTCACACACACAGCACCCCTCTCTCACACACACAGCACCCCTCTCTCTCACACACACAGCATCCCTCTCTCTCACACACACAGCACCCCTCTCTCTCACACACACAGCACCCCTCTCTCTCACACACACAGCACCCCTCTCTCTCACACACACAGCACCCCTCTCTCTCACACACACAGCACCCCTCTCTCTCACACACACAGCACCCCTCTCTCACACACACAGCACCCCTCTCTCACACACACAGCACCTCTCTCTCACACACACAGCACCTCTCTCTCACACACACAGCACCTCTCTCTCACACACAGCACCTCTCTCACACAAACACACAGCAACTCTCTCACACAAACACACAGCACCTCTCTCTCACACAAACACACAGCACCTCTCTCTCACACAAACACACAGCACCTCTCTCTCACAAACACACAGCACCTCTCTCTCACACAAACACACAGCACCTCTCTCTCACACAAACACACAGCACCTCTCTCTCACACAAACACATCACCCCTACACATTCAGCAGTATGTGTCCATTTATTGTGTGTATTAGGCAGTGTGTGTGTATGTGTGTACACTCAGCAGTATGTGTCTATTAAGCAGTGTGTGTGTGTGTATATATATATATATATATATATATGTATATGTGTGTGTATGTATTGCATTTGCTGAAGGTACCAATAAATATAAGCTTAATTTTATAGATAATTTAAATTTTTATTCCTCTGAGTTGTTGTGTAGGCAGGGCCCCAGTGCACTGCTTTGCCCGAGGGTGCATAATGCTGTTAAGATGGCACTGGTTACCCTATATTAAACCTCAGCGTTCGTATGCATGCAGGGAGCCTATCAAGTATTTAACCCCTTAACGCCGTTACAACGTGCTATGCCGTCATGGTTTAAGTGGGCTTTAAAGCCGTTGTGACGGCATAGCACGCCGTAACGGCTTTAAGCCCTGGAGCGCCCGGGATACTTACCTTCCCGGCGCTCCGCTTTGGGAGGACTGCCTCACAGCCCAGGAAGCCCCCCCCCACGGCAAATCAGGCCCCCGGGGGCCATGTGATCGCTCTCAAAGAGCGATCACATGGCCCCCTATAGCTGGCTGTGGATCTGCCAGCAGGGGGACTGTCTAAAATATCAGACAGTCCCCTTGCTGGTGGGAAGTATAAAAAAAAATGAATTAGACATGTTTTAAAATAAATCAAATGTATTTATATATATATATATATATATATATAATATATGTACATATATATGTATATTATATATATTTAACGTCATACATAGTGTATTTTAATACTAATATAAGTACATATATTAGTATTAAAATACACTTGGAATGACGTTACATATATAATAGATATATACACAAATACGTATAATTACAATAATAAATAAATAAAATAATAAAATTAATAAATAAAATATTGAAACAAAATTTAATATAAATTATATATACATTTGTAATTTCATTCTAACTGTATTTTGTTATTAATATATATATATTGGTAACAAAATACACTTAGAATGACATTCTATATATATCTCTATATATAAAATGCAAATAACCGCAAATATATATATATAGATAAAAAAATATAGTTACATAAAATATTACATTAGTATACACGTAGAATTTAAATACCTATAAATGCATATGTATTAAAATTCTACGTGTATATTTAAGTAATCTTTTAACATAATTAGGTGATTTGATTAATTAAAATTTGATTGACATGCCTGACAACACAGGGATAAAGTGCAGAGAATTTAATTCGCAAGCACTATATTTGACCCTGTAACTCTCCAAGACAACATAAAACCTGTACATGGGGGGTACTGTTTTACTCGGGAGACTTCGCTGAACTCAAATATTAGTGTTTCAAATTGGTAAATTGTATTACAACGATGATATTTTAAGTAAAAGTGAATTATTTTGCATTTTTTACAAACGAACTGCACTTTTATGGACAATATTATTGTTGTAATATGTTTTACTGTTTTAAAACACTAATATTTGTGTTTAGTGAAGTCTCCCGAGAATAACAGTACCCCCCATGTACAGGTTCCATGGTGTTTTGGAAAGTTAGAGAGTCACATATAAGGCTTGCATTTCATTTTTTTTACATTGAAATTTGCCAGATTGGTTATGTTGCCTTTGAGAGCGTATGGTAGCCCAGGAATGAAAATTACCCCCATGATGGCATACCATTTGCAAAAGTAGACAACCCAAGGTATTGCAAGTGGGGTATGTCCAGTCTTTCTTAGTAGCCACTTAGTCTAAACACTGGCCAAATATTCGTTTTTTGCTTTTTTAACACAAAAACAAATATGAACGCTAACTTTGGCCAGTGTTTGTGACTAAGTGGCTACTAAAAAAGACTAAACATACCCCACTTCCAATACCTTTGGTTGTCTACTTTTTAAAATGGTATGCCATTATGGGGGTAATTCTCATTCCTGGGCTACCACACCGTCTCAAAGGTAACACTACCAATCTGGCAAATTTCTATTTGAAAATGGAACGTTCTATATTTGACCCTGTAACTTTCCAAAACACCATAAAACCTGTTAATGGGGGATACTGTTGTACTCGTGAGACATCGCTGATTACAAATATGTGCATTTTTGTGCAGTAAAAGCTAACAGTATTATGACATTCACAGCTAAAATGTCAGACGGAAATACAAATTTAAAAAAAAATCTTATTTTCTCAAATTTTTTTTTAAATTTTATTCATAATGAATTATGTTCCATATATGAATAGTTAATGATAAATTAAAGCCCTGTTTCTCCTGAACAAAATGATATACAATAAGTGTGGGTGCATATAATATGAAAGAGGGGAACTACGGGTGAACAGACATATAGCGCAAATTCCAGTTTTTGTTTACGTTTTGTTTTGATCAGAACGTGCACTATTGACTCCGTCCTGAAGGGGTTAATGATGTCATTACAGTTACATGTATATATATTATAACACGGAAGTGCAGCTTTTTTCCATTATTATTCTTAAAACATGCACATCTTGAACATTTTCCTGTGTACTGGGGAAATGCATTTTGCTGTAGCATATTGAAAACACATATGTATCTTTTGTTTTGAAACAGGTGTTTAGGAAAGGGGATTATGTTCCTTATTGAGATATCTACACCTTTTTTTCTCATCACTTAATGCTGATGTTTTTAATGGCACAGCATTATAACTGTAACAGTAACCAGACACTTAGCATATCTGTAACACTAGATCTTCAATTTCATAGCATGACCTACTGGTATTGTACCTTTACAAACAATAATAGAACATTACATTCCATTATAGTCTGCAAGACTACTAATTAAAGTCAGGTGGCAAGGCCCAGTAGTTTGTGTTCAAGGATTGCAAGGTCAGTTCCCTTGCAAAGTAAACTCTGCCTATAAAGTGATCAGCAGGGACAGCATGCAGGCCCTGTAGCATGAGAGAGCATCCTCCCTCATGCTGTAAATGACAGAGTACTATACAAGAGTGCTAACAATGCGCTCTGGACTGTGTAAATCCATCTGCTGATGTCCGTACTAGCGACAGCAGAGGTAATCCCTTTCCAATAGCTATATAGTTAAGATTTGGGTTAACGTAGGGTTAGTGATAGTGTAGGGGTTAGGATAAACTTGATATATGGTTAACATTTGTGTAAGCAAGGGGTTAGGGTTGGTATAGGGTTAGCATTAACTAACCAATATTGATTTTATTCCTAAATATTTGAGGCATTTAACCCCTTAGGGACAGAGGCTCACAGGCCATCTAGCTAAGCACTTTGAATAAAGCGCTCCAATGGCTAGATATCAGCTTACTGACAGGGCTCTCTCTACCTCTTGTATTTTAATTGTACAGCGCTGCGGAATCTGTTGGCGCTTTCTAAACACCAGTAATAAATAAATCTAGAATTTGAACTATATATATGCTCATCCATAACTTACCTCTTTCATTTTAAGAGCACCCACATTTATTATATATTATTTTGTTCAGGAGAAACAGGGATTTAATTTCAAATCAAATATTTTTATATGAAACAACTTAATAGGAGTAAAATCTAAAAAAAAGTTTAAGAAAATATTTCATGAAAAATGCCTTTTCATCGATTATATCATCAGCATTATACATATTCCTGTTCTAAAACACTGATATTTGTGTTCGTGGATTTCTCACGAGTACTAAAGTGCCCATCCCCCCGATTTATAGGTTTTATTGTGTTTTTGAAAGTTACATTACAAGTAAAAATTCAAGCGTGCCCATTTCGGTTTTTACACACTGAAATTTGCCAGATTGGTTATGTTGCCATTAAACCCATATGGCAGTCTAATATGCAGTAAAATAACAAGGTACATGTGCTGCTATCCCACCTCACTGTGGCTCCTACAGGGATATAGGCAAACAAAGTTTAGAAAAAAGGAGGGAAGCGCAACCACAAGTATGTGCAACAAGTGCCACAGCTTTAATTGAGAATACAAATGTTTTGGGCAAAGCCCTTTCTCAATGCATCTTGTCCTAAAACTAAATGAAGAAAACTACAGCCCCTTACCTTACGGGTGCCTACTTCATAGCTCCCTATCAGTCATTATTATAAGATCTGTCCTTTGCACCTAGCAGTCCGCACAAAAAAAAAGCATACAGAGAAGAGGAAAAATTAAACTTAAAAAAAATATATATATATATATATATATATATATATATATATATATATATATTTCTCCTCTTTATTTGCAGTATATGCCTTGGCTACATTTGCCCGATTTGGATTGTAATGTCATTTGCTAAATATTTAATACAAATTGAAAAGAAAACCGAGCATCTCATGAAAAATAGATTAACATGAGTTAGATTATTTTCAAAGTTTTATTCAATTATGTACATTCTAGAGAAGTAGCCCTTTAACCCAAAAAGTTCTGGCATTGTCTGGTTTAACGTGAAATGCTCTTTTATGGCCTGCTTTAATCCAAAATGCTCTCACATGGCCTGCTTAAACTCACATGCTCTGCACAAACTACTTCAACCCAAATGACTCTTACATGGCCTGTTTCAACCTAAAAGGCTCATGTATGGTCGTCTCTAACCCAAATGCTCTCAGTCTGCTCTAGCCTCAAATGTTCTCTCAGAGTCTCCTTTAATCTCATTATTCTACCTCTCCAAATGGTCATGAGGCTCTTCCTTTGACGACAGCTCTAAGCATTTTAATTCCATTATGTCCAATTCAGGTTTTGTACTGTTGAAAAATGTAAGTGTCTTGCCCAGTGATGCAAAATATACTGAGGTTGAAAATGGTCAGAGTTGTGGCAGCTAACATTTATTGTGGATTAGTGCAAGATAATGCATCATGGACGTAAAAACTCAAGGGCAGGGTATAGAATATTTGATAGAGTCCTAACCTCAAAATCTGAGGAAAGGGATTTAGGAGTAATTATTTCAGATGACGTAAAGGTAGGCAGACAATGTAATAGAGCAGCAGGAAATGCTAGCAGAATGCTTGGTTGTATAGGGAGAGGCATTAGCAGTAGAAAGAGGGAAGTGCTCATGCCATTGTACAGAACACTGGTGAGACCTCACTTGGAGTATTGTACGCAGTACTGGAGACCGTATCTCCAGAAGGATATTGATACTTTAGAGAGAGTTCAGAGAAGGGCTACTAAACTGGTTCATGGATTACAGGATAAAATTACAAGGAAAGGTTAAAGGATCTTAACATGTATAGCTTGGAGGAAGGACGAGACATTTAACCCTTTATAGGGCTTCTACACATACAATAAACTTTGCTGGTATCAGACAAAGTGTAAACATCTCTAATGAGACATGAAGGGGTGTTTTATAAACCCCTACATACTTTACCCTGAATAGGGCTATAACACATACAAATCACCTTGCTGGTATCAGCTAAAAGGCAAATTTATCTGATGAGACAGGAAGGGGTGCTGCCCCTACATACTTATAAAGTCTTAATGAGACAAACGTGGGGAGGCTGGCAGCAATGTAACATAGCTGTGTGCTACAAAATTTATATACTAACTTACAGTAAAGGAGGAGACTGCATTTAAAAGCTACACAACAAGAAGACAGTCTTAAATTAGAGGGGCAAAGGTTTCAAAATAATATCAGGAAGTATTACTTTACTGAGAGGGTAGTCGATGCATGGAATAGCCTTCCAGCTAAGGTGGTAGAGGTTAACACAGTGAATGAGTTTAAGCATGCGTGGGATAGGCATAAGGCTATCCTAGACTTAAAATAAGGCCAGGGACTAATGAAAGTATTTAGAAAATTGGGCAGACTAGATGGGCCGAATGGCTCTTATCTGCCGACACATTCTATGTTTCTATGTTTCAAGACCTAAATGACTAACCTGAAAAAATTATTTTAATATCAATATTAATAGCTGGCGTTGTCAATTATCAGTTTGCAAAGCAGTTTCACTCATCAGTGGAAGTACTCTTGGAAATTATTATACTTATCCAACAAATCTTGCTGAACAGTGCTTTATGTGATAAGTAATTTATCCCCCTAGAGCAGTTCCACTGATCACACACAAGCTGAGTAGAACTGTAGACCATCTATACCAGTATGAGAATTGTTTTCCCTAGAAGCAGGACAGGGGTAAAGAGGGTGAGCCAGTGGTGCAATTGCATCCCTGGCTCGGACCGAATGGGGGGTGGGGATCTTTTTTACAGTATTATAAAACAGTTTTTTTTTAATAATTAAAAAAAATCCCACACTTGCTGTCTTTGCCTAGAACAAAGGCAATATTTATATGTATATGTTCAAAAATATATATTTTTAGCAGAGGTTCACAATATCTCAAGAAGAGGTTCACAATATCTCAAGAAGAGGTTCACAATATCTCAAGAAGAGGTTCACAATATCTCAAGAAGAGGTTCACAATATCTCAAGAAGAGGTTCACAATATCTCAAGAAGAGGTTCACAATATCTCAAGAAGAGGTTCACAATATCTCAAGAAGAGGTTCACAATATCTCAAGAAGAGGTTCACAATATCTCAAGAAGAGGTTCACAATATCTCAAGAAGAGGTTCACAATATCTCAAGAATAGGTTCACAATATCTCAAGAAGATTCAGTCTAGACAACATAACTCAATGGAAGGACTTTGCCACTCCCTACATCAAAGGGCAAAGGAATACATTAAAACCCATAAGGGCATTATGTATTACACTGGTGGGAAAACTCCTATGAGGTTTAGCTAACTGAAATTACAGAGAAATTAGAATTGATCATCAAAGCCGGTGATGGGCAATATGGTTACTCCAGATGATTGCAAACGGCATTTCCAATGTTACTTAGCAAGCCTGCCAATAATTTTTTTTTTTTTTTTTTACCCCTGACAGTGCCATGAGCTTTAGACAAAGAGGAGTCAATGCTGACACTATGAAACCTTCCTAGTCTAATTATGGAAGCAGAGGATGGGTACTTGGGTGCATTAATTCTTTTTGTATGCTTCAGGAAATGTTATGGGGTCCACAGGGACTAGATTGCCGAGACCTAAAGAATTCTAGAGCCAGTGTGCAGTTTTGTGTCTTGTTCTTCAGCAACAAAAACCCTGAGCAGATGTCCATTTACCCTACCTTAGGGTATGGATAGACAAGCAGCCATCAAGAATGATATATAGTAATATTCGGATACTATTTTTAGTGGTCTTCACAATAATAAACCAAGCCAAAAATCCATGGAAGCTTTTAACACAAACTAGGAAAAAAAAAAATCAAGATTTAAAGCAAACAATAAAAATCGCTTCACAGTATTGTTTAAAATACAATATTAAATTATATCATTACAATGGCACCTACCAAGGGCTGGGATATATTAAGCAGCAAATGAACAGTCAGTTCTCAAAATTAATATGCTGGAAGCGGTAAAAATGGGCAATCAAAAAGATCTGAGGGATTTTGACAAATAGTGCTGGTGAGAGGACTGGGTCAAAGCATCTCCAAAATGACAAGTCTTGTGGGGTACTGCCGGTATGCAGTGAATAGTACCTACCAAAAGTGGTGCATGGAAGGAAGCCCAGTGAGCCAGAGTCAGGGTCATGGGCACCCAAGGCTCACTGATGTACCTGGAGAACGAAGGCTAGCCCATCTCCACCGATTACACAGAAAAGATACTGTAGCTCTTACAAAGGTGTCAAAATACACAATGCGTTGCAGTTTGTTGCGCACAGGGCTGCGTTGCCACACACTAGTCAGAGTGCCCATGAGGACCCCTGTCCATTGCCAAAAGCACCTAGAATGTTGCCTGATCTGATGAATCACAGTTTCTTTTAGATCGGGCATATAGCTGGGTGCCTGGGCGTCATTTACCTGGGGTAGAGATGGCAGCAGGATGCACAATGGGAAGAAGCCAGTCCAGCGGAGGCAGTGTTATGTATGTACTACCTACCTAGAGATTGTTGCAGACCATGTACAACCCCTCATGAGAATGGTGTTCCCTGGCGGCAGTGGCCTCTTTCAGCAAGATAATGCACCATGCCACACTACAAAAATCATTCAAGAATGGTTTGAGAAACATGACAGATTTCAAGGTGTTGCCTTGGCCTCCAAATTCCCCAGACCTCAATCTGACTGAGCTTCTATGGAATGTGCTATAAAAAAATCTGATCAGTGGAGGCCTTACCGTGCAACTTACAGGAGTTAAAGGATCTGCTGCATATTGTCTTGGTGTCAGATACCACAGGACATGCTCAGAGGTCTTGAAGTCCATGCCTCAATGCATCAGAACTGTTTTGGCAGCATGAGGGGGCAGCAACGATAGGTTTAAATGCTGTGGATGATCAATGCATTCTACATATATTTCACCTTTGTAAAATATAATCAAAACATTTGACTTGACTGAATTTGGACAGAGAATTTGCAATTCTAAGTCTGTCAGATTTGCTTCCGTAGCTCAAGTAATTTGTGATGCAAATTCTACTTGAAATGTGTAAAGGAAACAAGATGCAGTACAATATTTCTCAACATTAAGTCATTGTATTTCTTTTCTCTGCACTGAGCAATACATAAATCTGTGCAGGAACGTTATCGCGCAACAGCCTGTACACATGTCACCCAAGAGAATTTCAGATGCCGAAGGATAACCGAGCCAACCAAGTGTATCTTGAGGAATATAGAATAGTTTGTAGATACAAGAATATATATTAGGGAGGGATGCATACTTTTGTAAGGAAGTTTAGGTTATCAGCACAAAAAGGTTCACTGGGTAAATACATTATACAATATACATTTTGCACAAAGCACAAACAGATTTTAAAGCTATTAACTTTCAATGCATTGCTAGAGAGCTGACCTTTTGTTTATATAAAAGGCTGGTGTATGTCAGCACTGTCCAAACTGCATTAAAACAACTGCACCATATTTTAGATTAGATCTAAAGGAGAGAGAATAAATCAGTGTTGTACAAGCTATGGATTTTTCAGCCAGGGGGCCTTTAGTCATCAATGATTTTAAGGAACTACAGTAATGTAGTTTTTCTAAAATATTATTATTGTAATATTATTAAATTATCCTTTTATATAATATTAATGTGTATGGATCTACAGAATAACCAGCAACTGAACACATAAACACATGACACAATTTACATTAATGGATGTTTTAAAAAAATGTTGCCATGTGTTTTGTTTCTTTTTACTTGATTACTCCCGAGTATAATAAGAATATAGAAGTAAGATGCCAATAGGAGTATAGGAATAAAATGCAGTATTATGGATTGATTTCATAAGCTTTGACAAGATGAGAAAGGAAATTCTTAAATAATAGTAATTTCTTTGCAGAGTCCAAAAATTCTAGACACATCAAGTCTTTTAAAAATAAACAAACTACAAAATCCTAAAAAATTTAGAGCAGATCGTGCGTAGTTTCGCAGCAGAGCTACGTGCACACACAGTTATCTAAACCCTCATTTCAGGCACTGTACCTCGATTGGGATAGAAAAAGCCACAGGTGAAGGAGGCACAATGGGTCGGAAGACCAAAAAAAAAAAAAAAGCCAGATAAGCCCAGCATTGACCTCAATATCGGAGACCCCCTGCAACAGGCACAGGGTTCAACTAAGCCCAAGATGCCAGACTACCCAGAGACTTACTCTGAACTCTCTGATGATCTGTCTATGGGGGAGGAAGATCTGGTCTTACCTGCCAGATCAGCACCAGTACCAGACACTTTACCCGTGACGGCTATATTAAAAGCACTCTTTGTCAACTTGCAAACTAACATACTGGCATATATTTCATCCCTGAGACGTGACGTAAAGGGCCTGACAGGCAGGCTGGTGACAGTGGAAAATACCTCTGAGGAACACACCCAAAGCCTTGCCTCCATGCAGCAGGAGATCTCGAGCTCAGTAGGCAACATGAGGTGTGATTGGCAGCCTTGGAGGACATGCAGCGCAAATCTAACATCAAGATATGGAGCCTAGGGGGGGCGGAGCTAGCCACGGAACGAGATGGCCGCAAGCTAAGCGGGCTCCTCTCTAGACGGTGTGAATCTGCTTACATTGGGCGACAAAATTAAAGATGGGGCATCCTAAAAGAGCTGCATCCACTCCCCATGCCTCCGGTAAACAGCCAACGGGAAAATCGGGAGCCCTTACCAAATATTTCCGCGATAATGCGGAACACCAACCCGGCGTGGTAGGCCCGAACATGACGCCGGACTCTTCTCCACACAACTCTCCGCCATCCAGCCCAGCGGATTCGGAAATGTCCAGCTTGCCTGTGGACACTGAAGTAAGGGACCTACTCCGCAATATGCCTTCCAAGCAGGACCTGGTGAAAATGCTGGGTAAGTTGGAGATGTCCTTCCAGGGCAAACTAGACGCCATAGGTGCAGACATACACCACCTAGGTGACAGAATTGGGTCACTAGAAGATGACAGGGATGTCACACACACGCAGATACAATCCCTCCAAGAAAAAGTGAGAGCCCATACAACCCAGCTAGCAGATATGCAGCGTTCCCTAGACGATCTAGATAATAGAGGGAGAAGGAATAACCTGAGAATAAGGGGTATACCTGAAAATGACAAAGAAGGCATCATGGCAGTGCTCACTGAGCTTTTTAATTTAATACTTGATGGGGCTCCTGACTCAACCATTATATTTGACAGGGCCCACAGAGCCTTACGGCCCAGGGGCCTCTCTGCGGACAGACCCAGGGATATAATCTGCAGGCTGCACTACTACAGGTGCAAAGAAGACATCCTAGCAGCATTAAGAAACTCCAGCCAGCCGCTGTTATTTCACAATGACCCTATCAGTATATACACTGACCTCTCCTGGCTCACACTACAAGCCAGACGTTCACTGAAACCCATCACTGACCAACTGAGGGTGCGGAAAATCAGATACAGGTGGGGATTCCCATTTGCCCTAAGCACAACGATTAATGGCAGTCAACACAGCATCTACACCGTACAAGACGTCCCTGTATTCCAGAGAGCTCTGGATCTCCCTATGACACACATCAGTGACTGGTACAGCCCGATGACACCACAGGAGATACCTCCAGCACCCCAACGCCCTCGCTGGCAGCAGGAAACAAGGAAAAGACACAAAGACACCACGGACTTCGTGCCACATGGAGACGCGAGATCGCCCTCCACAAGAAGGCAATAACCTACTCAATTACCGCAGACGAACCGCACACCACAGACACAGCTCCTCTTAATTGACAGAGCCCTACCCCAAGAAGCAGGCCCACAAAGGACACAAGATTTAGAGATATGTGACTTTTTGCCACAAGCTCACCCAAGGGCACTAGAGCCACAATAGACGAAAAGTAAGGACGATGCTCTCACGATTTACCCTGGTCTTCTCACAGATACACAGGGGGACGAAGCCTGATATTGTTTTGAAGGCACTGCCTTTCACAGCACAGAGACTTTCCTTGATCAGGCAGGGTGCAAATGTACGTGACAAGAATACCATATGCACACTCCGAAGGTCCTCGCAAGGGTGGGTAATATGATGTCCACCTGATTTTGTTTTATGTATATACAAAATGAACAACACGCTCACCTGTTATGGACCTCAAGGTATTTAGGATAAGGGAACTCTCTAATCCATAGACGAACAAATTGACAATGGCTCATAGTGTCACACGACACACGTTCCACTGGCATATCAGCCAACATAGACCTAGACCATGGAGTTAACGTGAGCGTACATGAACGTACCATGAAATCACCTACCAGGGTACATTGTGGTGCCCTTCATAAATCCCCCCCCCCTCCCACGGTACCTAACACACCACCACAGGCTGCGCAAGGGTAGGGGGGTGGGGGATGCTACTGTGATGTCTCACTCAATCTCCATGGCTATACCCGATGCCCGACTCGAGAGACCCGACACCAGGGGCCCCCTGCCCTTACTACATACCCGCCCATAAAGCTGACATTACCACTCCAAGCGGGATTCACACCGGATAGGATGGTGACCGGCCATACGCCCCCCCCCTCTATACACGAACAGACTTAACAGGTAGTTCCTGGTCGACTATCCCCCCCCTTAGGATAGTTCACCTAAATATATAAGCAACTGCTACTGCATGCTAATACCATCTAGTAACTGCACTTAGGTCCCACTGACCTACACCACGGCAACAGATAGGTTCTCGGGGAGACAGATCTTCTCGCCCGAGACAGCTGCCACAGGTATTTGCGCGCCTGACCCAGGTGCCAGTTCTAACTCAGGTTCTCGATATTCTTTGATTGTTTACTGAATAACTATTTTCTTCTTGTTTCTTTTCTTTTCCTTCTTCTTTGATGTGTTATTACTTGTAAATATCTAAGTATTTCTGTACAGACAGGTCTGTGGCCAAGCGCTGGGTGGAGGCACGACACAAGCACAAGATATCTGATCATCATAGATTAATAATGACCACCCTACGCATAATCACTCTTAATGTGAAGGGTTTGAACTCCCCGGAAAAACGCTCCCTAGCTCTTACTGAGCTACACAGATTGCGAGCCGACGTGGCGTTCCTCCAAGAAACCCACTTTAAAAAAGATAATGCTCCCAACCTGAGAAACAATAGATATCCCACAGGCTACTTTGGCCATTTCACTGAAAAAAACAAAAAACAGAGGAGTGGCCATACTACTTTCCGCTCAGGGACCATTCACGCTCCTAGACCAGAAAACAGACGACTCTGGGAGGCTATTGCTTTTAAAGGGAACCATGGGACACAATAAAATCACTTTCGTAAACATGTATTTACCTAACACAGGCCAATGCAAGACCCTTAAGAAATGTTTACATTGCATAGAAACTTTTGCGGAGGGCATTCTTATCATGGGGGGCGACTGTAACCTATCTTTGGACTCTACCTTGGACACCACATCAGTCACTCCCAATAGACTTGACCCATTACGTAAGAACTTCTCCCACCTCCTAGACCGCTCCCAGTTCTACGATTGCTGGAGAATAAGTCACCCAAATAGGAAGGACTACTCCTACTACTCCCCAGCAACTAGTACATACTCCAGACTGGACATGTTCTTTTTACCACACAGGTTCCTACATTTAGTGTCATCTTGCTCCTATGGTCCTATCACGTGGTCGGACCACGCGCCCCTGTCTCTTGCCGTTCATATTCCCTCCATACCCCTGAAAACCTACCAATGTTAACTAAACGACCTGCTATTGAATGACAAATTAGTAATCAAACAAATACACTCCTCCCTACAACAGTACTTCCAGGAAAACTCCTCCCCAGAGACTTCACCCCCCCATTATCATGGGAAGCACATAAGTGTGTGCTACGGGGACAGCTCATAGCTATAGCCAAAAAACAGAGAGGGTAAAATTAAATCCCTCACAGCATATATCCGGGCTCTGGAGGCTGCCCACCACAGTAAAGACTCCTTTCAGACATATAAGGCGCTACTAGCAAAGCGCACTGAACTGCAACAAATTCTGAACACACAGGTTCAACGTTCTCCTGGCCTCTGCGTTAAAACAAAGTAGGCATAAGACATTCATAGCTAAGGTCGAACACCCAAACAAAGGCATCTCACACACCCTGCCAGATATCATGGAAACCTTTCATAAGTTTTACTCAGAGCTATACAACCTCCGGAGCTCACCCCCGCTAGCACAAGATATTGAACACTTCCTGGCTCCCAGGGTGCATAAAAAAATACCTAGTGGAGCATTACAAACCCTAGACTGCCCATTGACGAAAGACAAATTCTTAAAAGTTGTAAGCTCGTTACCTCAGCGGAAAAGCCCAGGCCCAGATGGTTACACTGCCAAATACTTTAAATATTCAAGGACATACTAGCAGACCCCTTTCTTGATGCTTTTAACTTCCTCACCGATACCCCAGCTCTGCCCACCCCGGCTCTAGAGGCCCATATTACTTTATTACCAAAACCAGGAAAAGACCCCACTAATTGTGGCAGTTACCGCCCGATCTCTCTAATCAATGTAGACCTCAAAATCTTTACTAAAATACCCCCAAACCGTTTACGCCCCTTGTTACCCAACCTCATACATACAGATCAGGCAGGCTTTGTCCCGGGACGGGAGGCAAAGCATAACACGACAAAGCTTTTAAATCTCATCCATCTATCTCAATTTCACCACATCCTGAAAAAGCATTTGACCAAGTGGACTGGTCTCTCCTAAAAGCCACTTTACACACCATGGGCTTTGGGCCCAACTGGGAAAAATGGCTGGACGCTATATACTCAACCCCCACGGCCAAACTCAAAATCAATGGACAAATATCCGACCCGGTACACATAAGAAACGGCACGAGACAGGGGTGCCCCCTATCCCCTCTTCTCTTCATCCTTACGATGGAGCCATTCCTTCAAGGGATTAGGGACAACACAGACATCACAGGCTTCCGGGTGGGACAGCAGGAATACAAGATCTCTGCATTCGCTGACAACCTGCTTTTTACACTGACCGCCCCTGGAACATCCATGGAAACACTCCTAGGGGAAATAGCCAGGTATAATAAGGTATCCAATTTCCAAGTTAACTTCACTAAGAGCGAGATCCTACCCTTAGAAATCACTCATCACATGCAAACAACATTGTACCCTTTTAAGTGGGCCACAGCGGATATTACATACCTAGGAGTACGCCTACCGCGAATTCTCACAAATACCTATACCATAAATGTTATCCCACTTCTCCAACAGATAGAAACAGACCTAGCCACATGGCATAAGCCTCACTTAGGGTGGCTGTGCCGCATCAACATTCTAAAAATGAATACACTCCCGAGACTGTTGTACCTCTTACAAACACTCCCAATCCGTATCCCCAAATCATTCTTCGCCAAAATCAGGCACATCTTCACCAAATTTATATGGGCGAATAAACATCCCTGGATAGCTTTTACCACACTCACGAAACCCAAAAGCCAGGGCGGACTGGGGATGCCACACATAGAGCTCTACCATAAAGCGATCACGCTCACTAGGATATATGAATGGGCCAACTCGTGCCCGCAGACACAATGGGTACAACAGGAGAAATCCTTTTTCAAAACCCCGCTCCACGGGGTCCCGTGGCATGACTCTGGATCCACATTATTATCTCTAAACCAACCCCACCATAACACCCACGCTCCAAACCTGGAGGCACTTGAGACATGGGTCAGAAATCTCCCCTCACCCATCCCCCCCTATATCCCTTGACAGGAAACCCGATGTTTCAGTCAGGACTCCCACACAACTCCTTTGACTTCTTGAACCTACCCGAGAAGACGCCCTACTTGAGACTACATTCAGTCCTTGAGAGCGGATCAGTCAAGCCGCTCGAATCCCTAATGGGACAGGAACAACCCACAACGTTGCAGACTTTTAAATATGCACAACTGACCCACTACATTCGGTCCACACGATCATTGCTAGCGGGTTCCCGCGCATTCACGACATACGAAATATACTGCACATCCCAATCTCTCTCTCTCAAAAAAAAAACACCTATCTATATTCTACTAGATGCTTCAAGATGAGCTTAAGGGACAAACGCCGCATTACACCCAAGCATGGAATAGGGAACTCTCCACTAATATCTCCCAGGGGGAATGGGGCACCATATTCCAGGGCATACAGAGATCCTCCAGCAGCACCGCTATCCAAGAAAGCACATACAAAAGGATAGCGCGGTGGCACTATTCGCCCACTAAACTGCAACATATCTTCCCACTCACGCCGGATACGTGCTGGCGCTGCGAGCAAATAGGAGGCACGACAGCTCACATCTGGTGGCAATGCCCGACCATACAATCCTACTGGAGGAGAGTAAGGGAGATAATCAACACAGTCACAGGGGGGAACAAAACTCACAAGCCAGAAACATTGCTCTTATTATTATCCTCAGACCCCAGCGGCCAACCTCCTAATCCCGGTACAATGGAAGGCAACTAGAGCCCCTTCAATGAGGGAATGGATCCAGAAAGTGGAATCCATACGAGTGATGGAGGAACTGACAGCCTCTATGAATGATAAATACACCCAATATGCCTCCACTTGGGAACCCTGGTTACAATACATGGACAAGGCCACAACCTCCTAAGAAATCGAATCGCACAGGGCCCTGATGATGACCACCCAGTGGTAACTGCCTCCCCCCCCCCCCCCCCCCCGTCGCAGCGGTTAGTAAGCCACAGACCTGGCTAAGACGTTGGGACTAACCAGTCCCCGTTTATAATGTTTGGTTCACTTGTTAGTAAATTGCTGCTGGATACAGCATTCATATTATATAGACTGATATGTAAACTAATGTAATATGCCAGAAACCCAAAGGATCGGATGGTAAAGCGTAGATCTACTTAGTGCAGAACTCTTCTTTACTATTAATACTACTATACCGTAACGAAGCACTAAGATGAAGATTTAAATCCTTTTTATTATTACTTATGTGATACTTACCACACTGTTCTGTACTACTCCATTGTCATGTTCTCTTGCATAGCTCTTGATAAATTGATGTCAATGTGCGAATTTATAAGATACTCACCAAGGAAGCAGGTTTCTTCATGTTTATATACTTTCAAATGCCTAATGTAACCAGTGATAAAGGTCACTCTTCCCAATATAGTTGTTTACTACCTCTGCAACTTGCTATAACCTTGTACTTTGTTATTCTATGCTACCGTTTGATACTATTTCATGATAACACTTTGTATTATTTCACTGCTGTGTAAAGTTGACATCTAACTTTGTTGTATGCTATAACACTGTGTTGCAAATGAGAAAACAATAAAAATGTAAAAAAAAAAAAAAAAAAAAAAAAAAAAAGATATGGAGCCTATTGGAAGAAGTGCCGACGGCAGAGTTACCGCACATGCTGAGGCGCCTCCTAGGGGCCATGCAATTAGAGCCACCCGATGTGCATGTGTCTCCAGGGGCCCAAAACCAGGGCCCACTCTACGTTAGTTCCACCACTGTGCAGCAGCTTCCCTGGCACACAAGCACTGCCAGCGCATGAGGGAGCAGAGAGGAACTGCAGTGCATGTGTGTTTATATATACACACTGCTGCCAGACAAGCTTGCAACCTATAACATAAATAAGGAACAAAATACTATAGTTTTGCATTAAAACCATAATTTTTACTATAGCATAATTAGTTTAAAGAAATTCTAGATATGTTCTGATCATACTAATGCTTAAAACAGGCTAAGCCGATCGAGTCGCATGTGTTTTAGGAGAGCTCTTGCATAGACCTCCTGTAAAAGGGGCCTAACCAACGACTTACATTTATTATTTGCTAGACTGGTGAGAATACTACTTAATAACATGGGGAAGTGTGGGAAGAAGTAGGGTGAGATTTTCTCCAGAGCACTCCTTAGTAGTGATGTCCCAAACAGTTCGCCAGGAACCGTTCGCCAGTGAACATAGCTTGTTCGCTGCGAATGCGGCGGGCGAACATATGCGATGGTCGGTCCGCCCCCTATTCATCATCATTGAGTAAACTTTTACCCTGTACCTCACAGTCAGCAGACATTCCAGCCAATCAGCAGCAGACCCTCCCTCCCAGACCCTCCCACCTCCATGACGAATAGGGGACGGACCGACCATCGCATATGTTCGCCCGCCGCGTTCGCCACGAAAAAGCTATGTTCGCCGGCGAACGGTTCCCGGCGAACAGTTCGGGACATCACTACTCCTTAGACATATTAGATGTCTTCCAGCCTCCTTAAGTATCAGGTACTGCAGATCTCGGAACAGATGAGGACTTGCCCTATGAAACATAGACACATAGAATGTGACGGCAGATAAGAACCATTCAGCTCATCTTGCCTGCCCAATTTTTTAAATACCTTCATTAGTCCCTGGCCTTATCTTATAGCTAGCATAGATTTATGCCATATGAAGAAGAAAAAAAAAAAAAAGATATCCACAAACTGCTGCTGGAATTGAAAAACAAACATGGATTCGGAGTGGGTACTTATACATACCAAAATTACCATGGCCATGGACCGCATAAGGTCTTTGTTTGATTAGCTGGATTTTGTAATAAGACATGAGACAGCTCAATCTGCTCTGTGCCTGGAGGCAGCACAGGCCCACTTTTATGACCTTAGATTCAGTGGGTGAGACACATACTGGACTCAGTGGATGACGGAGAACTGCCCCAATATGTTCAAAGGCATGTGGTCTGTGCGGTCTAATATGCTGGCAAAAAAAAACATATATTAAAAATTCAAGTTCTCAATTCACTGAAAGCGCCAAAAGATGCTCCTCATGATGTGATAGTCAAGTTCGTTAGGGAACGAGATAAAACACCTTTTCTGATGGTGATGAAGGGAAACAAACCCTATACGAGTGAAGAGTGTAAACTTTCCAGATTTATGTCGCTCAACCGTCCTGTGGTGACAGTCACTACGTCCAGTCACGGAGCAGCTGCAGCAACAGAATATCAGATACCGCTGGGCTGATCATAGGGCCCATAATAGGACCAACCATTATTTGAAGCATGCCTCCCAGATTAACTCTTTCCTGGCTAAGCTAGGTCTCTCTGGTTCATCCATGATGCCAAATGGAGAGTTCTACATCTGCCCCTAGGTGGAATGTCTCTTCTATTAAAACCTTTGTGTCGCAACAAGCTAAGCCTTCTACATCCCAATCTCAAAACCAGACCTAATCGTCCACAAGGTTGTGGAATATTCATTACCTTTTGTGGTGGAGCGACCTGGAGTCACTAGATGGGGGGAAGAAAACCCAAACAAACAGAAAAGGGAGGAAAAAAAGAAGAGATATAATGTAACTTAACAGCAACACATACATCTTTAGTTGCCAACATACTGGCCCTGAAAACTTGGGACAGTTAGGAGGAGTCTTCATATGTCATTGCCTGTAATAAAAGCTGCATCCTACAATGGGTGTGCAACCCTAAAAAGGGAAGGTCTTGCCTGAAATGGGGCAGTCTGGCATGCAAAAAGAGGCAGGCTTGACAACTTACAGGCTAGTCCTCATCTATCAGGATCATGCAAGAAGCGCTGCTAAAGCCCTGCCTCCTGGTCCTGTGCTGGACATCAGATACTAGACAGCACCCCAAAACTGAGGCCAGAAGCAGGATAGTTGGGAGGCATGAATGTATACAACATGCAACACAATTTTGTATTAGTTGCACATGTGCACAGTTTCCTGAGTCTTGTGTAATTATAAAATAAGGATTTAAAATAACCACTGGAATAGTTTAATACATGTTGAGGTTTGCATAATGTATTTTGTATGAAACCTAAATGCCTCAATTAATTAAATAAACCCTGCCTATTTCAGACAACCGCTTCCCCCAAGAAGCCCTGTGTGCCCAACACCAGAATGGCCCCGCCCGTGGTGGCCTTGCAGCGGGTTGATTTTAGAGATTTTTCCATGGTCTTCCATCCGACCACGCACAGGGGACATCCTGTCGTCAGACAGGATTGCTGAATCTATAGAGTGCAAGCGAGCTTCCAGCTTCTCCCGAAAGGAGCTGAAGATCTTGTGTAATCGGAGCTCCACACCCAACCTCTCACAGCAAGGGTCGAGGCAGCATTAGGCATCACCCATTTTGTAGGTATTGCTGAAACTTGACTTGAGCCTTAGCGATAGTGTTGCATTCTCACTATATTGTGGCGGATCCACCAGAGGGTAGACTGGGATAACCTCAACCGGTCCAGAGGGGTGAGAGAACAAGGGCTCAGTTTTGGAGGAGCTGCAGGAGCTTTCATCCGCTCAGCAGTAAGGCCCTGCTCCTCTGGTTTTAGGTTCTAATGCTAAATGAGTCCCCACCAGCCCATCCTTTCTGTGCTGCTTAGGCTAAGAAGGATGTATTAACCTGAGCAGCAATGGACAGCTGTGATTGGCTGAAAGTGCTATAATGCAGTGGTGCATATATAAACCATGCTCACAGTCATTGATGACAAGTTTAGTTCCTGTGACACAATGAGGCAGCCAAGATTATGTCAAAGACACACAGAGTAACTCTTGCTGGGAAACACATTCATCAATGCATATATTTTGGACTGCTAGTCTGAATACCATGTGTACAAAAATTGGTATAGGAAGAACATATACCTTAAGTGGAGCGCTATGAAAATGTTGGGGTTGCCCCTCAAGGTCCTGATCGAACCGTGCACGTCAAGTGGATCTATACAAAAAATATAGAGAATACAATAATGCAGATTGTAAAACACTGTGATAGTTCAATAAAGTAGCAGAATGAATCACTCCTATTTCAAAAAGCCTATAAAATTGGCTCAGTAAACGGGGCTTGTATGCTTTTTAAGGAAGCAGCCCACCACGGTTTTCCATTGGTGTTCCCTCCTAAAAGATAAAAATGGTAGAAGCATCCAATGTGTAATATAGTTGTTAAAATACCGTGAATTGATAAAAATGGGTATTGAGCTCACCTTTTTCAGAACCTTAAGGTCCTGGCTCTGAGAATAACAGGCTTTGTGCGAATATAGGGGGGATGGCACTTCCCCCAATGAAGATTCCTGAGGCTTCAGTGGACTTCAGTGCTAGTTTATTTATTATTCAAGAAATATTTGAAATGAATGGTAAAATAAAACAAATAAAAAAAAACACTTATAAAATTAAAAGTCCTGATGGCCGAAACGCATTTCACTCCGTCTGGAGCTTCCTCGGCCAACTGTAGTTTGATCCTCTGAATCTTGTCTTTTAACGGTCTCTTAGGTCCTCCCTTGACCTGCCACTTCTTAAAGCAGGCTTAACCCGCCTTTATTTTGAAAAGATGTGTCCCATTAGGCAGTGCCCATGACACAAGTTACATCACTGGCTATCTCCATACCTCCCTAATGTTAGGAGGTATGACTTTAGTTTGGAAATAAATAAATGCATGTTTCTTACATTGTATCAGCGTGTAATTAGTTCAACACATGGTTGGTTAGATATTGTAATCCAGTGCAAGAGCCAGCGGGCCCCTCATCCAGAGATGGTTGGGGCCTCAATAGAGCATGAGCATATTGTTAATTTTCTTCTTGCTTTATCCTTTGTTCAGTTTTTTTTTTATTTCTAAATAACCAGAAAATAACCAGAAAACATTACATAGATTTGAAACTACACAAAATTCTGATTGTAATTTAGAAACAGAGTGTCAGGATCGTATCCTTACAACTATGTTTTATCTTCATTTATTTATGTTCCTTTAAAAGAAGTTACAGCTCTCCACCACTAGTGGCCTCCCTAGCCACTAGTCACCTCAGTCCTCACCCGCCTAGGACTAATTACAGATCCTACAAAAGGCCACACCCGAGAATACCAGTGCCCTTTACATTGAAGTTGGTGATTTACCTGAATCACTTCATATCCTGGCTCCTGTGATCCTGCTCCACATTTACCTTCAAACCTGCTCTTAACAATAACCTGCTCCACCCTTACCTATACTTCAAACCAGCCTGCCACTGTAACCAGCCTGCCACTGTTACCAGCCTGCCACTGTTACCAGCCTGCCACTGTTACCAGCCTGCCACTGTTACCAGCCTGCCACTGTTACCAGCCTGCCACTGTTACCAGCCTGCCACTGTAACCAGCCTGCCACTGTAACCAGCCTGCCTCTGTAACCAGCCTGCCTCTGTTACCAGCCTGCCTCTGTTACCAGCCTGCCTCTGTTACCAGCCTGCCTCTGTTACCAGCCTGCCTCTGTTACCAGCCTGCCTCTGTTACCAGCCTGCCTCTGTTACCAGCCTGCCTCTGTTACCAGCCTGCCTCTGTTACCAGCCTGCCTCTGTTACCAGCCTGCCTCTGTTACCAGCCTGCCTCTGTTACCAGCCTGCCTCTGTTACCAGCCTGCCTCTGTTACCAGCCTGCCTCTGTTACCAGCCTGCCTCTGTTACCAGCCTGCCTGGAAATTACATACATTCTTTATTATTTGCAAGTAACCTGTTCTGTGGCAAGTATCTTGTTTTGTGTCATATTACCCAAATTCTATTTTACCTCAAGTTTCATACTGTCTAAAATCACTAATAAAGTACCTGAAGTCAACCCTGGCATAAGTCTCCTATCTGACCTGCTAAAAGTCATGACACACAGAAATGTGGTAAAAACACTGTTACAGAGTTCTCACCTATGGTGAAGGGGGCTGATCTTATAAAAAGGAAGGACTTTCTAGAACAGGCACAAATTTTTATGTCCCAAAGAAAGCAAAAGGAATGTAATTTATTGGAGGGATTTAAGAATTACCCTCTGTTTGAACTGGAAGCTTCTGGGGATTACCAGATTTCAACTAATTCCCCAAGCCACATTCCGTACTAAATTAAATATTACTATTAAATGATAAGTCATTAGCAAACTAAATACTAATCTAGTGTTCAATTTCATGCATGGTAAAAAGAATTGTATGTGCTATATCAAGAGTGGTCAAAAGGCAGATAGCTTTTTTTTGATAGCTTCACCTCTTCCTACGGTTTCATCAGGCTCTCTTGTAGATTGTCCAATACAATGCTCCTCATAGAGGAGAATTAGGAAAGCATGTGCATGCATGATGAACGCGGTGTGTGCATCCAAAAGCTTCTTTTCGAAAACCACTAAATTCAATGCTTGCCTACAAGCGGCAATGTCACATGACTGCATTTTACTTGGTTGTTGCAGAGAAAGAGTCTCAGCGGCTGTCAGAAGGTTTTTTTAACGCAGTCATGTAAACAATGCATTTTTTACAATACAACACTTTCACATTGCAGGGTTAAAATGACAGGACCACTGCTACCACGCCACTTTATTGAGATAAGGTGGTCTGGGCAAATGTAGTCTTTTAACAGTGTATATAGGCAGCTCAGACTGCTTTTTTCACATTATTATTATTAGGTTATTATTTATATAGTGCTTACAAATTCCTCAATGAACACCAGTTTATACAGTAGTACAAATACACAACATACATATAATTTATTATATATATATATATACACATTTTACTACAATATTTATTCACAGTTGACCATTTTATACTGTGTGTTTCTATTTGACCGCACAATTCAATGTAGGAAAAACAATGGTGTGGGAACGCTGCTGCACAAAGGCTAATCTTAGGTGGATTAATCATATCTTAGAAATCAAAAACCAAACAATGTTCAAATAAATAAAAGTATAATGTACTCCTTTTCTTCTAGGTTCTGGTATCGAAAAACACAGCTACCATATCCTTTTACATTACATGGGTTTACAGGAATTGGAGTAACTGAAGTCCAGAAATAGCTGGATTACAGGACACAACGCCTTAAATTAATATGATTTAATAAATTAGAAAGATTCCTTCCACTTTTTTTCTTTTTCCATAGTCCATGTGATGAAATTCATAAACCCTTTTAAACTTTAGAAGATAGTACTGTCTCCTCTTTAAGCACAAGAATGACATAAAGCACAGGGGAGTGCCTGGGATGACAGTTACCAGTTTATCATGGTCGGTGAATCTTCCCTCACTTCTTAGCAGGCACTGGCACTTTAAACGTTAATGCAAACCTTGCACATTTTAAATATCTAAATTCAAATCCTGCATTTACTTTGTGTACTTATTTGCAGGCCCACATGTGCTCTATCATTCACCTGCAACATCTACCTTTCATAGTATAAAAGGATCAAAAGCTATATAGCAACCAACATTTTAAACAGACACACAAAGATGTGTATTCTATATGGGGGAACTGAACATTTCTACAGAGAAGTGGTCTTACCTATGTTTTCCATGCTTAAAGCATATTTAATTGCTTTTCCCGAATGGTACCATGGCAGCACTAGATTTGTTTAGCTCAAGTATTGCATTCCAAGAGTACACTCCACTATATAGATGTATTCCTGTGGTGCCACTGCAGAGTTTTCAATAAAGTCATATGCGACAGGGCATCAATGAAAATCCAAGAATCATCTGAAAGGCAATGTTCCTCATTCCATGGTATTGCACTGACTAAAATGGAGTTTGTCACAACCACAATATCAAGAGATTAGGGAGAGAAAGAGAGAGGCGGGGAGGGTAAAGGGGGCTCCCTCTGATCACCTTCCCTGAAAAGCTGCGTCAATGTTTTGAGCTGCTTATCTTAATCTAAGCCCAAAGCAAACTGGTCACTGCTGATGGCAGCTGCACACTACAACGGTTTAATCCTCAAAAGAACAGAAAAACCCTGGTCACAGGCTCCATCACACAATCACGCTGAAAGGCTCCCGACAATGCACCATAACAACAGAATTCTCCATTACATGAGGACAATCTAGAAATCTAATCAAAAGACTAAAATACCAAGACATAAAAGACTTTTTAAAAACCTCAGTCAGGCAGTTCATAAACAAATATAAATTGACTTGGTACATTTATGCAACTCATCATATAGATCCAGGGATACAGTTAGGTTGCCAGTCTGAATGTGCTTTTATTGTGCACAAATAACCTGCGCAGTGTGGCAAAACATTCACAACAAATCTGTACTAACACGTGACTCCAGTGCCATGACAATTAGCAAGTATTATAATCATCATAAGAACTGTCTCCTCGTTGACACATACAGTGACATCATACTCATCACAGTCTGGCAGACTGTTAAAGCAGGCACTGCAGTCCACTGGGAAACAGCTCATGCCTGTAAACCATTTAGAAAATACTGTGCGGAGACAGCAATATGCAATCTTTACCTGATGCCTTATTCTTGCATTACTGTGCCAACAGACATGCCAACCAACTTCTCAATGTTTTAATATACAATAAATGAATGATGTGAGGCTGCAGCCCAGAAATCCATAGGTGCCAACAGTTTCAAATTTGACAGGACAGTTCCACATTTTAGGGTACTGTCCAAGTAAATATAGGTCATGTGGACCTGCCCCCATATTAAAATCTGCCAGCAGATTTCAAAATGCAGGATGAGAGTGGGCAATAGGACCATGCATGGAGTGCTACACACTCCGCTTTACAGATCCGTGCCCCCCTCCTTAATGGCCCACCACATTTATCCCTGCACACCTGTTTTTAGTCCTGCCCATCTCAGACCCGGAAGGTGAGCAGGAATATTTGGTAAGTGTGGCTGTATGCTAGAGGCCTGGGGGTCCATTGCCTCCCTGCCACCCCACCCATGTCAGTCTAGGTGGATGGGGTTGCCTGACTCTTCTTTACACAGATTTCTAGTTTATGGACCATTTCCACAACAAGAATAACAAAATGACCAGGAACAGTAACAACAGCCCTGATTTTGCTAGCAGAGTCTGCACAGTGGAATCCAGTGCCGGAACTATTGTTGATGCAGCCAGTGTGACTGTACCGGGGGCCCAGCTTGGAGAAAGGGGCCACTCCAGCTTTCGCTCAAACCACATACTTCATTATTTGAAAAAGAAGTCATGCACATTTAATTAATGGCAATTGCTCATGTCCACAGTATAGTGAGAAGATTTTGCTTTGCTTTGATTTGATGTAGCTGCATCAATATCAGACAAAATTTGGTTCCAGTAGATGTGTAAAAAAAAAAAAAAAAATAAATTACTGTGGTTTTTAATCAAGTGTTTCAGAACACAAAAAGTGTAAAGCTACTCTCATAAACAATCTCCGGTAATTGATCAACAAGGACTGCAAATTTAGATGAAATTATTTTTAAAGTACAATTAATAATATTATTGGGTTGTATTTCCCTTAGAGCCAATTGAGTAATGATTGCAAACACATAAGGGATTTACAATTTTCTTGGTGGATGTATATATTCCTATAAAATTAGACAGGATATTAATTTAAATTCAGTTTCCTAAAAACACAAAACCACGTATCCAGCTCACGTCCCTGTCCATGCCATTTCAGTTAGATAACATAGTCTGTAATAATGTGTCTGGCGTTTCCAAGCTGTTCTGTCTAATTACATGGCTACACTCACAAACTATCTTGCCAACTGTTGACACCTCCATTGTACCCTCACTTTAATGTTTCATTGGCTGTGATCCATGTAGTATGCAATGGAAAAACAACTGACAAAGAAATAAATAACATTTACAATTTGCCAACTTCCTTATTTTATTGTGAGGAACAATCAAGAATCTAGGGAAAATAAATACCGTCTTTTAATTAGAAGCTATCAGAATGAACATGAAAACAAAATATTAACTGTATGTACAGGTAAGGATGTTCATATTTACTAGGGTGATTTTAAGAAGCTGCCTAACATATATTCTTTATTTACGACAAGCAAAGTCTGTATTTTGCCACAGCAAAGTATTTGTGATGGGTCACAATCAGGCAGGCTTGATTTCTCTGGTAAGAAGCAAAATAATTTATAAACAGCATTTATATAGAAACATAGAATGTGTCGGCAGATAAGAACCATTCGGCCCATCTAGTCTGCCCAATTTTCTAGATACTTTCATTAGTCCCTGGCCTTATCTTATAGCTAGGATAGCCCTATGCCTATTCTACACATGCTTAAACTCCATCAGTGTGTTAACCTTAGCTGGAAGGCTATTCCATGCATCCAGTACCCTCTCAGTAAAGTAATACTTTCTGATATTTTTAAACCTTTGCTCCTCTAATTTAAGACTACGTCCTCTTGTCGTGGTAGTTTTCCTTCTTTTAAATATAGTCTCCTCCTTTACTGTGTTGATTCCCTTTATGTATTTAAATGTTTATATCATATACCCCCATCTCGTCTTTCCTCCAAGCTATACATGTTAAGATACTTTAACCTTTCCATGTAATATCTGTTTACAAGACAAACATGCTTATTGTATAGGATTATATAGATCGCTCAATCAAGAGCAGAGGATATAAAAAAATATGAATGGAACGTTCCCCTGTTTTCCATAGTGACAGTTCACTTCTAAAATGTTTCCCCCATAATTACCCTTTATACCTATGCATAAACTGTCTTTGAAGGGGCCAGCATATGCTATAATTAGCATTTTATGATCTGTTAGAGGGAGTTAATAAGTAAAAACTGTCCCTTAAAAATTCAGCTGGCATTTATTAATGGAAAACTAACATTTGAGCAAAACAAATATCAAGTCAAGTATATTAGAAGCAGACAGGCACACAAATTTCTAGAAATGTAGCTCAAAACCATCTGTAATGCCAAGGTTAGTCTCCCCTAGCCTAGTCTTCGGAGTAGAGATTGACAAGCTTAAATTACTTGGTACTGTTTGGGTTTCAAACAAAGTTTATTTATATTAAGAATATAGTTCTGGATCAGTTAGCCAAAAAAAATAAGCCACTGTTAACAATAACTGAAGTGCTTTTATTGTGATACACAACACAAAATAAATAAAATCAGATAAAAAGCCCTTGTATTCAATCAGGTTTCACCCATTGGCTTTTTCACATGGTAATCATGTTTCAAACATGAATACAAGGGTTTTTATCTAATTTTATTTATTTTGTGTGGTATTTCACAATAAATATTGTTTTTACCAAAAAAATGTAGTTTACCTTGATCCTGCACATCTATCTGATACCTCCAGAGGAACCTCTTCAAGCACTGGAACTTTCCTCCAAATCTACCTTCATATATACTTGGTGGGGATCATACCACCCATGCCGATTTCACA
The DNA here is from genome assembly GCF_036172605.1 of Pelobates fuscus. Taxonomy (NCBI): domain Eukaryota; kingdom Metazoa; phylum Chordata; class Amphibia; order Anura; family Pelobatidae; genus Pelobates; species Pelobates fuscus. Next base: position 234,145,465 of record NC_086318.1, read on the forward strand.
GAGCATATGATGCTCCCAAAAATGTAAGCAGATTTTATTGCAAATTATTTTTCTAGTACCACTATTCAAAGCAGAGAGCATTCTATTTTATTCCATTTATATGGAACTCATATGTCAACTGTATGGTAAATATCCAAAAGGGACGTCTCCAGTTTTATCCGAGAGCGGCGGTTATTCTGCTCACAGCATTATCTAAGAGCTGAATTAAAGGCTTTCTCCTTGTGAGTGTACCTTTATTATTACATAATATTGGGTTACACTATTGATATCTTTTTTTGTATTTCTATTTTATATGGGACAACTTTAAGTAAATGCCTCATCTCTACTAAAAGACCAGATTATTTATTCAGCAATGAGAACAACAGATTGACCCCCAAGAATACTATTTCCAGCAGGTTTTATATCAGTACCATAAGAACACATTCTCATTACACTCTTATTTAGGCTATTTTAAATTGATATATTGTGTTCATGCACTTGTTTAATCAACATTCATATTTGGCGCAGCCTATTCCCTTTTTTAATTTTTCTTGTCAGGGTATCCATACTACAGATTTGCTTCATTTAGAGTTAGCACTGTATCTCCCTCCTGTTTTTTTTGCATTTCCAAGACTTGTCTAGGAGTAAATGAGTTTGCCACTTTCTCTGGTGGATAGTACTACGCAGAAATGTCATTAGGATGGTTTTGTTCATATTCTTGTAATTCTTTGTAATGCGCAGCAATGCTCTAAGCTGCCTGTTCACGGGAAAGAGCACCCTGCCTCCCGGGAAAGAGCACCCTGCCTCCCGGGAAAGAGCACCCTGCCTCCTGGGTTCTCCTTCCATCCTTCTCCTAGAATTAAGTGACAATGGGGTCGGTGATGGAGTTCTCATCACCAGCCTTGAGAAGGCAGACAGCATTGCCGGTTCTTCAAGGGCTGGTAGGGGAGATGAAACACTCCCTGGCTCACCACTCTAGCAATTGTGGCTGTATAAAGTGTCATAATTGCTTTTATGGTATCATCCCTTCCCAAAGCATCATAGCTTGTAAAGTCTCTTATAGGAAATCCCAGCTAACCAAGTCAAATGCTTTATAAGAGTCTAAAGACAGGACTAGCATGGGATCTCCCTTTGTAGATTTTAGATACCTCCATTTGTTTTCCTTGAATAAAGCCAACATAATCTTTATTTATTAAACTAGGCAACAGATTTATTTATTTTTACACGGCTTGCCCATATTGTCAAATCAATTTTTGTATCCGTATTTATCACAGATAATGGCCGATAATTTTTCATTTCAGTTGGATTTTTGTCTAGTTTTGGTGTTAGGAGAATGGCAGCACAAAGCCTTTCATAGGGAAAGGTACCATCTTCTATGTAGTCAAACTATCTGACAGGAATTTAAAAAATTACCTGAAAACCCATCAGGTCCTAGTGACTTCTTAGTCTTAAAGCTTTTTACTACCATTTCAAATTCTTTTTCAGATATGGGTTTCTCTAATAGGGCGGATTGTTATTAATGTATAACAATCAGTCAGTCATTCTTATGTGCGAGCCTTTTTTATGCTGGTGTTATTGAAACAAAACATGAAAGCTATTATAGGAAGCAGAAGTAAACATCATTTGATTGCCATATACTGATAATCTGGACAGTTATCCCTCCAACACCATTGCCAGAGGCAACATATAACCAACTCTATGTATTCTGTATATAAGGAGTTATGCACTGCATTCTGACTTTTTGCCAATTTAATCAGACTAGGAAAACTGATGCAAAGCCTGCTGATCTGTAAAAATTCTTAATTTTATTAACCCCTTAAGGACAAATGACATGTGCAACATGTCATGATTCCCTTTTATTCCAGAAGTTTGGTCCTCAAGGGGTTAAAGACACGGGGGGCTCCTATTATGCTTCTCTTTCTTTAATTTCCCTCAGCAGCGAAGAGAGATGTATACAAAAAAGAGAAAAAAAAACCCATAACATTTGCATATTCACAGTGCTACCAATGGTATCCACCCTCTTAGTATATAAGGTGTAGCACTCTATCCTTCTTCCTCTTTCTTCGCTGCTCCCTCAGACTAGCTAAGTACATTATTCTCCTACTTGCATTTTGAATATTTGTTGTGGGACTTTGCTTGTTATCCCTATCCACCTAGGGTTGTTTTGTTGTTTGCTCCCACTAAATCATTATTTATTTGACGGACTTCCACTCGGACAGAACCTCTTGGTCTGTCGCCTACTCAAGGGTGTTGTTTCTCACGCCTGCCTAAACCTAGATATGGATCCTTTTGGGACGTCAACGTAGTGTTCAAGCTCCTAGACGAATGGCCCTCTAACACGGAACGGTCATTAAAACAATTGTTGGCTAAATTACTTATGCTATTCTGCCTACTATCCTGTAAGCGAGTATCAGACGTGAGGGCTTTGGACTGGCAGGCCCGTGTGTTCACTCCGGAAGGAGTGTCATTCAATATCTCGCAGAGAACGAAATCAGCAACTAAACAGGTCTTCTACCCAACAATTCCAAATCCACCCAATCTCTGCCCGATGCTGTGCGTAAAAGAATATGAATCTCGCACTTCTACTCTACGCTCGTCGAATGACTGACCTTTGTTCATTTCGCTGAAGAAACCGCATCTCCCTGTAACTACACCTACTCTCGCTTATTGGGTCAAGTGGTTATTGGCTTCGGCAGGGATAGATGTCACGATTTTCTCACCCCACTCTGTCAGGGGCACTATGGCCTCCAAGGCATCAGCAATAGGATGTCGGCTGGAAGACATCTTGAAGGCCGCAGATTGGTCTACAGAATCCACATTCTGGAATTTTTATTTTAAACCTATCCAACATTTCTCAGAAAGGGTTATAGCTCAGCTTTAAAAGACCATAATAGGAGCCTCCATGTCTTTAATAAAATTCCAAGATTTTACTATTAACATGATGTAAAGTCATGATTTTATTAATGACACGGAGGCGAGTATTAATCCCTCCCATCCTCCCTGGGTGTAACTATTGCGATTTACATGAAGGACAGTTGTAGACTAGTGTGTCGATATACTCTGGTTTCTCATACTAGACCCCTTTTTTCGCTCAGGTAAGTGGCCATAAGGTTTGTTTATCATGTTGGATATAGTTTTGTGTTATGTATATCATGTATGATGATGTCATGACTATGGAGATTATCTCCAGGCCCAGATCACTGCCGGTGTTGAAGTATATGTTACAACCAGGTGACAACCAAGATTTTACCATATTTCTCCTCTCATTTTAGCCTGAATACTCCTATTGAAGTGTTGAAGTTTGGAAGACAGTTCTACAGTTTGCCCATAAAGAATGGATGTATTCAAAGAAAAAAGAAGAGGTTAGGATGGATGTATGGCTACTATGCGAGGTTCCAGTTCCGGTTCAAGTTTATCGTTTTGGTTATTGGCTGGTTTTTGGATCGCTACGGAAAGAGGAAGAAGGATGGAGTGCTACACTTTATATACTAAGGGGGTGGATACCATCGGTAGCACTGTGAATATGCAAATGTTATGCTTTTTTTTTTTTCCTCTCTTTTTTGTATACATCTCTCTTCGCTGCTGAGGGAAATTAAAGAAAGAGAAGCATAATACTCGCCTCCGTGTCATTAATAAAATCATGACTTTACGTCATCTTAATAGTAAAATCTTGGAATTCATTCACAGTCACAACCTAATTTTTGTCTCAGTTTTGCCATTCAAATTTAAATTGCAAAAAATTTGTGTTTAATGCAGGGTCGTCTTAACAGCATTACAGGCCCCTGGGCAAAGCAGTGCACTGAGGCCCTGCCTACACAACCACTCACATGAATGAAAATTAAAATTATCAATAAAATTAAAATTATATTTATTGATACTTCCAATAAAATCAGGGTTTAAACATTAAAATAACCACGCTTTACAGCAGAGATTAATCCACACAAAAGTTTAGTAGGTAGCAACTGATATGGACTGCTAAAATAATAGAATAATTATATTATAATTTTATGTAGGGCCGGATTAACATAGGGGCTGATGGACCTGCAGCTCCAGGCCCGTGGAATAGGCCATTTACTGAAGAAAAAAAAATTATATATATATATATATATTTATTTATTTTTACTTTTGTTTAAAAAAAATATATATTTTTTTACACACTACTCTTAGGGTTGCCACCTGGCCGGTATTTATTTGCGGCTGCCTGGCCGGTGCCGATATTGCAGTAATACCGGCAATACAAATTTTTCTCAGTTTAAACAGAGATTACTCTGCATTACCAGCACTGGCCAGTAGGGGTCGATGTGTGTGGAGAGAGGCAGGGATAGGAAGTTACAGCACATACCTGCATCTCTCTATTTACTGATCCGCAGGGGAGCAGCTACACAGCACAGAGTCCAGACAGCTCAGGGAAATGATGGATGGGGTAAAGGCTGCAGGGTGACATGGGGACATAGGCACTAGGGGACACTGTAAGACATGGGGACACAGGGAAACCTCTGGGGATGCTGGAAGACATGGGGACACAGACACTAGGGCAGGGATAGGCAACCTTCGGCACTCCAGATGTTGTGGACTACATCCCCCATAATGCTCTTTCACCCATAATGCTGACATAGCATCATGGGAGATGTAGTCCAAAACATCTGGAGTGCCGAAGGTTGCCTATGCCTGCACTAGGGGATGCTGGGAGACACTGAAACACAGAGACACAGACAGTGTGTCTGTGTCCCCATGTCTCCCAGTGTCCCCTAGTGACATGGGGACACTGGGAGACATGGGGGCACAGACACTAGGAGACACTGGGAGCAATCCATCTATACAGCAGAATCAAACTAAGTAGAGTTTTTTGGTGATTTTATTGAATTTTCTCTTATGTCACTCCTTGTGATTTACATCATGTGATGTCACGCATACATAATTAGTTATGCAAATTAGTAAGGCCTGTATTTTTTTCCAAGAAATGTGGCAACCCTAACTACTCTTCACATACTCTTGCTTAAGTATGGAAACTTAGGAGGGATATATGGAAAAAACTTGTGTGGACAAGCTGAAATGAAATTAGTTAAGGTAATGCTGACTTTGGTCTCTCTAACACTGTGGCATGTTCCCTTTCTTCTACACTTACTACATCCACCTTTTCTCTGGCTCAGACTATATACCAGGAACTTCTGCCTGCTGGTAAGAAGGTAAGGAGACAAGTGGACATGTGAGTGCTAGGGGACAGTCCTTAGAAAGCATGGGGCAAGTGCATCATTAGACGCATTTATGCCAAGCTCAGGATGCTGTTGGCCAGCATGTATGATTGGCAGGCAGCCTGACATGCATTCATGCCAGGCTAGCCTTGCAATTCTTTGGGCAGACACGCCTCCTTTTTAGGCATGATCGTCCCTTTCGGGAGTTCTGGTTACAAGATCCGCGTCAGTAGCCCACCCATTTACACTGCCCATTGACTTCCTTCTTCACTGGACACTGCTGTTAGGGGGCATGGATTTACTTGAAAGATGAAGGCATGAGTTAGAGTGAGATTAGCATATTTTAAGAGAATCTGAGTTTTCTTATAGCTGCATCCTATGTGTTTCCCTCCGGCAACATCTCCACCAGATACATAACGCTTGAGAGGTATGAATGTTTTAGTGTTTTTGGTCGAAAAGATTCTGTACTTAGGTACCTCATAATTGTCAGCACCAGGCCCACTGGGCTCTTAATCTGGCCCTGGTTTTATGTCTTCAGCAAATTATGTGTATAGCTGATACTGAGGTGATTAGGGTTTGAAAGTTCTGAATATATCTCCTGGAATAATATACTGCAAAGTTGGCAAGCCTATGTGGCAACTGCCCAGCATGCCCATGTGTTAAGACAGCCCTGGTTTAATGAATAATGCTAGAACCCTGCAAACATCTCTGAAAATGCTCAAAGAACAAATTCTAAAGATTTTTCATAGTTCCAGTATAGACAAGCAGATGCTCAATTTTTACTTGAGTAATTTACTTGTGAAATTAAACAGCAAAGTATATATAGTATGTTATTTCTGCTCCTCCCCCTTATTTTATTGATACCCACCCGAATGTCTTGCTTGACCAATCCTCACCTCTTCTGTGCATCTCCATTCCATAGCTTTCATTGCAGTCCTGCTTTGACCCTATCATCTCTGTCTTCCACAGTCATTGTTTTAAAAGACCACTTCTAGCAAACCTGAACAGTGCCTAGAGTCCCGCCCAGCCCTCACCACCCCAAGTTCCTTACTACATTTATAGATAGAATCCCACACACAACTTTAGATCATTCCAAATAGCAGCTGCAAACACTACCAGTAATGAGCACAATCCACCTTCCTAACCCCTAACACTCAGTCCTCCTGCTTACTTCTGCTCATTCTCCTTTCCTCTAATTACCTACCCATCAGAGCAATGCTCTATACTCTCCTCCTCTCCTTCTCTCTCATCTCCCTCAGAATCAAAATATCCCATTCCACCCACTTCCCTCAACAACACACTCACACTTACATTAATCCCTCTTTGCTACACTCCTCCCTTCTCTCATCTCAAGCCCTGCACTCATTTCTCTATTCTCTCTCTCCTGCTCTAACCCAATCTCACCCTAATCGCCGCCCATATAAAACCCATTCACACCTCCTGTCACTATCTCTCCTCCTACTTCTGGCAGCTGGTGACATCTCTCCCAACCCAGGGCTCCTCACCTCATCTGCTCACACCAAAATAACTAGAAACCATGCAAACCTCCTCCAAATACCCTGCAGTTTATCCTCCTCTACCAAAATTCAGTGTGCACTCTGGAACGCTCGCTCCATTTGTAGTAACATCAAATCTACAGCTATACATGACCTCATCATCTCTAACTCACTTACAATACTGGCACTCACTGAGACCTGGCTGTCCCCATCCGATACCGCTACTCCTGCTTCTTTATGTTTCGGTGGTCTACAGTTCTCCCATACTCCTAGACTCGACTGTAAAGGAGGTGGTGTAGGCATCCTTCTTCTCCCCTCAATGTACCTTTCAACCTATCCTCCCTGCCCCTGCCCTATCCTTTACTTCCTTTGAAGTTCACACTGTATGCCTTTTTAAGCCCACTCCTTTAAGAATTGCCATCATCTATCGCCCCCCCCCCCCCCCCGGTCACCCCAAACTATTTATTGAACACTTTTCCTCCTGGTTACCCCACTTTCTTTCCTCTAGCACTCCCTCTCTCATACTTGGGGACTTCAATATCCCTATTAACAAGCTCAACTGCCCTGATGCCTCTCGTCTGCTCTCTGTAACCTCCTCCTTTGGACTCACACAGATTTCTTCCTCAGCAACTCACACTGCAGGAAACACTCTTGACCTCATCTTCACCAATCTCTGTACCACCTCTGATCTCTCCACTGTTCCATTCCCTTTGTCTGACCACCATCTGCTAACATTTAACATCTGCATACCCCATACCAAAATTTCACCACCATCAACTCTCCAACCTCGCAGAAACCTCAACTCCCTCGATCTCCAGCACTTCTCCACCACACTCCAAACACTCATTTTACCCATCTCAAATCTCAACTGCCCTAACTCTGCAACCTCACTCTACAACTCCACTCTCTCCTCTCAACCTGACATCATGGCACCTCCTACAGTTAAATGCAGCAAGCACCCCCAACTACAACCCTGGCACACTAAGCTGACCCGTTACCTCCAAAAATGTTCCAGAACTGCTGAACGCTGCTGGAGAAAGTCTCACTTTGCATCTGATTTTGTCCATTATAAATTTATGCTGCGCTCCTACAGCATGGCTCTTTCCTCTGCAAAAGTAAACTACTTCAAAACCCTCATAAGCACACTGTCCCATCAACCCAAACACCTGTTTCACACTTTTGATGCTCTTCTTTGCCCTGTGACTCCCCCTCCTTCTTCCACCACCTTGTCTGCCACAAACTTTGCATCTCATTTCACTGAGAAGATCTCTACAATCAGGAAAGAGATCTCTAATCTCTCTCCTACCCCTATAATTACATCACCCAACCCCACTCCCCCTGCCATCCTATGCACATTTGCACCTGCTACAGCACAAGAGGTTTCTGCTCTGCTCCTGTCCTCCCGCCCCACCACCTGCTCCCTCGATCCTATTCCCTCGCATCTCATCTGCACTATGTCTCCCTCTTTTGCTCTTCCTCTCGCTAGCATTTTCAATCTCTCCCTTTCCTCTGGCACATTTCCCTCACCCTTCAAACATGCAACCGTAACGCTGATTCTGAAAAAGCCCAATCTTGATCCCAACTCCCCATCCAACTACCGCCCTATCTCGCTACTGCCATTTGCCTCCAAGATCCTCAAGAGAGTTGTGTACGCCAGATTGACAGACTTTCTCGAATCCAACTCTCTGCTTGACCCCCTTCAGTCTGGATTCCGCGCTAGTCACTCTGTCGAAACTGCTGTGACCAAAGTATCCAACGATTTAATTGCTGCTAAATCTCACGGCCAATACTCTATCCTAATCCTCCTTGATCTTTCTGCCGCATTTGACACTGTTGATCATCAACAGCTTCTTCACATTCTTCGTAACTTTGGTCTACGGGATACTGCTCTCTCCTGGTGCTCCTCCTACCTCTCCCAGCGCTCTTTCAGTGTTTCTTTCTCTGGTTCTGCCTCTTCTCCCCAACCCCTCTCTGTCGGCGTCCCCCAAGGTTCTGTCCTCGGCCCCCTATTGTTCTCTATCTATACTGCCTCCATTGGTAAACTCATTAGCTCCTTTGGTTTCCAATATCATTTATATGCAGATGACATGCAAATCTACCTGTCCTCCCCTGATCTCTCTCCGCCCACCTTGACTCGTGTTTCTGACTGCCTCTCTGCTATTTCCAACTGGATGGCTTCTCACTTCCTTAAACTCAACCTGTCCAAAACAGAACTTCTAGTTTTTCCTCCCTCAAGTGCTGCTACTCCTGTGTCTGTCTCCATCCAAGTCAACGGCGCTACTATCACCTCTTCCTCGCAGGCTCGCTGCCTAGGGGTTCTTTTCGATTCTGACCTCTCTTTTACTCCCCATGTCCAATCGATAGTCAAATCCTGTCGCTTCCAACTCAAGAACATAGCGCGCATCCGCCCATATTCTGGGGCTTGCTTACAAATCCCTACATAATGCTGCTCCAACATACCTATCCTCCCTCATACACAAGTATGTCCCGTCGAGACCCCTGCGCTCATCCCAAGACCTACGCCTATCCTCTGCCCGGATCCCCACCTCTGATGCTCGCCTTCAAGACTTCTCTAGGGCTGCACCTATTCTGTGGAACTCCCTTCACTCCTCAATCAGACTTTCACCCAGCCTCCACTCCTTCAAAAAAAAACCTTTGAAAACTCACTTCTTCATTAAAGCGTATGAATTAAACTGTCAGCAGGCTTCTCATCCCCCACCCCATGACTCCTTTCCTGCAACTGTCAAAAATGACCTACCAAGCACTCAATAAACCCTTCTTTAACAAACTATTTAAGTCCCCTACTTTAACCCTTTGTGTCACTATACCCCACTCCCTCTCCCTGTAGCATGTAAGCTCATTGAGCAGGGCCCTCAACCCCCTCTGTTCCTGTACGTCCAGTGGTCTGATCTCAATTATGTGTCTGTTAGTCCACCCATTGTACAGCGCTATGGAATTTGTTGGCGCTATATAAATTAAAAAAAAAAATAATAATAATAATATGGTACAAACTCACAAAGAGCAATTAAAAAAAAAAGCATGTAAAAAGGTAGTCCTGTTGAAAAATCGGGGTGGCTCTATATGGGGCTGAAACTGCTAAATTGTAGCATTTATTTCAAAATACACACATTAAAATACATTAAATATAATACATTATATATAGATATGTAAAAGCTGCATGAATATAGCAGCCAGTTACTATGGAATGACACATTCTCTATATCGGACCTACATCTGCACCACAGGGTTAATTAGGAACTAGGGGTTACTTGTTTTAGTTTATAGTATAATGAAGTATATACTGTCCAAGTATGTATATATGTTCAAAAGCATTTATCTTACATATTAGATAAATAAAAACAAGACTTTGTGAATTTCCAAAATTAGTAGGGCTTTCTAAGAATGGGAAGAGTCAATAAAAAATAACCTATTGATTTTTTGTAAAATGTCTGTGGAGTATGAGCCAATTGTGTTCAGTCATGCCAGTATAACTGCTGTGTATTCACCAGGAAGGATATTGGTCTGTGATTGTCAGAGACATTACAGCATTGCACTGCTAACACAGTCTGCTGTTTGGTGTGGCGGTGCCTCTCTGTGAATGGGTTTTGAGAAATGTGAGCAGTGTACCAATGTAGCTAAATAAACAACCAAATTAGCATTAGAGCAGAATAAAGAATTCTGCAGTGACGTAGCCAAGTTGAAGAATATTTCCAGATCAGCTATATTAGCTTTTATTTGCCATTCAGTTTTAAAATTGCTACAATCTGAAGTTTATTGAATAAGTGTCATCCTCTTCTGCAAATGCTGCAGGTTTGACTATGGATCTGAAAAAAACAAAAAAAACAAAAAAAACATTTCCCTAAAACTTGCCGATTATAAAATATGAAAACTGCTAAAGACTAATCTTGACACAAACAAAATTTACATTTGGCTTTAATTCCTTTTACTTTGCAATAAAATGCACCCATAGAGGGCCGGTGCAAGGATCCTACTCCCCCTGCCCCATTGACCCTCTTTTCCCTTCCCCAGTCCCACTGTGCGTCTCTTTTCTCCTTTCCCAGCATCTCTGTATGTCTCTTTTGCTCTCCCAAACAGCCCCTTTTGTGCCAATTTCCCAGCCCATCTCTGTGCCTGTGTCTCTCTTTCCCCCAGCCCCTCTCTGTGCGTCTCTCTTTCCCCCAGCCCCTCTCTGTGCGTCTCTCTTTCCCCACAGCCCCTCTCTGTGCGTCTCTCTTTCCCCACAGCCCCTCTCTGTGCGTCTCTCTTTCCCCACAGCCCCTCTCTGTGCGTCTCTCTTTCCCCACAGCCCCTCTCTGTGCGTCTCTCTTTCCCCCAGCCCCTCTCTGTGCGTCTCTCTTTCCCCCAGCCCCTCTCTGTGCGTCTCTCTTTCCCTCAGCCCCTCTCTGTGCGTCTCTCTTTCCCTCAGCCCCTCTCTGTGCGTCTCTCTTTCCCTCAGCCCCTCTCTGTGCGTCTCTCTTTCCCTCAGCCCCTCTCTGTGCGTCTCTTTCTCCCTCAGCCCCTCTCTGTGCGTCTCTTTCCGTCTCTCTTTCCCCCAGCCCCTCTCTGTGCGTCTCTTTCCCCCAGCCCCTCTGTGTGCGTCTACTTTCCCCCAGCCCCTCTGTGTGCGTCTACTTTCCCCCAGCCCCTCTGTGTGTGTCTACTTTCTCCCATCCCCTCTGTGTGCGTCTACTTTCCCCCAGCCCCTCTGTGTGTGTCTACTTTCCCCCAGCCCCTCTGTGTGTGTCTACTTTCCCCCAGCCCCTCTGTGTGTGTCTACTTTCCCCCAGCCCCTCTGTGTGTGTCTACTTTCCCCCAGCCCCTCTGTGTGTGTCTACTTTCCCCCAGCCCCTCTGTGTGTGTCTACTTTCCCCCAGCCCCTCTGTGTGTGTCTACTTTCCCCCAGCCCCTCTGTGTGTGTCTACTTTCCCCCAGCCCCTCTGTGTGTGTCTACTTTCCCCCAGCCCCTCTGTGTGTGTCTACTTTCCCCCAGCCCCTCTGTGTGTCTTTTTCCCAGTCATTTTGTGTGTCTTTTCCCCAGCCTCTTTTGTGTGGCTCTTTCAGCCTTTCCCCAGCTCCTCTGTGTGGCTCTTCCTTCCAGCACCCTGCCGCCCCTATGTGTCTTTGTTCCATTCCCCAGGCCCTTTGCATTTATGTACTGCCACCCCTGCTCCATGGTCCCTTTGTGGTCTCTACCACTCCCCCCTGTTTTTTTGTGGTCTAAGAACCCATTACCTTCTGAGTGAGCAATTCCTGTCAGATGGGATAGAGGATACAGAAGATCCTCTACTGTGGTCAGCACAGCCACGCTACATTAAGTTACTGGCAGTAGGGGGAGTGCTGTGAGCACTCATCCTGCCAGTCACCTGGCCAAAAATTTCCCCAGGCCGCTACACCCTAAGGTGGCAGTAGCCCCATATAAAATGTTTCTAACCTTTCTAACCATGCCCATACAGTTGTGGGGGGGGGGGGGGGGGGGGGTTGTTGCCATTTTTCTTCTTTTCTTAATAAATTGAGTGATCATTTGGGTTTGTTCGTAAAAAAGAAAATTAATACGGAATGTGTTCAAACACCATTTCCAGATTAGAAGGTTATCTATAAATCGCACTTCTAGAGACATGTCCAATCACCATGGCAACTAAAGCAATTGTTTTGCTGATTATTCCAGAACTGCTCTTTATAGATATGCTCCTTCAAAGAAAAGAAAAAGGAAAAAGAAAAAGGGGAATTAATTCCCTGATAAGATCAGGAAAAATGTATCCTCTTTTCCGCTAAAAAATAAATAAAAAAAAATATACATTTTCAAATACTGATTTAAATTGCAAAGATTAAATTAGAACCTTACTGCAAAATGACCATTAAGGGGGACTTGTTTTAAAGGGACACTACAGTCACCCACACAACTTCATCTCAATGATGTGGTCTGTGTGCAGTGGTTCTGTCATTTAACCCTGCAATGCTTAAGTTTGAAGGTTAAATCCATCTCTAGGTGTTTCTCCAGTGCACTGATCAAATAAAACTCTGTTACATGACGTGGAAGCCCAACGGAAAGCATTGAATGAAAGGTCTCCAATGTTCCTCTATGAATACATTCTATTTACTTATTTTTTATGGCAAATGGGAATGGGGGTGGGGGGTTACAACAACAGCTCAATACAACTAGGCATATGGACACTAATGTTAGGAATACAGGTTTGCATTCCTAACCCTACACTGTTCCTAACTTGTTCCAGTAACTTGTAGTGGGACGGTTTTGCAGAATTTGCAACTTAACTGAAAAAAGACATTCATGGGGAAAGAGCAATGTTTTCATTTTAGAATACATTATTTCTAACGGTGGCATGGCTCTCTTCTATTTGATTTTAGGCAGACATCACACCTTCCTGCATCTCCCCTACTTACTTTTCCCATTACTTCCACTACAAGCATTAATTGCCAACTTTGGTTCCACCACAAACATTACAAATGCATTTGTTAATATTGTTTAGTTCTGAACATAGATGTTCTATCAAAAGCTCTTGAATCAGATTGCACTTAAAGTATGTGATATTTTTATACACATATAATAATGCTTCAATAAAGCTTCTTAAATAAAAAAAAAAATAAAAACACTGGTTCCATAAAGTACAAGTCACCATTAGATGATATTTGAAGGCGGTCTTACACATTTTTTTTATTTTTTTTATTTTATTTTGTGTGCACCTGTCCTCAGATGGATTAATGGTGTTAACTGTATAGCTTACATTGTTGAGTTCATAAAGGATCTGAAAGCTATACCATAGTTTGTTCCATAATTGATCTGTGGGACCATGAATGCCGTCTGGTATTTCCTGGATAATCATGCCCTAGCATATTTTCTATTTCTATATATCCAACACGATGAGGGACAAATGCACGAAGGGAAGACAGGGAGTCAGTTGACCTGTGAAAACCCCCAGGTTCTGTCCACGCTGTGATAAACCTCTGCAAACCCTAAACGAACGTATAATACCAGCGAGAATAAACACAGGATAAAAACACCTTTCCAGTAGTCAAAATATATTTTTAAAAATTGTTAAAACGTAAGTTTTAAATACTCTGTTGGCATCGTAACATTATGGAATATGAAGCACTCAAAGCATGATGTGCATTGTCAGTCTATCATTGCTACCAAAATACCCACACAACAGCTATGGAAAGTGGATTACAACCAACAGAAGTCTTCTTCAATTATACCAGCAATTCAAATATGTACACAATATCTATCTGCAGAAATTAGCAAGATCTATCTTCTTAAATTTTAATATACATATGTTCCATTTGAAATGGGCGTATGTAAGCATATGTATGGCATAGCAAGTCTGCTTCAGGTAGAGAGAAAAATTCTCTGTCCACTGTGCTCGCTCTAGTCATTCATGGGAGCACCTGGTTAACAGGTTATTGCTAAACTATTGTACAACAACTCATTTTAAAATGGAAGGGAAGGGTCAGGTTACTTTTTATTTTTTTGCTTTATTTTGTAAGTGATGCAACAAATTGAAAGGGACACAGTTATACAGCATTTACTGCATTCGATACATTATGTAACTGTGAGGTAACAAGACCTGGTAAACAAAAAGTGACCTAAAAGACTGTGACCGTGAGTACAAAGTTGGAGGTAATCTTATACTTCATTTATCCTAACACTCAGGAAGCTCTTCTGGTTTTTAAACCAATGGTTGTGTTTAAACCAGACTGTGCAATAAGTCATTGAGAGTTGGTGTGTGACAAGACTAATAGGCCCCATGTAGGATAGAAAGTATCCTTAAAGGAAGTGAGAAAGATTTTTAAAAATACATTGCACTACATGAATAGAAAGGAAGAGAGATAAAAAGATTAGGGTGGAGAGGTGAATGTAAGGTAAGTAATTTGGAGCAGCTTAAAACCATATTCAAATTAAAAGCATGTCTGCTGGGTGGAATTCCACTACAATCATTACATTGTATATCTTTCTCCAAAAGGGAGATAAGATTGGGCATTCCCAAAAGATATGCAATAGCGATCCAGCTGACCCCAGGCAGAACCTGTCGGACACCTCCGGAAATAACAATTGTAATTTTTGGGGGTATCACACAGATTTGTGGTGAGGTAACTCTTACTATGTCTTAATAGTATACCTGTTCTTATCATTGGAAGCCCAACATTATTCAGGATGGTCCTGTTGATATTTAAAAGTGGTCAAAAACATTTTTCCCAAGACCCCCCCTAGGGAGAGTAACAATGCCACATTTACAACGTCAGGTGTAGAACGAAAACTCTTTTGAACAACACATCATGTGTTTTAATTCTAGAACACAATCCTGTTTAACAGAAAATATTCTGTCTCCAGTTGCTGAAAACATTCCATACATAGCCAGCACCATCAATTAATATTTTGTCGGTAAGAGAAACAGCTTTCTGTATCAGAGTTGGACAGACCACAAAGTACACATATAGGTAATGTTCTACATAAAGAAGAATTCATGATCACTGTAGAGGTCCGGAAAACTGAATGTTTAGCAGAAGCTAGATTTGAATAAACCTGTTGTGGGATAGTGATACAATAATATCTTGCCTGCTGCTATCAAATTTATTTCTTGCTACATAGGTTAGCGGTAAAGTGGCAAATCTGTAGCACTCTGTTCATGAAAGCGCCTCTGTCACAAGCTGTGACTTTTTCTTTTTTCTTTTTTTTAAATCCCCCTTCTATGAATCTTCACTGTCTGGCAATGTGTTTTATTCTGCTTTACATGTATTTTTCTTTTCTTCTCAGTAATGTCTTGATTCCATTCTCAGCTATATTCTAACGTCCGACATTGGGTCCCTGCCTTTGTCTGCATTTTCTCAGTTCTTGTACATACTCAGTCTGCCTTATACATCAAATAACCACAGGGTGGGCTGAGGATGCAGAGACTCAGGATGTTTGACACCAGGGGACGTGAAGGACAGGTGAGCATTATGGGTAAACTTCACTTAACAAGGGATGCGTCACGCAGACCAAAAACACATAAGGCAAAGAGTCCTTACTCTTAAAAGATTAGAAGTTTGACATGACAGAGCTGCTTTAAATAGAGGAAGTTTATTTTTTTATTTGGTGATGAGGATTTACAGGTATTGAAAGTACACACACACACACACACACACACACACACACACATATATATATATATATATATACACACACACACACACACACACACACACACACGAAAAGAGATCAGTTATACATAAATAAAAATGGTCTTCTCTGATAATTTTAAACTGTGGCAAATAGATCCAGCTCACATTTCAAAGACGACAGAGGATAAGTAGTCAAGTAAAGACTATGATTTAAAACATTGCACAAATAAAATAAGAAAATACTACAGGAAAGATGTTTAATATAATTGATCTATTTTCGTTAGGATCAAGACATCTAAAAAAATATAGATCTAGTTAAATTCAAGTGTGAACTGTCTGGAAATCAAAGTGAAATTCAAACTTTAGCCCAAAATATGATATTCACTTTCCGTTCCCAACAATTCTCACTTTAGTGAGTAAAACTAAAAGATAATAATTCCTTGCAAGCCATGCAACCTTGTGTTAAAACCCTGCAACACACTATGACCTGAGTGGAATATGTGAGCAAGCCTTTACTTACTAGAACAGGTGACATCTCTATGTAAATACACTTTGGAGCTACACGGCAGTCAGCTCTGCGTGACATTCACACTATAATTGTCCTCTGTTACAGCCATGACAATTTGTTTTGCAGAGAATTTGACTGCATTAAGACATGTCTGTCTTTGTAGGTGTGCTGAGTGGGTGTAATCTGGTATGTAAAACCAAGAAATATGACTGCACATTTAAATATATTAAAGCGTATACAATTCTTTTGAGGTGGGACACAGACAGAAAATGCTTTTCGGCATTTTATTACTGGTCTTGAAAAGAAACGAGAAATGCCAGTCTATTATCCTGGAAGATGGTGCCAGATAATTTAGATAAAAAGAAATTCTAGTACATTGGACATGATTAAAACAGCTTGTGAAGCTCCAATGTACGGTAAATATAATCATTCCACGAGAGCCCTGCAGAACAGTCGTGATTTACACCATTAAATTAAATTATCATGTTCAAAGCAAGCTGCAGGGAAAATAGTTTAAAGACAAACCAACCATAGCACATTCTACAATATAATAAAGCTATCTCAGTTATGTATTTACAGTACCAAACTCGCTTAACAACCTCTGAAGGTATAGATGAAATGCTGACGTTATTTATTTATACATAAAAACATACCAATTGAGGGGGGCAGGGCCGGACCGCCGAGCTGAGCGGTCGCAAGTTTGAGCAGCTCCTGAAACTCACCAACTTTTAAAGCCTATAAACATGGAATCTGAACTAACTATAGACCGACAGCAAGGGCCCTCAGTGCAAAGGGCATACTGGATCCAGGGCGAGGCAGGCTCTTTGAGTTTCAGTCCCCTGGAGGTGAGGGCTTCGATGTTCCAGTTAGGGCCTTCACCGGCAGTGAGTGGGGCCTGACAGCACCCAGCCAGAGGCCTAGCTCCAAGTGGATACGGCACTGTTCCCCCCCTATGGACCGGTGGGGGTGATCCCGGTCCTCACTCAGTGGCTATGCAATCCAGGCCCAATGACCCCACCGCCCCGATTGGGGGTACGGGCGCAGCACAGAAGATGGCGGACGCCATGTGCGCCGGCATCAAGGTGAATGGCTGCTCTCTCATCGAGCCCACAGCACTCAGTGAGTCTTCTGCACAGAGACTTAGAGGTCTGAAGAGCATGTGTCCCCCATACACCGCAAACCAATAGAGAGCCTTTACCTGTCCCATCAACGAGTCAAGCGAACGGAGGTACAGCCGAGCCGCCGACAGCCGTGGCACTGGACGGTCAGGACATCGCAAAGCAACTACCCACGCCAGGGACTCACGACAAACAGCGAGCGCGACCACAAACCCACCGGACACAAGTCTGCGGTGCAGCAGCCCCAGAGAGGGATTCCATGTGGCACCCGGCAACAAGCTTTTTCAGGGACTTTGCCCGGATCCCTACCCTGATGGACAATCATTCCCTGCCATACTGATGTGACCGACTGGGTATCGGCTAACCGTAAGCCGGCTCATAACGGCGAGATATCACGCCTGCAATACAAATGACTCCCAAAGCCTGTACCAGTACATGCATATTAGACCAGCCAGGGTGACACATTATAAGCAGCTTAATACTCAGAACCAGCATGCTAACACTTCAAGCTTAGGGGCTCACTATATCAGCAGTATCTCTTACTACACACATTGGGTACATCAGGCACATAAACAGTTAACCTGGCTACTACAAATTGATTACTGACACAACTACTAGCTAAGCAACCGATTAACTGTCTTCTGCCATCTACTAAATTGTGCACCAGCGCAAACTATCAGCCACCACTGGTTATTCTCATGCCTAGTTCTTAGTGTGTCCCACTTTACTTTCCTACATGTTTTCTACTATGCACACAATACAAGGGAGACATACTGAGAGCCCATGAGCAAAGTACTCAATGTGGAACACCTGTACTTAGCTATTGATATTCCACAACCATGTCTAACAGCGCCCAGCATGATGCTATATGCGTTCCTATTCTCTTCCTCTTAACTAACTTAAAAAATATGTCGTTTGTTCTTATGCAATACTATGCCTGTTATACCTGTTTGTCAGTTACTATACAACTAGTGACTGCATCTAGCATGTACACACATGTAAACTACAAAATCGAGACCTACCTAGCATGATATTATATCTTTTGTTCTGGCATTTATAAAAGTTATAATTTCTCTATTCGTACACCTACTAATGCTGATAATTGCATGTCATTTATCGCTAGATAGTCTTACCACGCTTAAAAATGCTTAAAAATGGGGGCGGAGCCAAGCAACCGACCTGAATGGCCGCACGCCGAAAGAGCTCTCCAACAAAACAGCACATTGGGCCTGATAACGAGTACCCAACTGCACAAAACCAGCATTAAACTGACCCACAGACTACCACTAACGACATGGGTTGTAAAACAAAAAAAACGAAGCCCGACAACCCGCGGCAACATCAAAGCATTGGAGATATGGCCGCTTACGACGGCTACAGCTCGGAAGTATCCGACGACTTTACCACAGAGGCAGAAATGGTGACTCCACATACGGGGATGCCACCCCACCAGTCACCTCCGAGACCCGACTCATCACCGGTGACCGTCTCGGTCATTAAGGGACTCCTGGCGGAGCTCCAAATATCGATTCAGGCTGACATGGCCCAACTGCGCACAGACCTGCAAGGCCTGAAAGGCCGACTAAGCACATTGGAGGCTCCAAGCAACATGCCCAACGCTTGCAGCAAACAGTCCAAACTCTCACACAACAGCACCTTACCTACGAGCAACGTTTAGCAACGCTGGAAGATCAGAGCCACAATCGGAACATTAAAGTCCGAGGAATAGGAGAGGACATACTGGAGTCTGAGCTCTCTCATACACTGAGGAGACTGATACACTCGCTCCTACCTCCCAAACAAGCCAGACAGGTGCCCATTGAACACATGTTTCGCTTGCCGAGGGCAGCTAAGGCCCCAACAACGGCCCCACGAGACCTTATAGTCAGATTCCAGAACCAAGGCGACAAACGGGCGGTGATGCAAGCCACATGAAACCACTCACCATACCCGTTCGAAAACATGCAGCTTTCCTTCTATGCGGACCTGTCAGGGTCCACTCTGGCATGGCGACGCACACTACAACCATCCACAGCTCTCCTGCGCCAGCATGATATCATTTACCACTGGAGAGGCTCACACTCTCTGCTTATCACCCATGGAACTGTAACCCACACCGTCCGAGACCTGCAAGGGGCAGATGAACTGCTGCCGACGCTGGGTATACCCTCGACCCCTCATCTCCCATCAGGGTCCAGCACTACGCCGGCCAACGGCTCCACCTGGAACCCCGCAACAGTGGTCCCCTTCGTCCCCAGAAGAGCAGGGTTGGCAACCAAATCAGCAGCCAAAACCTGAGGCGGCTCCGAAATCACCGGGTTTCCCGACCACCATACCTCTGCAGCACCACTTGCTGCAGCTGATGGACTCATAAATCTAACATGTCGTTGACAGTTTGTTTTTGCCTATGTTCTCCTTCTCTCTTTCTTTCGGATTGCTGTTTTTAATGTTGCTTTTAATTTTGCTTTTATTTTTGACAGAGTGCTAGCAACTGTAGCCATGGATACCCTATGGCGACTCACATAAAGCTCCTTTTGAGTATCAAGACCACCCGCAACAGCTCAACACCAGGGGGATAGAAGCTAACACACCAGAGCCGGTACAGTAGGCCATCAAACCCCAGACTTGCAGACTAACACACCAATGCTCAGGCAGACCACTAGTACCCCCCACGCCAGCGATATTCCCGATGCCCTATAGCTCCATATTATGAGAATCTTTTGCTTTAAATGTTTTAAGGTGATGTACCAAACAGTTACCAGTTATTTTGATATGTCTACTACAACCAGCTTATCTTAAACCTACTAACTAAAAAGGTGCTTCTTCCAGTAATGTCACTGTGATAACCCTGATGCTTACACGATTAGTGCTGTTGTGGCACCTGTGATATGCTTGTAACCACCTATGCACAGAAAAGAATTTAAAAAAAAAATGCTTAAAAATGTTTTAAAATGTGCTTTCACCTTATTGCCGCATATGTATGAATCTGTGAGATTAACTTGATTATGTTTGCTATTGTGGCAACGTATATAATTTTGTCAAACCATGCACAACAAAAATAAAGAATTAAAAAAAAAAAAAAAAAAAACATACCAATTGAATATTGGTTATACTGAAAAATATCAAAGGGGGTTATATTCGGTTTCACCAAAATGTATCTTTTTCCAATTATGGAAAAAGGACAGCACCACAAAACCGGAAGGTAGAGATAAGGTATACTCAAGAAAATATAATTTTACGAATTTGGAAACCTGTTATTTTTAATCACAATATCATTAAGTACTACTACATTGGGAATTGAGCACTATTAATAAGTCTACCACAGACAGCCAGGAAAATACATTGGAAAATGTTTCCAGTTTAGACTAAATTAGCCAATGTCCAACAATTCCTACTTTAGTGATTGTTTTTTTTAGTTTGCTTGAAATTCAAAGCAAACCTTTTTTGCCCAAAAGGAAACACTCTGCGAAATAAATCTCTCTTTATTCATAATGAACACGTAGTACAAACATCACCATAATAAGAGAAATAGAAAATGCATGACAAACAGCAGTAGCACATTACGGGATATAGGCATTAATATCACAATATACTGGGGATCGTGTATTTTAAAAAATAATAGTAAAAGAAAACCAGTTAGAAAACCATTATGCAACTCCTGCCCATGAGTTGTAGTAGAAAAACATTAAATAAAAATTATAGGGCAGGGAGCACTAGGTGCCTCCAATACTTGGTAGTGGAACAGAACCCAATGATATATAGGCACATTATAGAGCCGCAAACCCCCTTAAAAGACTTAAAAAAACAACAGGAAGTGTGGTATCTTTAGTAAAGGGGGAGGGGGGCCGCATGTACCCAGAGTGGTAAGTACGTCCGGTGTTCTCCTGATTCCGGCAAGCCTTCGGTGATTGTAGCGCTTTATCTTCCACATACCCAAACAGAAATCAAAACTTGATGAAGGGTACAGAACAAGTGGTTTTATTAGGCCAAGTCTTCTGGTTATATACACAACACCCAGCATTGGGTCCCTATGAAACAGTAAACAGGCGTCTCTCCGTCTTGGAGATAAAGGAGTTCGCTTTTGCTTAAACTAATTATCTCCCGGACACACGTGGTACAACATATTAAACACTCCCATGACATACTGAAAACACCCAAGTGGTCCAAATAGTGCTCGCATCCATGCAGTGAAGCCAAATCACCACAGGGGTAAAGTTCTGACTGAGCACACACGTGGGTGAAGCCCAAAATAGTTCCAAGGGAATTGTCCTTGCAGACAAACCAATGCAGCCTTCCCTTTGCTCTCTGGGAGCGATTGTTCACTATACTCTAGGGTACCTTCCTTCCAAATAGTGCTCACCTGGGTGGTCAGGAAAGGGAAGAACACGTGGGGCAAAGTGAACAGGGGAAGTGGCCAATTATAATTCCATGGAGTTCACAGCCATGTACCGCTGTTAGTGTTCGGGAGACAAATTGGCTGCCATCTGCCAGAGACTGTACTTTCGAAAGGTACCGAACCAGGGGGAACACAGTTTGGGCAAGGTTTGAGGATTAACTTGGGGAAGTTCTTCACAGGGGGATTCAGGAGCAATGAGCGTAAATTTGTGCTCAAAGGAACACCACTTATGTCATCTGAGAAATTATAAAAATACTTAAAAAATATAAGGAAAATAAAGCAAAATCTAACTAGAGCACAAGACAATGTTGTCAACAGAGTTCAGGACACTGAAGTGGATGAAGAGTCTCCCCGTTGACCTGCGAAAGAATTTGCCAGATATATCGAGATCAATTTCTAGAGTATGCAGCTACATCAATCATCATCTAGTATTAAACGAACAAACAAAAATCGCTACAGCTTGCATTAGTAGTTATTTTGCCAGGAGTGTGCTGGCATCCTGCCGGAGTAAATAGTCAAATGTTTAATAACCGTTTGAAAACTTGTCCATTGGGTGGGCACTGCTGCCAGAAACTCCTGCACAGAGCTAAGTGCAGTGGAGCCAAGTCTTGAGCTTGGCTTAGTGGAGCTAAAGTAGAGGTAAAGTGGAGGTGGAGACCAGCGTAAACCTTCTTTATGTAAGTCATACTGTAAATAACTGTTTGACTGCTTATTCAGGGAGGGCGCTAGGGCACTCCTGGCAGCATAACCAACTTATGACAACTTCTTAAAGAACACTATAGGAATGTGTGCCCCCCATTTTAACCCTGCAACCAGGGGCGGATTGACCACTCGGGCACATTGGTCATGGACCGAGGGTCTGACACAGTCAGGGGGTCGAGCAGAACAGCTATGCTCTGGCTGGTGAGATCTCCCTTGTCACAAAGCCAAAATTCCACGTACACATTCCAGCGATAAGTTGCCCTTGCAAACTATAGCAGTAAAAGTAACCTAGGTAAGTGACCCCCATACCACACCTTCTGAGTGAGACCAGGCAGCAGTCCTGCTGTTCTTAACCAGGTCTCCACCATGTTCTGGGCAGGGTTGGGAAATTAGATAAGTGATAAAGTGGAGTGCTGAAAAAAGTGCAAGTGCAATTATTCTTACCCTTAATTAAATAGTATGTCATGGGCATACAATGAATGCATAAAAAAAGTAAACAAACAAATATATAATGTAGATGGCAACGCACATAAAACTTGAAATAAATTATAAAATCCACTGTAACTACAGGCTCTGTAAGAAACGCGTTTATGGTAGCATACCACCATCTCCACTATTTCAGTCAGGTGGTCTTAGTGGTTTCCTATGGGAGATCATTGGAGTGGCTGAGATCAAGGATCTCAGCCAAAGAGATGGAGCTTCACAGAGAAAAGATTAATTCTAGCATCACTCTGGCTGTGTGCAAAATTTCAAAAGACAAACGAGGATAGTATCTGCACACTGGCAGCGATAATAACAGAACTCAAAAGTCCAATACTATAAGGCAGGCCTGCAGGTTACTTCCACTGCAAGCCTGGAGGGTTTATGACACACTCTCTAGGGGTGAATTTCTGCTCGCCAGGACTGAATTTTCACTTTGCTAATGATCAGTAAAAATTTGGAGCCCTGATATCATCATTTGTATTTAACAACATCCAAAAGAAGTGAAGATTGTCCTGCTCAAACAAGCTGACATTCTAGATAGAAGATGTAAAGGAACACCATAAGGAAGAACAAAATGTCAGAGGGGAGGAGAGATTAATGGATACAATGCCTGTTTCTAGTTAAGCTTGTAAAAATGGCATAGCAAATGATCACAGCATAGAGGAAAAGTAGAGTAAAAAAAGACTGAATGAACAATGGAAATACAGGTAGAATGTGGCGAGACAGGAGGGCAATTGTAACAAGAATAGAGTTAACTAGAATGCATGTAAGATTTCCAAAAGAGGTGTATTTACAGGGACTTCTTAAAGGACTGGAGGATAAGAGAAACTCCAATAAGACAAGGTAAGGCAATTAATAAAAATGGTGCAGACCCTGAAAAATCAAATTTAGGATTCTGCAAATGAAGGGTGGTGGAAAAAAGCCATGCTGTTAAACTTCACTTTACAAGCAGATTGTTCTCCTGGACTTTTCCCTTGAGAAAAGATTGCAAATTGGCAAGTTCCCTGACCAATTATTTTTCTCCACTAATCTTATTTCATATTCTCCTGTCTTATGGTTTCTACTTCATTTCTCCTCCTTTGCTATTTGTAGCTATATGTATCAAGCCAAAGTAGTCTCTGCATTGAACACTTGTCATCAACATTGGGACCTTTTGACGTGCTTTTATATTTCTCTTTTTCGCATTTTGTTTTCTTATCAATTATAAAATTTAACATGAATTGAATTGCCAAAAAAAGTACTTGCACCATCTGATTCAGCACAGACAGCAAAGGGAGAGGAAGAGTGTCAGAAACAAGATTGTTCTGTCTCTTCTTCTTATGCAATGTGTGTCCTGGCTGAAATACACTGGTTTGTGATTTCAATTGCAAAATCTTCAACATACATTTGAAAGAAACAGAGTATTAGATGAACAAAAGTTAAACACAAATCATAGGTGATTTCCTCCTTTAAACTATTGCTACATGGAAAAAAAAACTGTTTAAAATACATGGCAGGACAAATTTAAGTGAACAAAGGTTGAGAAAACTTTATGTATAAGATGAAATAAAAAGCCAACTAGAGCAAGAACCTCCACAGAAGGCCCACCGCCTGCACTACCGGCAATAGCTCAATCACTGGAGCTAAGGCCTGAGGACACGTGACCCAACTCACCCCTGGCTTGCACAGAGCTGAGCGACAACACCTTCGCTACAAAACAAGACCTGCAAAAATGGATGCAGGAGATTTAATCCTTGCTGGCCACGGATATTGGTACTCTAAAGACGGATGTACGTCAAACCGCGGAGAGGGTGAGTGCCATGGAAGGGGACATACAATCACTAACCAGTGGGGCATCAAATCTCACCGAAGCCCTGCAATCCCTGCAGACAGCCCACCAAGCACTAGCGACACAGGTGGCCACCCAGGAGGACCACCTGCGTCGCAATCATATTAAGCTTAGGGGAGTGCCGATAGGAATCACCTCAGAGGAGTTGCCCCACTTTGTAAGAAGGCTTTTAACCACTATACTACCACCAGCTATAGCCAGAAAACTCACAGTAGAGGGCATATTTCGCCTGCCAACAGGGAACAACACACCTGCCGCAGAGGCAAGAGACGTTATCCTGAAATGTGCCACAACTCAAGATAAAGCAGCAATAATGGCAGCAATCAGAGGCAAAACTCCCCTACCATTCGAAAATTCCAACCTGTTTTTTTCCAAGACCTAACTAGAGCGACACTGCACTGGCGAAGATCGATAAAGCACCTAACAAGCCACCTGAGAACCGCAGGCATACAGTACAGATGGGGCATGCCGCGGACTCTGCTGATTACGCACAACGGGACTATCCACAAAACCACATCGGAGACTGACATACTTGCAGTCCTCACACTTCTGGGACTATCGGACGCTCTCCAGACAACCGCCCAGACAGGAACATCCCAGATGGGAGATCCAGCCACCACAAGTCCATTCACTCCCCGAGCCCCAAGCACAGACTCGGAAACCTGACAATGTCTGCAATAGAAACTAGCCTACCCGGCTAAACCGGACTCTATTATACCTGCATACAGAACTGTTATTCTTTCAGTATAGCTGTTTTATATTTCGTTATAACCGTTACAACCTTTGTTCTTCATCCACATGGTACACACATTCAGTGACAATCACACAACACCTCACTAACACAGGAAAGTTCCAAACAAGCTCCCTACATCCCTCCTCCCCTCCCCCCGTAGCCCCTCTAGGTTAGGAGCTTCCACTATCGTGGTAACAGCCATGACCTCACACTAACGCTCCACCACAGCCGACCAGCACATAAAGGGTGATAACACCTCATATCAAACCACTGGTAGACTACCCTTGACTACTTATGAACACCACAAACTAGTGCACTTACTCATAGCAATAAGTAGCCTCACCAATGGTACATACTTGTGATCCTAACTACAACGAGCAGACATAAGGGCTAACACTACTCCATGAAGGGCTATAAACCCAGGAACATATGTAAGCACTAATATCCGCAATTATTACACATCATGTTTAAAAAGAAAAATATGTGCTGATCAACTTGACTAAATACTGTGAAATGCATACCCTTATAACCTACATTGCTTTATCTCCTGTATATGTCAATATAATGCATGAAACCTAATAATGCGCAAACAAAATAAAGAATTAAAAAAAAAAAAAAAAGCCAACTAGAGTTAGATTTTTCCCAAACTAAGAACACATTGATTTCTTCAGAGCACTGGCTGAAAAGAGGGAAGGAACCACCATAGATCAGTAATTTAAACATTTAGTAATTAACGGAGATACTCATGGAAGGCTTAAGGAAACACTGAAGATCAGTACACACTTTCAGCACTGCCATGTAGACAGCAGCTGAGGAAGCCAGGCCATGCATGATAAGCTTGTTTGAGCAGGGTCATCTTCAACCTACTGTACCTATGGGTTTTTGTAATTGTCTCATTTATTGTTAAATCAACCCCTCTGATAATATTGTAAAGTGCTATGGAATATGCGGTTACTATAAAAAATACTCATAATAATAATAATAATGATGGTTAGAAAATGATAATGATAATGCATGAAGACTATGTATAAGGGAGAGGTGTAGCGGCAAGACATACGCAGTTTTCTTTTTTTTGTCTTGACATATACAAAACATAACTCACTGTAATTCTCAAGATAGGCAAAAATTGATACGATTCCTCTTACTAAATCAGTGGTTCCAAAGCTTTTCTTTTATAATATGAGGGAAATATGGTTAAGCACTTACTTTACGGATGCTAAAATCCTCCAGATCTGACAAAATCAATTACAGCCCTGCAAAAAGTAACAACAACAATGGGAGCAGAACTCCTTAAACACTACAATGCAAGGGCTTGGGCGCATTGCTGTCCCTTTACGCTTTTGCAGAAACTGCAATGTTTACATTTGTCCATGAATCTGCCTCACATTACCTCCATAAAACCTTTGTGTTTCGAAGGTCTAAACATCTGACATCATCACACACCGCATATTGATGCCAAATACAACTTGTGCTTCTCACAAAGAAGGATTGAATTTAATGATTCTCTATGGAAAGCAGTGGATTGGTAAGCCCAGCAAATACACCATAGATCTGTAATACTAGTTCTCTATGAGAAACATTCTACTGGACAAAAGATGATAAATCTTGATAATCTCAGAGTGAGTAGCAGCTGCAGTGATGAAGCGGTCTCTGTGCTGGATTACAGGCAACTTCAAAGAGAACTTGTCATGCCCAAACCACTCATGCTTTTTTGAAAGAGCATGACATTTCATCTACATATTGTGCAAGCTAATGCATACATTGGGAGAAAAACTTATTTAAAAAAAATCTCAGTCAAATCTTCATCACAGATACTATGCCAATGATTTGACTGACAAATGATACAGGCAGTCCTTCTGCTCTCCCAAGCACTGTAATCACAACCACTATGATTGCTATAGAAGCTCCTTAGCCAATGGTGCTGGTGAGGTAGTATATGAACAAAGTCACTCGTCACTTAGTTCAGACGCCATCATTAAAGCCAGTGTGTCCGTGTCACTGAGGAGGTTTGCCCTGCATGGGCATGCTTCCCCAAGCAGAGCAAATCACAGATTTTATATATATATATATATATATATATATATATATATATATATACAGGGAGTGCAGAATTATTAGGCAAATTAGTATTTTGACCATATCATACTCTTTATGCATGTTGTCTTACGCCAAGCTGTATAGGCTCGAACGCCTACTACCAATTAAGCATATTAGGTGATGTGCATCTCTGTAATGAGAAGGGGTGTGGTCTAATGACATCAACACCCTATATCAGGTGTGCATAATTATTAGGCAACTTCCTTTCCTTTGGCAAAATGGGTCAAAAGAAGGACTTGATAGGCTCAGAAAAGTAAAAAATAGTGAGATATCTTGCAGAGGGATGCAGCACTCTTAAAATTGCAAAGCTTCTGAAGCGTGATCATCGAACAATCAAGCGTTTCATTCAAAATAGTCAACAGGGTCGCAAGAAGCGTGTGGAGAAACCAAGGCGCAAAATAACTGCCCATGAACTGATAAAAGTCAAGCGTGCAGCTGCCAAGATGCCACTTGCCACCAGTTTGGCCATATTTCAGAGCTACAACATCACTGGAGTGCCCAAAAGCACAAGGTGTGCAATGAGACATGGCCAAGGTAAGAAAGGCTGAAAGACGACCACCACTGAACAAGACACACAAGCTGAAACATCAAGACTGGGCCAAGAAATATCTCAAGACTGATTTTTCTAAGGTTTTATGGACTGATGAAATGAGAGTGAGTCTTGATGGGCCAGATGGATGGGCCCGTGGCTGGATTGGTAAAGGGCAGAGAGCTCCAGTCCGACTCAGACGCCAGCAAGGTGGAGGTGGAGTACTGGTTTGGGCTGGTATCATCAAAGATGAGCTTGTGGGGCCTTTTCGGGTTGAGGATGGAGTCAAGCTCAACTCCCAATCCTACTGCCAGTTTCTGGAAGACACCTTCTTCAAGCAGTGGTACAGGAAGAAGTCTGCATCCGTCAAGAAAAACATGATTTTCATGCAGGACAATGCTCCATCACACGCATCCAAGTACTCCACAGTGTGGCTGGCAAGAAAGGGTATAAAAGAAGAAAATCTAATGACATGGCCTCCTTGTTCACCTGATCTGAACCCCATTGAGAACCTGTGGTCCATCATCAAATGTGAGATTTACAAGGAGGGAAAACAGTACACCTCTCTGAACAGTGTCTGGGAGGCTGTGGTTGCTGCTGCATGCAATGTTGATGGTGAACAGATCAAAACACTGACAGAATCCATGGATGGCAGGCCTTTGAGTGTCCTTGCAAAGAAAGGTGGCTATATTGGTCACTGATTTGTTTTTGTTATGTTTTTGAATGTCAGAAATGTATGTTTGTGAATGTTGAGATGTTATATTGGTTTCACTGGTAAAAATAAATAATTGAAATGGGTATATATTTGTTTTTTGTTAAGTTGCCTAATAATTATGCACAGTAATAGTCACCTGCACACACAGATATCCCCCTAAAATAGCTATAACTAAAAACAAACTAAAAACTACTTCCAAAAATATTCAGCTTTGATATTAATGAGTTTTTTGGGTTCATTGAGAACATGGTTGTTGTTCAATAATAAAATTAATCCTCAAAAATACAACTTGCCTAATAATTCTGCACTCCCTGTAGATGTGTTCCTAGTAGAAAGTAGAAAGGCTTCAGGCACTCATAAGGTTCAAATTAGGCAGATTTACTGAAGCAAAAAAATACTACAGGTCAACTATTACAGGTGACTATTACTGTGCATAATTATTAGGCAACTTAACAAAAAACAAATATATACCCATTTCAATTATTTATTTTTACCAGTGAAACCAATATAACATCTCAACATTCCCAAACCAGTACCAGTACCAGTTGAGATATTTCTTGGCCCAGTCTTGACGTTTCAGCTTGTGTGTCTTGTTCAGTGGTGGTCGTCTTTCAGCCTTTCTTACCTTGGCCATGTCTCATTGCACACCTTGTGCTTTTGGGCACTCCAGTGATGTTGCAGCTCTGAAATATGGCCAAACTGGTGGCAAGTGGCATCTTGGCAGCTGCACGCTTGACTTTTATCAGTTCATGGGCAGTTATTTTGCGCCTTGGTTTCTCCACACGCTTCTTGCGACCCTGTTGACTATTTTGAATGAAACGCTTGATTGTTCGATGATCACGCTTCAGAAGCTTTGCAATTTTAAGAGTGCTGCATCCCTCTGCAAGATATCTCACTATTTTTTACTTTTCTGAGCCTATCAAGTCCTTCTTTTGACCCATTTTGCCAAAGGAAAGGAAGTTGCCTAATAATTATGCACACCTGATATAGTGTGTTGATGTCATTAGACCACACCCCTTCTCATTACAGAGATGCACATCACCTAATATGCTTATTTGGTAGTAGGCTTTCGAGCCTATACAGCTTGGAGTAAGACAACATGCATAAAGAGGATGATGTGGTCAAAATACTCATTTGCCTAATAATTCTGCACTCCCTGTAGTGATAGTCACTCATGTGGTATATTACCAAATTATATAAATGATGAACGCACACATATAAACTCTGGTCCGTCTACTTTAAAGGGACACTATAGTCACCTGAACAACTTTAGCTTAATGAAGCAGTTTTGGTGTATAGAACATGCCCCTGCAGCCTCACTGCTCAATCCTCTGCCATTTAGGAGTTAAATCCCTTTGTTTATGAACCCTAGTCACACCTCCCTGCATGTGACTTGCACAGCCTTCCATAGACACTTCCTGTAAAGAGAGCCCTATTTAGGCTTTCTTTATTGCAAGTTCTGTTTAATTAAGATTTTCTTATCTCCTGCTATGTTAATAGCTTGCTAGACCCTGCAAGAGCCTCCTGTATGTGATTAAAGTTCAATTTAGAGATTGAGATACAATTATTTAAGGTAAATTACATCTGTTTGAAAGTGAAACCAGTTTTTTTTTTCATGCAGGCTCTATCAATCATAGCCAGGGGAGGTGTGGCTAGAGCTGCATGAACATAAACAAAGTTATTTAACTCCTAAATGACAGGGAATTGAGCAGTGAAATTGCAGGGGAATGATCTATACATTAAAACTACTTTATTTAGCTAAAGTAATTTAGGTGACTATAGTGTTCCTTTAACAAATATTTATTCATGGACAAAACAGCAACAATATACAAATAATGACACAATCTAACTAACTATACCAACAACAACAATCTAACAATAACAACTAAATCTTATAAGGTCACCAGATCCCACTCACAGTTCCCCATGATAAAAGTTAGCCCATGTCTGCTCACATGTCTGCTCAGTAGCACAGCCAAGAAGGAACAGGGAGGAATGGCAATAGAGGGAAGTGGTTATCTATTTTCTGACTTGTAAAGGTATTGCATTACTTAATTTCATACCAAAGGGTAAAGCGTATTCTCCTGTAATAAAGGCATACATGAGCTTGGTCACATGACCCCTGGTCACCATAATAGTTTGATGACAGAATGTCACCACATTAACGCAGACAGCTACTACAGATGCCTCATGCCACACTGTTTGGGATTAATGTTCAGAGTCTCTATGAATGCTCCCCATGAATCAATGCACCTCTATAAAGAAATGCTGATTGGCACAATGTGGCGTTTGCTGTGCATTCGCAATAGCCTCCCAATGTTTCCTATGGGAAAGCATTGAAGTTAGCTGATATTGTCAAAAATTATCATCTCAGCCAAGTAGGCAGAGCGGGGTCAGCAATGTTGACACTGGCACGGAGCAGCACTGGAAAAATGGTAAGTAAACTACCTTTTTAAAGAGAGGCAAGGGGAGCAGGGTTTTTATAACTATAATGTCAGGAATACATGCTTGTATTCCTTAAAGTTGAACTAAGAGATAGGAAAATATTTTTTTATGTGGACACAAAACAAAAGAACAAACAAAAACACCACACACTACAAAGTTTGAATTAACCTAATTAATATCAATGTGTTTAGAGCACATTTTTAGAAGGGACACTCCAGACCCACTAAAGCACTTCAGCATGTTGAAATACTTCATGTGTGAAGAGTGTGTCCTCTTGTTGCCAGTTTATAAAAACTGCAGATTTTAATAGATTTTGGCACATTTACAAATAAATCATGTAACTGACAACCAGTACCTGTTACTTCCTGGTTCTTTAGCAGAATTGAGCCAAACTCAAGAAGCAGGCAATTGCCCAGAGCACCTGCCCTGCAAATATTTCTCAATGGGGTCCATTGTGAAGTGATTTGACAGACACAAAGTCTGGGTGGGGCTTAGAATGGAGACAGGGCCGTCTTTAACGTGGGGCAAACGGGGCAGCTGCCCCGGGCCCTGTCCCTGCTGGGGGGCCCAAGACAGCTGCTCTGTTTGCCCTCTGCCCGCAAACTATGGGGGCCCATCGGGTGGCCCATGCCCTTAGGGCCACCCGGTGGGCCTGTGTCAGCAGGGGCCTGGTCGGGCGCGGTGGTGCTTTAACAGCGTGACCGGGCCCTTGCTTTCCGGCAGACGACTGGGAGGAAGTGACAGCCACGCGTCACTTCCTCCCACAGAAACAGGAGCCGCGCGGGAGGAAGGAGCTGTTCCGGAGGGGGCCAGGCCAGGAGAGCTTAACTCCCAGCCACCCCACTGGACCCCAGGGAAGCCACCCTCCAGGAAAAGGTAAGAAACTGGAGGGTGGTTATCAAATTTGTGCATGAGTGTCTGAGTGTCTGAGTGTGTGTATGTGTGTGTGTGTCAGTATATATGTATATGTGTATGTGTTAGTGTGCCAGTATGTCTGTCAGTGTATCTGTATGTCTGTGTGTGTGAGTCTGTCAGTGTCTGTGTGTATGCCTGTGTGTGTGTGAGAGAGAGAGACTGTCAGTGTGTCAGTATGTCTGTGTGTGTGAGTATGTCAGTATGTCTGTCTGTGTGTGTGAGTCTGTCAGTATGTCTGTGTGTGTGTGTGTGTGTGTGTGTGTGTGAGTCGGTCAGTGTGTCAGTATGTCTGTATGTGTGTTTCAGTATGTCTGTCTGTCTGTGTGTATGTGTGCCAGAATTTATGTATGTCTATGTGTGAGTCTGTCAGTGTCCGTGTGGTTCTGTGTGTCCGTGTGGTTCTGTATGTCTGTGTTTGTCAATATGTCTGTCAGTGTATGTGTGTTTCAGTATGTCCATCTGTCTGTGTGTATATGTGCCGGTCATCTGTCAGCGTGTCAGTATGCCTGTATGTGTGTGTGTGTGAGTGAGTCTGTCAGTGTATCTGTATGTCTGTGTGTGTGAGTCCGTCAGTGTCTGTGTGGTTCAGAATGTCTTTGTGTATGTGTGTTTCAGTATGGCTGTCTGTGTCAGTACGTCTGTCAGAATGTGTCTCTGTATCTGTATGTTGTCCATTTGTGTTTGTGTACACTAAAAATGCATGCATATATCCTAAACAGTGACTTTTGATTTATTTTTAGGATTTGGGCAGTGGAGTGGCCCTTTGAGGCACACCATTGAGTCACACTACACTAGTTTAACCCCTTAAGGACACATGACATGTGTGACATGTCAGGATTCCCTTTTATTCCAGAAGTTTGGTCCTTAAGGGGTTAAAACTGCTGAACTAGACAAACAATTGATCCTAAGGGACTAATGGATCACACTTGCACAAACTTCTTCCCTCTTCCTCTATCTTTATTTCATCACTGTCCTAGTGTACATCAATCTGTGATTCTCACCTGGGGTTTTCAACCTTTATAACATCCTAATTTATGAACGGTCTCCAATATTCAGGGGCCAATATTCGTATTTCCCCAGTACTTAAATCCTCACACAACTTGTAATCATTTATCTATCATCCTCGAAAGCAGTTAGAGGCTTTTAAGAAAGCAAAAACTCTGGCTTCCAATCCATGCGAGTTACATCACTGAAGTATGTGACCAATTTAAAAGGTTTATGTAGAATTATGGTGAATAATGAAAATGTTGTTGAAATTAAGCCCGTCTTCGCTCTCAATAACTCTATAATCTGTTAATATTAACTCTATAATTTGGCATTTTCTAAATGGCACTATAATTTAGGTGCATGATAACTATTTGATTACACATAAACAACCATTAAGTTTCATGAACAATAAAGTACTTCTTTATTATGTAATCATGGCATCTCCTGCATAGTATAAGTTGGTGAAATTTATGTAGGTACCAATTTATTTTACAGTAATGGGGTAGCCCTATGGTGAGGCTTTGATTCTGTGTAAACTTTGCATTCAATATTATATCATCACCAGCAAAATGGGGTACTTAGAAAGATAAAGAAATAAGAGGGTGAAATGGGTTTAAATAGATCAAATATTCTTCCTGCAGAATTAGAAACAGAGTACCGGTAGATAAGGGAAATTTAAGAAAGACAATGACAGTTTGACACATGATTCTGAAGCAGACACTTGGCTGATTACTTTGGAAAATATACAGATCATTCACTAAAGTGTGAACGGCTGGGGATTGAATGCAAATTCAAAGGGAACCTTTTTTTTTTTTTTTTTTCTTATTTAGCTAATTTGGCAAAAAAATGTAATTCTAAATTCATCTAGAATTTTTTTTACAGTTCACACTCTTACAAATTACATTGCGTGTAGCATAAGTGCCAAAAAATGATTGTTTAACAGACATATATAAATCAGCCTTGGATAACTGCATAAGTGACACATATATAATCTCTGAAATAATAAAACAAAATAATATTACAGACATGTATATGTCAGTAAAAATACTATTTATATACTTATACTGAATGTTGGCTGGCATTACTAAGGACTATGAGGTTAATAATGGATTATCTTTGAGGGAAGATTTCAGTTACACCCATGACACTCCTCAGCTGTTCGAAGTACAAATGAAATGGAAAGATTCATGTCGTTCAATACTAGGGTTTCTACAACATGCAATGTCACTGCCTAGCATGCATGTGGCAGCCCAAACACCACACTAGCTAACTACAGCATGCTACCTTATCAAAACAACATGCGCAGGCCGACAATGCTGTATAGGGGAGGACCTTGTATTTCTGAAAACATCCACACTATCTTATGAAGGTCTAACAGCTCTGACACAAATGGAGATCACTTAACTGCAAGTGTCGAATATACATATATGTACATATACATATACATATATAAATATACATATAAATATATAAAAAAATAAGAGCAATTTATGGCAAGCCCAGTCACTAAATTAAAAATAGAGTAGGTTTCTTTATTCCTACTGGCTTTTCTAACACACATTAATTGCTACATTCACCCTTTGCTGAAAGCAATATGTACAACAACCCCCATCTCTTCCAGTGATACATAAAAGTTTGATTCAATTGTGCCATAAAAACAATGTCTCATCGCATACCCAGATATCCAGTCAACTGCGACCATAAACATATATGTAATGAAAACCACTATGGTTCAGGCATGCAAAGGATTAAAATAATTTACACATGGTGTGCATGAAAACAGATGGTCAATATCATCCAGCCAGGGCATCTTTTCTGAATGAGTCAGGGAACATAGTACTCAATGGGTTAGTGCCTATATAGACTGTAGGACTGCATGCTGACAGCTGAATACAGGTAAGTGTTAATCCTCTTTGAGAAAGCACAGCTTTCAACTGCAATGAAGGGCAACAGGGTTCAATGACTCTGCATTGTATGCAGCATAATGTAAAGTATGCAGGATGCCTACCTTTCGTTTTCCTGACAGTCCCATTCTTTTGAGGCTCATCCTCTTCAGTGATGGTGAATAATACTGGGGGAGTAGGCCTGGCCCCTGATTTCTTTATTCTTTCATGTCGTATGGCTGTAGATGTTCCTGGCATTTTCCCTGCCGCTGATTTTTTCCCCCTGGGTTTAAGAAATATCAGCATGTATCCTGCTCTTCCTAGCGCAGCTCCCCAGGAAGAATTGGTCACTGATGTACCTTGTTCATCTGCAAGATTTCTCAGACAACCTCCAAAGGTAGAGGGAATAGAATGCCAACGCCAACATCCACTAGCTTGTGCGAAGCCTTGGAAACTGCAACCCCCCCCACCACCACCCTTGCCTTCCTACTACTTGAGATTGGAAAAACTAGGAAATATTGGATGCTTCTTTTCCTTGAAGCTCAGCCAGATTCAATATGCAGCCTGTCTTACTGCACCAGAACCTTACTCTAACCTTCTGCCGGCTTCAGCACACTAAAATATTCAGCACACAGCACAGAAGCAGAAAATATGATACGCCGCTGTTCACAGTTGCCCTGACAACACTGACATCTTCGAATCAAAAGGAGAGCTGCGTAATGCTGGCTCTTGCTGAAGCCTGCTGGAATGTCTCCTTGTCCTAGTGCTTCCCAGAAGCATTACTGAACAGAGACTAAAGTCTCCCAGCCCAGGCTGGGCTGTGCCTCCTCTCCCCTGTGGGGAGGTTGGAGAAGTGCTTGCATAATAGGGCTAAGTACACGGAAACCTGAACTGCTTAGTAAGATATATAGGTATAGCTTAAAGAGAACATTAGGGAGGTGTGCAAGCTTCAATAATCAAAATTAAACACGCACTATCTCCTGGATACATTTGAATACATTTTCTAATACAAATTGTATAGTTTTATTACCTTGAACACTTTCTATATTTAGACACTGTTACATTGTATTGTACATGTCCTCTACAGGACATACTTGAAATAGAGTGAAACATTTATGTGTTGTTCTGGTTAAAATATGTCACAAACAAACAATGAAGTTACTGATACAGCAAAACCATTAAAGATATATTATTGCCTTTAACAAAGTTCACAAGGTTTTGTATATATACACGTAGAACAGACAGGCGTTCTTGGCTAGAAGGGACAGAATATGTACACAGAAGGGCACTGTTTTGTTTTTAATTTTTTTGTTTTGATTTGCTTTTTTTTTTTTTTTAATACATCACTGGTAACAAAAATTCATGCAGTAAGAATTCAGGTCACATTATTAAAAGTCACAATACACTGCAGGCGCATTGGTCACAAAAAGGCAACATTAAAGATTATGTTTACAGAAACAGAGCTAAATACAGTTACAGGAATTACAGAAATGTTCGATCATAGCTAACCAACAGAAAGTAAAGACACAAAGGACTCCTGGTAAATATCAGCAAATACTGGCTCATTTCAATGGATAAGTAGTATATGGGATTTTTAAATCCTGGGCTACATCTCTTTTTTTATAGATGTTGGCACTGAAAACCTTTGATTATAGATAAGGTACCGCTTTAACCCCTTATGGACCAAACTTCTGGAATAAAAGGGAATCATGACATGTCACACATGTCATGTGTCCTTAAGGGGTTAAAGGGACACTATAGTCACCAAAACAACTTTAGCTTAATTAAGCAGTTTTTATATATAGATCATGCCCCTGCAATTTCACTGCTCAATTCACTACCATTTAAGAGTTTAAATCACTTTTGTTTCTGTCCATGCATTTCGTAGCAACACCTCCCCTGGCTGTGACAAACAGCCTGTGTAAAAAATGGTTTAATTTTCAATCAGATGCTAACTTAGTTTAGAAGTTTTTATTTCCTGCTCTGTAAATTGAACTCTAATTACATGCTTTTAACCTTGCAGGAGATAAATGAAATAGAATCGTCAATAAAGGAAGTGTAAACATTAGGTGACTCTATACAGGAAGTGTTTAGAAAGGATGTGTAACTCACATGCAGGGAGGTGTGACTAGGCCTGCATAAACTGAGAGATGTAACTCCTAAACAGCAGAGAATTGAGCAGTAAAACTGCATGGTGCCTGATCTATACATCAAAACTGCTTCATTAAGCCAACGTTGTTTTGGTGACTATAGTGTCCCTTTAATTTAAACTCAGTTTAATGCAATTATGTATTCCCTTGGAACAGTTGCATGTTTCTCTCCCCCCCCCCCCCCCTCCCCCATGTGTTATGCAGGTTATAGATCATTGTATGAAACAATATTGTTTTTTTGCTGTGTAGTGCCCAAACTAAAATACATGTCCACTCCTTCACAAAGCATTGAGCAACATCACAAGCTATTAATCTGCGTGAGTACACTAGTAATATATTCCATGTCCTCCCAATGACTAATCAGACATGGAAGTCAGACTACAATGTCATCTCGGGGTGTGGGAAAAGTTACATTACAATAACACCAACAAAAGCCACAACATCGATTTATGTATGCTGTGTTTGTGAAAAACCTAAAGTATCAAAAATTATAAAACATACAGTCTGCTTCACAAATGTATCCACCACCCACAGTCATGGATGGATACTCCTAGAAGTGCTTTGGTAAACCGCTCTGACTGTTATTAAGTTCTCTAAATATGTAAGCATCGTAAGAGCACACTAACTAAAATTAGGGTTATTCTTTCACGATTTGGAAGATAAAAAAACACACAAAAAAAATACCTGTAATCAAGTGCCAAGACAGACTTCTAACAGTAGCCACAAGGCCTCCTTTTAATTCATCAATAAGATGATCTCAGTTTAATTGAATGCATGTCATAAAGAAGCATTGGGGACCTATAGTGTGTGCTTTACTAATCATTATTAGTAGTACAGCAATATTACACACCGCACAGATCTTCTTCACTGAGGAAGCGCCTCTAGTAGATATTAATTTGACAGCTGCTAAAATGCGTGGTTTAGGCAAAATGTAAATATTGCGGTTTCACAGAAAATAAATTCTACTTCATTAATATAGAAAAAATTCTCCATACTTACCGTAATTTTCTTTTCCTGGCTATAATTCATGGCAGCATTACTAATGGGTTAGCTCCGCCCCTAACAGGAACAGGACAGGAAACAATTAATTAATCAACCAGACTATAGGTATAAAAGGTCCCTCCTCCTTCTAACCCACAGTCTAGTATAAAGCTAAAAAAAAATTGTTGGGAGGGTTGCTGATGCTGCCATGAATTATAGCCAGGAAAAGAAAATTACGGTAAGTATGGAGAAAATTTTCTATATTCCTGGCCATTCATGGCAGCATCACTAATGGGTAATACCCAAGCTCCGTAATCAAGGGAGGGTGAATAAAAACGAGACTCCAATATTATGCTGCAAAGGAGATTTATTCATGAGAGATTCACTGAGGACAAAACCCCTCTACCGAAGGATGATGAGGAAGAGACCACATCCAGTTTGTAATGTTTGATGAAGGTTATATGTGACGACCAGGTGGCTGCCCTGCATTTGTCGTCAGAAGGAACCTCTGCACAATTAGCCCAGGAGGTGGCCAATGCTCTCGTAGAATGGGTCTTTATCTTTTCTGGAGGAGATAGATTTTTGAGTTTATATGCCATATATATGGTATTTGAAACCCAACACCTTAAAGTAGCTGTAGAGGCCGCCTCCCCTTGTCTGTATCCTGACGGGATAATAAACAATTGCTGCGATTTTCTAAATCTGTTTGAGACCTCTATATATTTCATTACACATTCTCTCACATCCAACTGATGGAGTTTAACTTCTTCCGCAGAAGAGGGGTTTTGGTAAAAAGATGGTAGAACCACTCCTTGAGCCAAGTGAAAACTAGAAACCACCTTTGGTAGGAATTCCATTCTAGGTCTTAGGATAATTCTATCATGGAAAACCTGAACGTGATTAGCATCACTGGAGAAGGCTTGAATTTCAGATATTCTTTTTGCTGTAGTGATTGCCACCAAGAACAAGGTCTTGTATGTCAGATTAATAATACCCAACTCATCAAACGGAGCAAAGGGGGTTTCTGACAAAACATCCAGTACCAAAGGAAGATCCCAAGGAGGAGCATAGTTTCTAGATGGAGGTCTTATGCGTATAGCTGCCTTAAAGAACCTCGCAATGATAGGGTCTAATGCCCAGGAGGTGTTACACAGGGCCGATAGAGCTGATGACTGAACTTTCAGAGTGCTCAAGCTTAGGCCTTTCTCTAGACCTTCGTTTAGAAATTCCAGAATATCTATATTCGAAGGCTGTAGGAAATTTTTGGATTTCTTTTCTGCCCATAATCAAAACAAATCCCATATCCTGTGGTAACATGCAGAGGTGGAATTTTTCCTGGATTTCAGCAGTGTATTCACCATTGGCTCTGGTACTCCTTGCTCTAAAAGTCTCTGCTTTTCAAGAGCCAAGCCGCCAATTTCCATTGGTTTGGATTGGGATGCATCGCTGGACCTTGTATTAACAGATCCATTCTTGGAGGAAGAGGCCATGGAGGACCCAAGCACATTTTGTTCAGGAGTGGGAACCATGGTCTTCTCGGCCAACTCGGAAGTATAGCAATCACCGTCTTCCTTTCCTTCCGAATTTTCCTCAACAATCTGTGAATCATAGGCAGGGGAGGGAATGCATACCCCAGATCGAAGTCCCAAGGACGGGAAAAGGCATCTTGTCCTGCTGATTGATATTC
Source organism: Pelobates fuscus (assembly GCF_036172605.1). Classification (NCBI taxonomy): domain Eukaryota; kingdom Metazoa; phylum Chordata; class Amphibia; order Anura; family Pelobatidae; genus Pelobates; species Pelobates fuscus. Next base: position 234,185,403 of record NC_086318.1, read on the forward strand.
TGCCTTTAGAGAAAAAAACTTTGGGACTTGAGCATTCCGATACGAAGCCATCAAATCGACCTGGGGTGTGCTGAAATACCTCTGGGTTTAATTGCCATTCTCCTGATAGAACTTTCGTTCTGCTCAGAAAGTCTGCCGGAACATTTTCTTTCCCTGGAAGATATACTGCTTTCAGGCCCTGTAGCTTGTCTTGAGCAAATTCCATCAATGGAAATATTTCTCGTAATAGAGCCTTGCTTTTGGTTCCGCCTTGTCTGTTTACATATGAGGCTACTGCCCTGTTGTCTGTTTGGATACTCACCCAAGAATTCGTTATTGCTTGTCGAAAGCCTTGCAGGGCATATAATATTGCTCTCAGTTCTCTTAGCTTTGAGTGCAAATTGCTCTCTCTCTGTGTCCATGAACCTTGAATCCAATCCTTTTCCAAATGCGCACCCCAACCTTGTAGACTTGCGTCTGTAGTAATGGTTATCCATGTTGGATCCTCCAGGGGAAACCCCATGGATAGGTTCCTGGTTTTCTCCCACCAAGTCAGGTCGTCTATTTTTTTTGAGAAATAGGAATATTTTGATCCCAGTCGTCCTCTTGTGTCTTGAATTCTTGTAGAAACTGCAACTGGATGGGACGCATCTTCCACTGGGCCCATTTCACCAAGCCTATAGTTGATGTAAGAGAACCTATAAGGCTCATGAATTCCCGTGCTGTAATGCATCTCTTGTAGTGAAGATTCCTGATCTTCATCTGAATCCTCTCCATTCTTTCCACAGACAAATTCACTTGACCGATTACCGTATCTATGGCAGCCCCCAGGAATATAATATTCTGAGAGGGAACCATCATACTTTTCTCCATGTTCAGTTTCCAACCATGGTTCACGAGGATATTCACGACCCACTGGGTGTGGAGTGCTACCGTCTGGCTGGATGGTCCTATAATCAGAAAATCGTCCAAGTAATGGTATATCTCTATCCCTTTCTTTCTGATTACTGCTACTAATGCGATGAGCACCTTTGAGAGAATGTTCTCGGAGCCAGGCTTAATCCAAATGGGAGTCCCCTGAACTGGTAGTGCCTTCTAAATACACTAAACCTGAGGAACCTTCGGTGCCCTATGTTGATTGGGATCTAGTGGTATGCATCTTTTAAATCGATTGACGTCATCCAATCCCCCACACTGATGTTTAGAATAATAGTCGAAATAGATTCCATCTTGAATGATTTTCTTTTTAGTTTTAAATTCAACTTCTTCAAGTCCAGGATAAGTCTCCACTTCTTTTGTGGTTTTGGGGCTAGAAAAACTGTAGAATAGTGACCCCTCTTCTGTTCTCTTTTTGGAACGTATTCTATTACATGATCTTTTAGTTTTGAGATGCAATCCTTCATAGCTTTCTCTTTTTCTCCTTTTGCTACCCGAGACTGGGTAAACACATCCTTTGTTGGAATGGTCTCGAATTCTAACCTGCATCCTTCTGCCAATATTGATAGGACCCAGGCGTCTGTCACACTTCTGACCCAGACAAGATAAAATAGATGCAGTCTTCCTCCTGTAATTCCTGGCTGGGCAGGCACACGTTCAGAAGTTTTTACCCTGTCTTTCTCCTCTTCCTCTGGAAGATTTTTGCTGAGTGTTTCTCCAATTTGGTCTGGAATATTCTTTCCCAGGTTTATATGTCCTGCTTTCTCGAAAGGCACGGTCTTTAAATCACCTATCTTTCCATGTTGTAGAACCGTATTTTCTGACATGAGGAAGAAAAGCTTTTTTCCCCATCTGCAGCCTTATGTAGAGCTTCATCCAACACCTTCCCAAATTGGAGATCACCTTGAAATGGAAGGGCACACAGCGACGCTTTTGAAGCATAGTCTGCTCCCCAGGAGTGTAGCCATAATGCTCTTCTTGCTGCTATAGAGAGGCCCATGCATTTAGCCACCATTCTGGTAACATCCAGAGATGCTTCAGAGGAAAAATCAGTTGCTAACTTCAAAGCTCTCAGTCCTTCCAGCAGATCTCTCCAAACTCCTTTAGTGATATCCTCTTCTAAGTTGTCTAGCCATACTTTAAAGGCTCTTGTTAACTTTGTCAACGCTACTGCTGGATGTAGTGCTGATCCTAAGGCCAGGTATGACTTTATCAGGCTGGCATCTAGCCTTTTCTCCATCGGTTCTCTCAAATAAGCCATGGAGTCAATAGGAAGGGCTGTCTTTTTTGCCATATGAATGACTGCGGCATCAATCATGGGGACAGAATTCCAGGTTTTGCAATCTTCCTTAGCATACGGATATAATCTGAATGCTTTGTTTTTCAGAGTCGCTTTTCTTTCTGGTTTCTGCCATTCTTGTGAAATTATCTCCTTTATTGAAGAGTGTACTGGGAAGGTAGGTCTATTGGCTCTCAAATCCTCAAAATATCTATTGGATTCCTTCATTTCAGTTTCTTCCTCTGGGAATCTCAGGGTCTCTCTGATTATGTTGATCAACTTATCAACTGATTTTGAATCCAGATTTTTAGAGGCATAGTTAACTTCACCCTCTTCTTCGTCTGACATCTCCTCTATCTCCATATTATCACTAGACTCAGAGGATATTTCTTCTCTTCTCAGGCGTTTAGATGAGGACATCTTGCTTGTGGATTTGAACCCTTCTGCAATCGCCTCTGCAATCCATTTTTCAGTTCTGTTTGTGGAGACTTTCTTCTCTCCCTTACTTCAGCGGCTTCTGTCAGACAATCCTGACATAAGTTTCTTCCAGTGGGTGCAATTTGATTGCAGTTAACACACCTATTCGTTTTTTCTTTATGCTTTCTTGGTGAATCATCTTTTGGATTACTCGGGCTGTAAAAAAGGCCATATTAACAATAATATATTTTTGGCCCATAGTGGCACTCTTTTAACCCACCCCCACCCTCCCCCCCCCTTAAGGGATAAATGTATATGAGGCTCACCTATGTTTTCTAGACACAGATCTTGAGGCAGAGAGAGAAGCCATCTATTTAAACAAAAAATATTTTTGTTATCCTAACACTTTGAAAAACTAAACAGAAGAAAACCAATATAACAAAGAAAGAAGAAATCTTTACCTTATATATCCAGAAATCAGTCTAGGGCAGCCTTAAACACACCAAAACTGTTCCAAACTTCAGCCAGAACATTGGACACCCCCAAAAAACGCTTTTTTATATGATTCCCGTTTTTTTTAATTTTGGCGCGATATCGCTTTAAGAGCCCGGCGGTTTGCGCATGCGCAATAGTAACTTCCCGACGCCGATGCTACTGTGAATGCCCCGCCCTCCGAACACGGAAGTAGCACCCAGCCGGTGCAAACAAGCAGGATTTCTTTCTCCAGCATGAGAAACACATGGGAAAACAAAAGAAGAACACTCTACTGCCAACAAGCAAGCACATTCATGGTAAGACCAAAGATTTTCAGTCACTTACCGAGCTTCTCTTCTGCCACAATTCTGATGGGGTGATTGAATGTGGCATTGTGAGAGTAAAGCACTCATTTTATGTTTAACCCCTTAAGGACCAAACTTCTGGAATAAAAGGGAATCATGACATGTCACACATGTCATGTTTCCTTAAGGGTTTAAAGGGGAACTTTTAAGGATACACCTACCCCACATCATTTTAAGTTTTTAACAGCCCTGGTATTCCATTAAAGAGGTACATATACTATAATGTACCTTAACTCAATTAGTCCTGCTCTTGCAGGCTGATTACCGAGTTCTTCAGATGAAGAGTGGCTGAACGTTATCTGGAAGGAACCCATGGTACACATGGGAAGTTGGCCTCAAAAGAAAATTATTATAGGTATAATTCCTGTTTGTCCTGTTAAGGACAGAAAAAAAGACTGTGGGTTAGAAGGAGGAGGGACCTTTTATACCTATAGTCTGGTTGATTAATTGATTAATTGTTTCCTGTCCTGTTCCTGTTAGGGGCGGAGCTAACCCATTAGTGATGCTGCCATGAATGGCCAGGAAAGAGAGTTACAAACACTTAAGTACTCATGGTGCTTGGAGCCTGCAGTGTTTCAGTACAAAACATATGTATGCACATATGGAGATATTTGGCGCAGCTGCTGGAGGTATAACTCCACCTACGGCAGCTTTAATTAGCAAACCTGGAAAAAAATATCTGGGATGGCCAATGTCAATTTTGCTCATATATTTCTGGTAAAGATGTTTATTAATTGGCAGAGATCACTCAGCTGACATTATCAGCCAACGACTGACAAGCAGGAACAGTGTGCAGAGCTGCAAAATCCAAATGTAGGTTCTATTGGCATTGAGGGAGATTTGGAGCTCGACGGGAACCAGGTAAGAGGAAACAATTGAAAATCTGTTTGGACCCTTACCAAGGAACGGGATACTCATGATACTCATGGTTCTCAAATAGAATAAATGCATTTATATTGGAAAATTTCAGTGCCCTTATGCAGAGGGTAGAGACAATGAATGGCAGTGCTGCACAGTGTGCAGCATTGCCCCTGGAAGCATCCCTAGTAGCCATCTGAGGAGTGGTCAATGGAGGTATCCATAGGCTGTAATGTAAACATTGCATTTTCTCTGCATTTACTGCAAAAAGACTTAAGGGAATGATTATAGACACCAGAACAAATTCAATAAGCTGCAGTTGTTCTGGTGACTATAGTGTCCATTTAACAAAGGCATTCGTTACTAACTGGCAACCATACATCAACACATTAGACAGAACAACCTAGTCAAAACTTAAATCTACTTTTGAATTTACTGACTGATATTTGTAAAGAGTTATGGCAGTCCAACCATCCATAGCCCATTAACACCAACCTCTTGAAATCAAATACCTCAAGCTAGTTATTCCCAATCCTACACCAAATCAGAGCCCAACCGCACAGGATGTTTAGAAAAAAATATATATATTTAAATTAGATTTGTTTGTTTTTGCTAATGGTTTTAAATGTTGTATTATTTAACTTTCTTTTCAGCATCTTTCAGAACCTAAAATCTCATGCAACTTTATAACTTCTAATGTGCCATTTCCAAATATTCTGTTCCTATTATACTAAAACATATAAATAGATTCACAATAAATAAAGAGTGAAACTAAAAAGTTCTTTGTAATAAGGAAGTTAAGGCAGAGCATTTTGTTTTTGACAAAGATTTGTGTATACTATATGTTGTGTTGAAATTGAACTGATATTCTAGCGCAAGCAAAAGATATGCATGTGGCTACTTTGCCGTATATAAGTTTGTGAAAATGGAAAAATCTGACAAACCCAAAAACTTTGTTAGCAGCTACCTTGCTTTACCATTTCCCTTTAGGGGGCTCTTCTACAGGTTTTTATTTGCATAGAGAACAATAAGAATGTTTTTATGTATAGCTCCCCTTTTTTCCACTCCCGCTCTTTTTGTCACAGAGGGGATTGGTTACAGAAATGCAGAGGCCCCACAAATGACAGGTCAGCATTAAAAGAGTGATACGAAAGGTTATACTGAAGGGTCGTCTGGGTGACCTTATTAAACTTCCTGCCTATTTTCAAACCAAATGGAATTTACCTTTTACTTTAATTGCACCTATCCCATTGGGTCTTAATTCCCAACTTGGTGAAACCCAATTTTACCTTAAATAAAGAAAAAGCCTAGTGGGCTTAGACACATACACTGCAGGGGCACTATAGGGGTAGAGGGGGGCACTATATGGATAGATGGGGAGCATGGGTACTATAAGGGGAGCAGGGGCACTATTGGGGTAGAGGGGGGCACTATAAGGGGGCACTATAGGGATAGATGGAGAACAGGGGTACTATAGGGGGAGCAGGGGCACTATAAGGGGAGCAGGGGCACTATAAGCGTAGAGGCGGGAGCAGGGGCACTATTGGGGTGGGGGGACACTATGGGGTAGAGGGGGCACTATAGGGATAGATGGTGAACAGGGGGTACTATAGGGGGAGTAGGGGCACTAAAAAAGGTAGAGGGGAGCACTATAGGAATAGATGGAGAAGAGGGGTACTATAGGGGGAGCAGGGGAACTATAAGGGTAGAGGGGGCACTATAGGGATAGATGGAGAACAGGGGCACTATAGGGGTGGCGGGGCACTATAGGTATAGATAGGGAGCAGGGGCACAATGGTCTCACTTACCAGGCAGCAGATTCGGGCCTCCATTAGCTCCGCACCTGCCGGCCGCTTGGCTCCGTCTCCTACAGTCTCTCTCTCTGCTAAGCCCTGATAGATTATAGGGAGGGCAAGGAGTGTGTGAGCTGTGTCGGCCACATTGCGCCGCCTGCTGCCATGGCGCCATAAGCTCGCACACCCCTAAGGCCGGCCCTGGGTAGGAAACAGAAGGGTGACTAAAATATCTAAATTTGTGTGTGTTAATGTCTGTATCTATTTGTTTGTATGTGTGTGTCTACATGTGTATCTGTATGTAGGTGTATCTGTTTGCATGTGTGTCCGTGTGTGCCCCAACGTATCTGTATGTGTGTCACAGTTTATATCTGTACAGGGCCGGTGCTAGGATTTTTGACTACACAGGCGAAGATGCATTTTGACGCCCCCCCCCCCCCCCCCCCCGCACCCAAAAAACCCAATGCATCTTCACCTCTGTGTCTCGTAGCCCCCCTTTTGAATTTTACCCCCATTAGTGTTGCATATCCACTCTCTTACCCCTCTGGTCCCTTTGTGCCTTACACCCCCCTTTAGTGTGTCTCATACAACCCCTCTTATGTATTTCTTACTTCCCCGTCAGACACTTTCTATCTCTCTTTTTCTCCCATATAGACATAGACATAGATACAGGCAAAAATACATACATGCACAAATACACAAACATACAGACACACAACCATACAAGCACACAGACATAATTATTCAGGCACACAGTCACAAAGATATACAGACACACAGTCATAAAAGGCACACAATCAAACAAACACAGTCATACAATCTACACATTCAGGTACATTGTCGTACAAACACAGACATACATTCATACAGACACAGGCACACACAAAAATACAGACACAGACATAAAGAAACAGAGATTGGCATATAGAGACATACATACACAGTGATACAGAGACATACATACGCAGACAGTCATAAAGAGACATACAGACAAGGCATACAGAGACATACAAAGACAGACAAACAAAGAACCCTGCACACTGATACCGTGTAAATGCTCCGGCCATCCACAGTGGTAGTTGCTCCGACGTCAGGCAGACATCGCTGGATCCACCAGTAAAGTCTTCAAAAGGAATAAACGCAGGCAATACTCCAATAGTAAGGATGGTATATTTATTGATAGGTGACCAACCCCATAGAAAGTGTGATGTTTCGGCTCAGCAGAGCCTTAATAATGCAATAATGCTCTGCTTAGCCGAAACGTTGCACTTTCTTTGGGGTGGTTCACCTATCAATAAATATACCATTATTACTATTAGAGTGTTGCCTGCGTTTATTCCTTTTGAATACATACACAGATCATCATACAGAGACATACAGACTGTATGTCTCTGTATGACGGTCTGTGTATGTACACAGGATGGCTAAAAGATAGACCCCCATCTGTCGTGCAACTTTAACAATGCTTTGAAAGCTGGGGCTCTACCGATTCCCCATGCTTGCAGGATTGTATTTAGCACGGAGCGTGTTTGACTAAGTATGTGTTTATATAGAGTATGTTTCTGTGAATGTAGGGGTGAGTTTGTATGTAGTGTTTGAGTTTGAATGCAAGCATGCATTTACGTGTAGTGTTGGGTTTTTGAATGCAGGTGTGTGTTTATATATAATTTTGGTGTCTGATACAGACGTGTGTTTGTATGTAGTGTTGACATTTGAATGCAGGGGTGTGTTTGTATGTAGTGTTGAAGTTTGCATGCAGGTGGTTATTTGTGTGTAGTGTTGGTGTTTGAATGTTGAGATGTATGCACATATACACATACACTGCCACACACGCACACACTGACACACATATACAGATACACACAAACACAAACGGATACACATTCAGATAGACAGACACACATATACAGATACACACAAACACTGACAGACATACAGATAAACACACACTGACATACAGACACACTGACAGACATACAGATACACACATACACAATGATAGACATACAGTTACACACACAGACACACTGACAGACACACACACACACACTGACAGACATGGATACACACAGACACACTGACAGACAGATATATATACACACACAGACACACCGACAGACAGAACACACAAGACACTGACAGACAGAAACACACACAGATACACTGACAGACATACAGGCACACTGACAGACATATACACACACACAGACACACTGACAGACATATAGATACACACAGACACACTGACAGAAAGATATACACACATACAGGCACACTGACAGACATATACACACACAAAGACACACTAACAGACAGACATACACAGACACACTGACAGACATATAGATACACACAGACATATATATACACACAGACATATATATACACACACACAGACACACTGACAGACATACACACACAGACACACTGACAGACATACACACACAGACACACTGACAGACATACACACACAAACATGCTGATCAAAATATACACTTTTCTAGCCATACACAGGAGGGTGGCTTACCTGGGATCTAGAGTGCTGGTTCAGGTAGTTGGGAGTTGGAGCTAGTCCTGCCCAGCCCCCCTCCTCTCAGCATTCTGCTCTCTGCAGTCTTCTTGGGAGGAAGTCCTCCCATGCTGAAATGAAGGTGGCCAGCGTTAGCTCCGCCCCTGCTGGGCGCGCTGTGTGCTACAGAGGGAGCAGGGATATGACGTGTTCATATCCCCGCCCCCTCCACACAGTCCGCGGCACTGTAGGGAAGAAGGCTGATTTGTGGGGATGCTGCTGCCGCTCGGCCACGCTTCAAGAAGTGACCGGCAGGAAAGGGATGCTGTGCGCTTCCCTCCTGCCGGTCACCCCGACATTTGCGCCCCCGGGCCGGTGCGCCCTAAGGCGGCCGCCTGTGCCGCCTTATGGACGCGCCGGCCCTGTATCTGTATGCATGTCATTCAATGTATCTGAATGTTTGTCATTAAGTGTCTGTGTATCTGTATGTTTATCTGCACGTGTGTCTGTATGTGTATCTGTCTGCATGTGTGTCAGTGTGTGCCCCACACTGTCACGGTTTGTAACTGTATGCGTATCTGCATGTGTCTATATGTGTATCCGTCTGTATGTGTGTCTGTGTATCCGCATGTGTGTCAGTGTGTGCATCTGTAGAAGTGTCATTCTATGTATCTGAATGTGTGACATTCTGTGTGTATTAGCATGTGTCCTTGTATGTATCTGTTATATTATACAAATGGAGAGGTGGGGGAGGGAAGATGTATGGGGGAGGGGAGCCAGGGCAATTTTCGCACCTGGGCCCTGTGGTTCTAGTTACACTTCTGTCTAGGATTTCAATTATTTTTAGACTTTATTAAACATATACTGCAAGAAGTAAATTACAATTTTAAAGCTAAAACAATGTAAATGCTGAGATTACAATTTTTAGAGTAGTCACGGAATCCAAAACTGCTACACAAAAGTAGATATTTGTAGAAAGCATTATGCAGTAGCCTGAGGGATTTCAGCCATGCTGGTACTTTTACTACATGACAGTCTATGCTGTCAACGGGCATTAAAACCCTGCACTGCATGACGGCATAGCATCCTGTGGTCATACAAAACTAATGCGATTTAAACGGGGGGAGAAAAAAATAATTAGTATAGGGTCAAAATCTATCAAATGCACATAAATTGTATTGGTGACCAAAGTGTTCTTTTAAACGTTTTATGTTTTGTGAGACTCTTATTTGCCTTCCTGTCACTCATGTCTTAAAAATCATAAAAAAAGTAAATTTTTGTATTCAAAGTTATTTGACTCCACCCAAAAAAAAAGTGTATCTGTGTTACATGCCAATCAAAATAAATTCCATTGTTCTACCATTCTAACAAAATAATGTAAGCGCTGTGGTTTCTTACACAGTAAGCAATGTTCCAATCTAAGTTTGTCTTTAATATCAGGCAACAGAAAACTATGGAACATTGAAAAAAGAAAACCCAACAACATTTCTTTTAAAACAGAATGACAGGAAGCACACAGATCACCAAACATCCTTGTTCACAGGATAGCCTGCATTTACACAAGGCAGTGTCTAAATTGTTCAGCACTAGGTTCCCAGCTGTCACTATGTACCAAGACATGAACACACATAAATGTGATTAGCTTGGTAAAATCATTTATTTGCACAGAACATTGTACTGAAAGACAGTTTTACCTGTATTTCAATTATTGCTAAGAGATTTAGAATCCTTATTGAAAGAAAGCCATCCTATCCAAATACACTTGTCATACAAAATGTTTCCTATTGAGCATTTTACACAAAAAAGTGCAGTTTAAAATGGAAAGCATAATTTTATGCTGTAAATTAAAGTGGATCTGTCCCACAAAATTCCCTAAAAGGGCCAGCCTAGGCACCATACACACTGCACTCCACTGTGGTGGTTGTTATGCCATGAGTACTCTAGTGTCACTCCACTACATTTTCAATTGGTTTGGCACTAAGCTGTGTTCCCTACCTCCTTACTCATCTAGTCGCCAGTGGACACATGGAATAAGGGATCCAAACAGTAGTTCGTTTGAAACGTCTTTGAAAAAATAAAGAAATGGGCCTGTCATTGCTTATTTAAATTTGAACTGGTCCATCTGTAACATATTGGCTTAGTGGAAACAACGGTTGTAGCCCTCTTTTCGAGGGAGAGCACAGAGGGTATCGAACTGCGCACAGCTCCTTGCAGTGCCTGCCATTTGCGGCAGGGGAGAGCACTAACCGACAGTGGGGCAGGGGAGAGCACTAACCGACAGTGGGGCAGGGGAGAGCACTAACCGACAGTGGGGCAGGGGAGAGCACTAACCGACAGTGGGGCAGGGGAGAGCACTAAGGGACAAGAGGGGAGAGAGGCTGAGGAAGGAGGGAAAGAGAAGCAAAAAGGGGCTGGTAGGACTCTGCCCCTATCCTTCCCCACAAACGCTCTATTTTACACTACACACACACACACACAATGCTTCCCTTACACACAGAGAAACACACAATGCATCCATTACACAAACACAATGCACCCCTTGCTCACATACACAGAAACAAGCAATGCATCCCTTACACACAGAAACACAATGCATCTCTTACACACACTTAATGCACCCCTTACAGACACACACACTGCATATCTTACATACACAGAAACACACCTTGCATCCCTTACGCATACAAACACAAACTTTTCTTTTGCCTAGGGCGGCAAAAATCCTTGCACTAGCCCTGACTATAGTGTAATTTTAATGAAGCAGTTTTGATGTAAAGATCATGTCCCTGCAGTCTCAATGCTCAATTCTCTGTACATAACTTATATAGCCTTCTTAAACACTTGACAGGTGCACAGTCAGATTTGCTGGCATATGGGCTAACCTTAACCCAAACCCCCATTAAGACACGGACACAGGTCATACTGTTGGAAATATTAGTCCACAGCTTTATTAATGATCAATTAAGGAATAACAAATAGGGTCATTGCCAACAAATCCTATTAAAGTCAACATCCCCCCCATATACATAACATACCCCTGGCAATGACCCCACACTGGCCGGGTAGCGCGCTGGCCGGGTAGCGCGCTGGCCCTGCAGAGGCTGGCAGGGGAGATTCTGTGATCTCCCCTGCCGGCCTCGGCCCCACGGCCATCGCGGCCCACCGGGGATTTGCCCGGTGTGCCCGATGGCCAGTCTGGGCCTGCTCCCATCGTGGCTACGCCCCACCCAGCTTGCTAGCTGTCAATTAACTTCCTATGGCTGTTATGCCTACCTCCTGGCTCTGTCAAGGCCCACTCCTCTAGCTGCGCTGATCCATGGGTTACAAGCTGTAAATAGTGATCTAATGATTACACTGTCTGTATTGCAAATTCTGTTTAATTGAGAATTTTTTATCTTCTGCTCTGTTAGCTTGCTAGAGCCTGCAGTCGGTATATAATTAAAGTTAAATTTACATAGCAGGAGATACAAACTTTTCAAGTAAGTTACATCTGATTAAAAGTGAAACCATTTTGTTTTCATGGAAGCTGTGCCAGTCACAGCCAGAGGACATGTGGCTAGGGCTGCATAAACAAACAAAAGTGTTTTAATTCCTAAATGTCTGTGAATTAAGTGAAACTTAATGCATGAAACGTAATGCATGATCTATACACCAAAACTGCTTCATTAAGCTAAAGTTGTTTTGGTGACTAGTGTCCTAGCTATGCTAGACATGATAGACAGCCACTAGAGGTGGAGTTAACCCCGAGAGGTAATTATTGCAGTTTCTCTGCAGGGTTAAGGGACATGGGGCATTGCACCCAGACTACTTCAATGACCTGAAGTGGTCTGGGTGACTACAGTGTCCCTTTAAAATGCAGGTTTACAATAAAGTAGTATCTCAGGCTGCAACTCAATGCCATTTTTTTGTATTTTTAAAATAAAACACAGAGTATTACAAACTACTACTAAAGTATTACAGGCTAAAAATTAGTAGGGACTTCTTCACCTCTAATTACCACCTTTCTAGAATTGTAAAGGGCTGTAAAATACGTTGGCGTTCTATAAATGCTAATAAAAATAACTGACTCTTCCATAAGCCTTGCATTAAAATTAAATAAATGTCAACAAGTCCACATCCTGAGGCTCTTGTTTTGCAAGCTTTGTTGCCTGCAGCAAAAAAGAGACAAACAGATGGTGTTGAAGTGTCTGGGACTTGTTGCCAACTTCACCAAGATAGGATTTATCTTTGTTAGCTCTTGACCAATGCATATTTTGACTCCTTTTTCTCCTCGGATTTGAAGTTGCTCTGTTGCAGAAAAGTGGAAAGACATCCGTTGAGATAAAAGATCAAATGCAGCACCCATCAGTGGACCTTAACAGGCACTTCACAAGTGCAGGCCCTGAAGAGATTACAATATATATCAGTCTGCTCATAAGTACAGTAGTACATTTGAAAAAGCTTAACCCCTAATGCCCTTACGGCGTGCTATGCCATCATGCAAAAGGAGGGCTTTAACGTTGTAAGGACAAATTTCAATGTGTAAAAACTGAAATTGGCCTATATTTGACATTGGAGCAACTAAATTACCTCAATTTTTCTAAATATACATAGGGATTAAGGAGAGAACGCAGGTATTTTTTTCTTTTCTTTGTTTTTTACTATATATTGGGGCTGATGTGTACTGTAGTCCTTGCTGATGGCCCAGTAGTGATGGGAGTGAGCGCAGGACTTCTCTTTTTGTATTTACTTTGTATCACACAGCCTGGTTACAATGCTGCCGCCCATCCCATGTGTTCCCTATTGGGGGTTAATACGTATATAGGGGTGTATATAAAAATACACCTCTCTGGCTCATTAGAGATGTCTTTGCCAGAAGCTCAAGGAAGCAGGCTGAAGGGTCAGTGTTAGGACCCGCTTAGGGGGGTCTGCCTTGACGTTGGCAGGCGGGCATTCCCTCCAATGGCTATTGGAGCAACTAAATGACCTCCATTTGTCTAAATATACATAGGGATTAAGGAGAGAGCGCAGGTAACTTTTTCTTTTCTTTTTACTATATTTGACCCTGTAATTTTCAAAAATATCAGTTGTACTCGTGAGTGTTTTAGAGCAGAAAATGTATGTATAAGGACAATGCTATCATTGGTGAACATTTTATTTTTTTGTGTAATAAATGCAAAAAAAACCCACCAAAATATGTACACTACCTTTGGCCAGGGTTTTTGACTAAGTGGCCAATAAAATAAAATGGACATATCCCAATTTGAATATCCTGGGTTGTCTACTTTTGCAAATGATATGCCATGATGGCAACACAGGCCCAGCAAACCAATATGGCAAATTTCAATGTATAGAGACAGAAATTAGCAAGCTCTTTATTTGACCCTGTAACTTTTCAGAACACCATGAGACCTGCACATGTGGGACATCACAGCATACACGTGTTATATTGCTGTAAAAGCTAACCGTATTATGACAGTTAAAATGTCATATGGAAAATAACGTTTCTTAATTTCATTCAGAATAAATTCCATATATAAATATTTGATGTGAAATCAAAGCCCTATTTCTCCTGACCAAAATGATAAACAATAAGCCTGGGTGCACTTAAAGAACACTATAGTCACTAAAACAACTTTAGCTTAATGAAGTAGTTTGGGTGTATATAGATCATGCTTCTGAAGTTTCATTTCTCATTTCTCTGCCATTTAGGAGTTAAATCGCTTTGGTTTACATTTATGCAGCCCTATCCACAGCTCCCCTGGCTTCGACTGACAGCCTGCAATCAGATGTAAGTTACTTTACACCTTTTTACCTCTTGCTCTGTAAACTGAACTTTAATTTAGAATTTATAATTTCATGCTCTGTTAATAGCGTACATGATTCCGCAGTATGTAATTAAACAGAATTTGCAATAGAGGAAGTGTACATAAGATGACTCTTTACAGGAAGTGTTAAGTAAGGCTGTGTAAGTCACATGTAGTGAGGTGTGACTAGGGCTGTGTAAATGAAGAGATTGAACTCCTAAATGGCAGAGAATTGAGCAGTGAGACTCCAGAGGCATGACCTATAAACCAAAACTGTGTAACTGTTTTGGTGACTATAGTGTCCCTTTAATACGAACTAGGCAAATTAATATTGGACAGGCATATAGCTCAAATTCTAGGTTTTGTTTTGGACAAAACTTGTACAATTGCCTCAGTCCTTAATGGGTTAAGAAAGGTAGACTGGTTTTAGGTCAAGATTGTGTTTTTCCCTTTACTCCATGGATAGGTCAGACAAAGTTGCAGTTACAGACCATTTTTGTTCAATCATCTAGTACTTACTTTTCTATCTTGTACTTAACATCATGAACAAGCTTGTGCTCAGATGTTTCAATTTGTATCTGTTCCTCTTACAGCTTGCTTTTTTTTTTAAATCTACAACAAAAACAGCCCCAGCAGCTGTTTCAATGCCACTATAGGAAACCAGAACAATTCATCTCATTGAGGTGGTCTGGGTGCAATGTCCCTGCCATTTTAGCCCTGCAGTTGCAAACATTAAGGGTTCCTCCTGCCTCAAGTGGCTGTCTACAAGACAGCCACTAGATGCGATGCCTGTCTTTTTACTGAATTTGACTCCAGAAAACAATGATGGATGTCCATGAGGACAACCAGCATCTTCTATGGGGAAGGCTTTTCTGTGGAGAAGGCCTAATGTGTGCACTTGCTAAGCACGTGCATCCATCTGAGGACGTCAGAGGAGTCTGACTCAGCGACAAGGGAACTCAGCACAGGAATCAGGTAAGTGTAAAAGGGTTTTTAACTCTATTTGCCATGGGGGGGCATTAAGTGTTAGGAACACAATCTCTTAACCCATGTAAATTTTTTATTATGATTAATTTCAAACTTTGCAGCTACATCTCCCAATCATTCTGTGATGTTTGTTGCTGTTGTCTGTCTTTGAGGGCATGGTAGTGAGGCAGAAAGATATCATACACATCTTCCAGCAATTAGTTGGAAAGCCAACTAAATTGATAATGAGATTTGATGACTACTATTTTCATAATTATCAATTTTTTTAAATTCTTGATTACTGCACACAAAATATAGAGCAGAATAGTTTTTCAATAATCAAAAACTTGATTATTGAACAGAAGATAGAGGGACAAAAGTTAAAATAAAATTAACTGTGATGTAAGAGTGGTATAATCAAGTACCACAATATATATATGTCACAAGGCTCCAGGAATGAAAACTAGATCATCACTTCCCAAGGAACCCATGAGGCACACTTCATATTAGAGGTATGTTCCACTTAAGCACATGGTAATCAGCATTAAATTAATGTATTTATTGAAAGATTTACCTCCACCTTATGGTTGAACATTATTCGAGCGGTATCATACTATGAAGAGGAGATAGATAAAAGGAGGTAGAGTTAAGAGTTAGAGGGAGCTAAGTGAGAGGAGACCGGAGAAATGGGAGATAAGACATAAGAAGAGCCGCTGATGTCGGGGTAGAAGGTAATGCAGGGGGTCCAAAGCTTAAGGGGCACCTTTATCATCAAATTCCTCCCACAAAGCCAATACTTTTTTGAAAAGAGAGAAGCGAGTTATGGATATGTTCTGTCAGTTTGTCCATAAGGAATGTATGTGTAAATTTATGTATCACTACCTTGGTTGGAATGAATGAAATATTAATTTTATCGATTACTTGCTGCAGCTCTAGTAATATCTAGCATTCTATTAACACTTGTTCAGGAGCTATTTCACTAATGCAGGTTTACTTCAGTATTTGCTATAGTTCAAAAGCCCTCCCTAGATCGGCTTCAATTTTTTGGTCCAGTTCGAGCACTATCGTAGTTTACAACTTTCCCAGTGTTCAGCAAATATGTAATTAAGGCAGTGAGCTCATTGTAAGTGTTATGAGAGAGAACATCAGCTGGGAGTTACAAACAACACCTTTATTGGCACTTCCACTATGGCTGTGTTTAGCATAGGTAAAAGGAAGAAAAAAACAAGCAAAAAAGAAAAGACAGCCAAACAGATACTGGATGATTACAATCCAAAGAATTCACAAAGGAAAATACAAAAATAAATGCTTTAGTCATCTGTATTTAGTTACAAATGGATACAAACGTGTATACAAGATCAAGAACTTGTACAATATAAACCACAGAAGAAGCCAGCAAAGCAAAATAAAAACTGAATGAGTTCCGAGTGTCTGCTGTGAGCACAGTATATAGAGCTACCACTTTTACATATCTCTAGAAAAGGCCTGCTGGAGTATTATCTCGGCTTCATTTTAAGAAGTAAAATGGTTGAGGATGTATGCCTAAGTTGTTGAGGTTACATATGTCACTGAACCTTTATCTTTGGGACTCTCTCAAAATAAACTGTAGCTAATATATTATTTCTCCAGAAATCTACCATTGCTCATAATGAGCCAATGGCAACAGAAAGATGATAAATTAAACAACCATTATACTCAGCAGTTGCTATTCATATCCAAGTTAATTCTCAATGTATGTAACTATGTAATGTCTCAAAAAGGGTTCGCAATTTAAATTTCTCTGAGTAGTTGAACCAAAAGACAGCACTGCCACTGTAGCTGATAGCCAAGAAGGCTATTCTCATCAAAAATCATCAGTTGCATTAGCACCCTGGTGAGTTGGAAACCAGACGCACTACTCTGATTATAATTACCCAGCTACATCTACACTAGGATTGTAATTATGGTTTTATTTATTTCAGCAATGTGGAGTGTGCACCAATGATACATCAATTTATTACACAAATAGCATCTGAGCAGGGCTCAATGTAGATACTCCCATCAACAATGTAAGACGAGTTCAGCTAGTAGGAGGTGTATACATCCTGTAGCAGGCCACGTCAAAAAAAATTATCTCCAAAACAGTTAGGAGAACACATGGCTTTTAAATGTTTGTGTTTATACCACAAGATGACTAATATGCAAGTTAGGAGCCAGGCAGACATTGATTAGTCAATAATGTGACCCTATGACATACTACTTTAATGTGTGCATGTGTGCTGGCAGTGGAGCTTTATGCAACCAGTAACAAGTGAACATTTTTACATAGAGGTGTTTGCTTAAAGAGGGATGGACTGAGGAACCCTTTCAGATATCTCTACCAGCGTGGAAACTCAGCTGCTACACAACAACTGAGCATTCAAGGCTCCTGTAGTAAAAGAAGAGAAAAATATATGCTTAACAAAAACATTAAGCAAGCAGCCTACAGAAAAGGTGAGAGGGCAATTATTTGATTGTACTGTCTTGGTGTTAGTCTGTGAATGTTTATTTGCCTAGAGGCTGCAAGTGATGTGGCAGTGAATTGCAGCAATAGGGCGCAGAGCATGTCTTGTCCTGTAGGAGCCAAAAGAGTAAAAACAAGGATGGCAGATGCGTAAAGACAATCTGTTTGAAGGTGACAGGGACAGTTGAGGGAAATATATGGTCCTAGTATGCAATTTAAGGTTTGTGGAAAAACAAGAATAAAGAATAAACTTTGCATAATCAATGGAATGGATGATCAGACAGGCAAATGTAGGACTACCCCATTTCTCATGAACAATCCATACACTATATATCACTAATAGATTTGAGAGATTTCTGGGCTGGCTGCTGCTGTAAGGTCATGCTACTTGTCTTTGTGAATCTGTATCACTGCAAAATAGATTTATTGGAAAGCTTTTAACTACAAGAATGATGGGCTTGCTGCACATCATGAAATTCTATTAAAAAGGAGGACGCAGCCCTTTTCACAGACGCAGATCCAGTGTACAAATTCAAAATAAACAGAAAAGCCATGCTGCCCAATATTTTAGTGGCCATCCATACTGTTATAAAGAAACATAACACACCATTTTTTTTTTTTTTTAGATTTCTAATCCAATAGAGATACAGACAAACTTGCTGAATGATTTGGTGTCAGGGGCGGGTTGGGACGGGGGTCAGGGAAGCAATTGCCCCCTTATGCACATTTCTGTATGCACGTTTCTGTATTCCCGTACGTACCTGTATGTACGTTTCTGTATGCCTGTATGTCTCTGTATGTATGGATGTCTCTGTATGTATGGATGTCTCTGTATGCCTCTGTAAGCATGTATGTCTCTGTATAATGGTATGCCTGTATGTATGTGTCTGTAGGATGGTATGTCTCTGTATGCATGTATGTCTATGTGACTGTGTCAGCCCTCCCCTATTTAGTGCAATCGTTAGGCAGAAATAAAAGGACTGCATTTGGTGAATGAAATAAACTACAGTTCAGATGCTCTAATCACACTGCAAAACAAATAAAAAGATCTCTCAGCATACTTAATTTTGTAAACTTTTAGATGTAAGACCAGTATTTCTCTCTTTTTATTATACGATTTAACAAAAACCAAAAGAAACAAAAAACCAACACATAAGTTATTCCTAAAATCAGAACAAATACTCTATTGTGAGGTATTTTCATTTAGTAGCACTCGCACAGAAAGTTTCAGTAAACCTATAGAAATATTTATCAGTTTTAGATTACACATACACACTCAATGCACTTAAAAGAACGCTACATTAGGGGAATATCGGGGGAGGGGGAAATGTATTTCTGAATTGTTTTTTCCATTGGATGTATACCAAAAAAACAGCTTGCAAAAATGGCAGATCTCTTGTCCGCAGACTTTCCAAGCCCTCACATTTTTTTCCCAGCACAGACTTTACAATCTTTTGATTTTGAGTTATGGCACACAGCTTTCCAGGGAGCCATGGAGGTCACAGGGACAAAAGGTAAAATAAGTCATGTGGAAGTGAGGCATGGGTGCGTGTAGGCTCAGTGTCACGTGAAATCTATATTTTGGAGATAAATAGAAAATTATACGGTATGAATTAATTGATGTTGGTGTACACAAAAAAAAAAAAAAGCCCTCAATTATTTTGAGCTATAAAATTGAATTCATGAAATCAACAAAAGCTGTAATAAATGTCAAAAGAGAGGAGGATTTCATTGTTTATTTTCCAGCTGCCATCAGTTAAGCACTTAGCTGTTCACTGGAGTTTTTTTCTCCTCAATCCTCTCTATTTATTATATCAAGGCCACAGTGATAAAACACTTCTAGATTGTTCAGATTCTGACAATACTCTATCATACAGAGATATTGACATGCACTCAATTCATGTTTAATAAACCAAAAACACCTTTATTTATAATGATGGGATTTTTATTACCGTATATACTCGAGTATAAGCCGACCCGAATATAAGCCGAGGCCCCTAATTTTACCCCCAAAAATTGGGAAAACGTATTGACTCGAGTATAAGACTAGGGTGGGAAATGAAGCAGCTACTGGTAAATTTCTAAATAAAATTATATTAACTGAATATTTATTTACAGCGTGTGTATATAATGAATGCAGTGTGTATATGAATGCAGTGTGTGTGTATGCAGTGTGTATGAGTGCAGTGTGTATATAATGAATGGAGTGCAGTGTGTGTATATGAGTGCAGTGTGTGTATATGAGTGCAGTGTGTGTATAATGAATGCAGTGCAGTGTGTATATGAGTGCAGTGTGTGTGTGTATGAGTGCAGTGTGTGTGTGTATGAGTGCAGTGTGTGTGTGTATGAGTGCAGTGTGTGTGTGTGTGCAGTGTGTGTGTGTGAGTGCAGTGTGTGTGTGTGAGTGCAGTGTGTGTATATGAATGCAGTGTATATGAATGCAGTGTGTATATAATGAATGCAGTGTGTATATAATGAATGCAGTGTGTATATAATGAATGCAGTGTGTGTATGAATGCAGTGTGTGTATGAGTGCAGTGTGTGTATGAGTGCAGTGTGTGTATGAGTGCAGTGTGTGTGTATGAGTGCAGTGTGTGTGTATGAGTGCAGTGTGTGTGTATGAGTGCAGTGTGTATATGAGTGTGTATAATGAATGCAGTGCAGTGTGTGTATATGAGTGCAGTGTGTATATGAGTGCAGTGTGTATATAATGAATGATGAATGCAGTGTGTATGTGTGAGTGCAGTGTGTGTATGAGTGCAGTGTGTATGCAGTGTGTGTATAATGAATGCAGTGCGTGTATGAGTGCAGTGTGTGTGTATGAGTGCAGTGTGTGTGTGTATGAGTGCAGTGTGTATATGAGTGCAGTGTGTATGAGTGTGTATAATGAATGCAGTGCAGTGTGTATATGAGTGCAGTGTGTATATGAGTGCAGTGTGTATATAATGAATGATGAATGCAGTGTGTATGTGTGAGTGCAGTGTGTATAATGAATGCAGTGCAGTGTGTGTGTATGAGTGCAGTGTGTATGAGTGCAGTGTGTATGAATGCAGTGTGTGTATGTGTGAGTGCAGTGTGTGTGTGTGTGTGTGCAGAGCATTGGTGGGGGTTAGGCATTTTATTAATTATTATTTAATTATTATCTTAATATTTTTTTTTGTTATTTTTTTTAGGTAATTATTTTTTTATTTTATTATTAATTGTATTATTTTTTTTTGTTATTATTTTAATATTTTTTTTTCTTATTAGTTGTTTTATTAATATTTTTATTTTTTCGTCCCCCCTCCCTGCCTGTTAGCTGGCCAGGGAGGGGGCTCTCACTCCCTGGTGGTCCAGTGGATGGGCTGTAGGAGGGGGGCTGTCAGGAAGCTGTAACTTACCTTCACAGCAGCTCCTGTCAGCTCCCTTCTCTCTCCTCCGTCCGTGCAGCTCCCAGGTCAGTTTCCTCTGCAACTCTCGCGGCCGCGCGGAGCGTTGCCACGGTAACCCGTGGCAACGCTCTGACCCCGCGGCTCTCGCGAGAGTTGCAGAGGAAGCCGACCTGGGAGCTGCACGGACGGAGGAGAGAGAAGGGAGCTGACAGGAGCTGCTGTGAAGGTAAGTTACAGCTCTGCCAGCCCCCCTCTCCCCCCAGTCTGTATTATGGCAATGAAAATTGCCATAATACAGACACTCACTCGAGTATAAGACGAGTGGGAGTTTTTCAGCACAAAAAATGTGCTGAAAAACTCGTCTTATACTCGAGTATATACGGTATTTTTGAGATTTTTTTTTAAACATATATATACACAAACATACTATCATACATATGTATTATCGCATCATAATGTTCATATAATATTATAAAAATACATCAGTCGTATCACAAACAGGACAAATACCGTATATATTAGAGTATAAGCCGACCCGAATATAAGCCGAGGCCCCTAATTTTACCCCAAAAAACTGGGAAAACTTATTGACTCGAGTATAAGACTAGGGTGGGAAATGCAGCAGCTACTGGTAAATTTCTAAATAAAATTAGATCCTAAAAAAATTATATTCATTGAATATTTATTTACAGTGTGTGAGTGAGTGCAGTGTGTGTGTGAGTGCAGTGTGTGTGAGTGAGTGCAGTGTGTGTGTGTGAGTGCAGTGTGTGTGTGTGAGTGCAGTGTGTGTGTGTGAGTGCAGTGTGTGTGTGTGAGTGCAGTGTGTGTGTGTGTGTGTGAGTGCAGTGTGTGTGTGTGAGTGCAGTGTGTGTGTATGAATGCAGTGTTTGAGTGTGTGATGCAGAGCCTTGGTGGAGGTGGGCATTTTTATTATTATTTTTTTAATAGTTTTTTTGTTATATTAATTTTTTTTAATTATTATTATTTTATTATTTATTTTATTATTATTATTATTAACATTTTTTTTTTCGTCCCCCCTCCCTGCTTGATACATGGCAGGGAGGGGGGCTCTCACTCCCTGGTGTTCCAGTGGCATTGGCAGTTCAGTGGGGGGGGCTGGCAGGAAGCACTTACCTCTCCTGCAGCTCCTGTCAGCTCCCTTCTCCTCCGCGCCGGTCCGTGCAGCTCCTCTGTCAGCTCACACTGTAAGTCTCGCGAGAGCCGCACTATGACCTTGCGGCTCTCGCGAGACTTACACTGGGAGCTGACAGAGGTGCTGAAAAGGACCGGCGCGGAGGAGAAGGGAGCTGACAGGAGCTGCAGGAGAGGTAAGTAAACTCTCTGCCAGCCCCCATTCTGTATTATGGCAATGTAAATTGCCATAATACAGACATTGCCTCGAGTATAAGATGAGTTGGGGGTTTTCAGCACAAAAAATGTGCTGAAAAACTAGACTTATACTCGAGTATATACGGTACTTATACATACAAATAATTTAGGGAGGAAGAGAGGTGGAGGGAATTAGGCCCTGCTCCTCTTTTCCTGCCAGTTGTTTCATATGGGTTGTCTGGGTGTGGGAAATCCTAATTTTATGGAGAGGTAAAACACCTAATTTGATCTATTAGATTCCTATGTTTATTTTTTGTTGGTATTTATTTCTTTTGTAACCATTCTTTCCATATTAAGAATTTTTTTCCCCAAAAATTCAACAGATTTATACTTCTATCTTTTTCCATTTGCATTTGGAGAATCAGTTTTTGTTTGTTTACCAATTAGGTTTATTAGTTGATTTCCAATTCTGTGCAATAGTCAATTTGACTGCTAATATACACCCTGTTCCAAATTATTATGCAAATTCTATTTAACCCCTTAACACCGCAGCCAAATGTACAAGTTGTGAACGAAACAAAACGTAAACAAAACCTGGCATTTGCACTATATGTCTGTCCAAACGTAATTCACCTCTTTCATATTAAATGCACCCCCTTATTATATATCATTTTATTCAGGGGAAACAGGACTTTCATTTAATATCAAATATTTAGCTATGAAACATAATTTAATATGAAAAAAATGGGAGAAAAGATTTTTTTGATTTTTTTAGTTCTACATGACATTTTAACTGTCAATGTCATAATGCTGTTTGCTTTTACTGCAATAAAATACACATATTTGTATTCAGCAAAGTCTTACGTGTAAAACAGTACCCCCTATGTACAGGTTTTATGGTGTTTTGGGAAGTTACAGGGTCAAATATAGCGTTACATTTGAAATTGAAATTCGCCAGATTGGTTACGTTGCCTTTGAGACTGTATAGTAGCAAATAAATTTACACCCATAATGGCATACCATTTGCAATAGTAGACAACCCAAGGTATTGCAAATAAGGGATGTCCAGTCTTTTTTAGTAGCCATTTGGTCACAAACACTGGCCAAAGTTAGCGTTAGTATTTGTTTGTGTGTGAAAAATGAAAAAACGCCAATTTTGGCCAGTGTTTGTGACTAAGTGGCTACTAAAAAAGACTGGACAGGGGCGGGGCCTGACAGCCAAGATGGCCGGACGTGTCCTCTGAGGGCTCCTGCACCAGAGAGCATACAAATACCTAATCTGTCTGATTTCATGAAGCCCACAACAAAAGGTACCCAGATATCGAACCGGGTCCCCACGCGGAGCAGAATGGTACCACTCCGGTGCCAAACCGCCACGGGAAAGCCCGAACCGGACACGCGGCCTAATCCTGAGCGGGGCCTAGAGCATGGAGGAGGCGGCCGATCCCCCGACTCGAAGCCCGCTCACAAGCGTGAGAAGAGCAAAGCCCTGCTACCCCCCCCTTCGGACCGGCGGGGGTTATCCCGGTCCACTATGGAGATGACAACCCCTGTAAAACGACGAAACCAAGCGACAAACAAACGGGACCCACAAGGCCCAAACAAAATGGCGGCGACAAAGCAGCATGGGACGAAGCGCCCACTACACAAGCCCCCCGGGAATATAGCAGAGTTCTGCGGCAGACTCCTTGATCACCTCTGCACAAAGCTCCACACCCAGAGGCAGGCATTCAGGCGGGCGAGGAGTGAAGCAGCGGCTTGGATCCGCCCGGCGACCAGGCGAAATATGAACTGGGACCCTCCTCGGGCCTCCAGAGGGGATCCCAGCGGGCAACGCCGACACTTCATGAGGCGGAAATCGCCATCAAGCCCCTTAGACACAGACACTCGCTCCCGCGCACGCCAGGGAGAGAACCGTGAACAGAACCAGCCTGACGGCCTCCTGGTGGCACCGAAACTTCTGGGCCAGCTGCAGACTTCCCCACGTAAATGGACACGCACCGTCTGCAACGAGGTACAACACCACCGGGCAAGTGCAGCAAGCGTCCGCACATCACGGACCCACACACACACTACGGGCAAGGGAGCCCATCAAGCAGACCGACACCGGGTGCAGAACAGCCAGAGGATGAACGGAGACACCACACTGAGACACCTCACAGACTTTCTCCTGAAGCACATCCACGGTGTCGGATGAACATACCGCGGATCTGAGTATGTCTGGAATGCACCCCTGGTATACCACGGTACAGCACACCACTGGACTCTGACAGCTACAGGCTACTGAAACTTATAACTGCGCAACGTATGCCTTACTTTACTTGATGTTTTTCGCTGCTTAGACCGTATTTAATTAATTTTACCTTTATGTTTGCTTAACTATTGCATACGGTAGCCCGCTGTGTAATAGGGCCTAGACAGTCTTGATGTACAGGCATCCCACTCTTTTTAAATTCCGCAATGTATAGCCCGTATTTAGTGTAAAGCTACCAGTATATTATGTCACTTCTTGAATTTCTCGGACCACAACCTAGCCCACAATTTTCTGGCTGACAAGCACTCTCATGGAACCTCGTGGTCGCTGTTTAAGTTGTTTTCACAGTTAATCTAAATCTAGCATGTCACACTACTAAGCACCTTCATCAAGCAAGTCACTGTATGCCTGTTTCATAGGGATCAGTTCAATAGCACACCTAGAACATACCTAATACAACTAAAGCTAGCTAACGACAGTACATATTTTTCTTTGGTGTCTCCGGCCTCATGGCATTGTTTAGCCCAGTATGTTGATAGACGATGGTTTATGCTTCACACAACTCTGCTTACACACCATGCCATATTATACGGCAACACAAACCACATTACAAACCTAACTTGTAAACATATAGCAGCTCTATTAGAAACTACTGAAATGTTAACCTTCATAAAGTGCTAGCTGTATTACGACGACCAATTTGGCATTGTTAAGCTCCAGAACCCGATTGTTTAAAAATCTGCCAAGCTTAGCGTGTTTAAACCAATCTATTACTGTTATAAAGCCTGATATCTCTATGTTTTTACACAAAATGTATATTGATGTATCAACGTTACATTAATTAAGCTGGATAACCGAGACATACATTATAACCCACCTGTTTGACTAACTCAATGTTTTAAGCTTGTTTAAAAAATATAAAATGAGGCTGATAATTCTAGGAGATTTTGTAACTTGTTGTGATGATATTAGCCTGTATAACCCCTGCAAGTCTCCCTCTCTTTATTCTGTACCACCATAACCCTATGCCTCAATAAAAGAAAGATTGACAAAAAAAAGACTGGACATACCCCATTTGCAATACCTTTGGTTGTCTACTATTGCAAATAGTATGCCATCATAGGGGTAATTTTCATTCTTGAGCTACCATAGGGTCATAAAGGCAACGTAAGCAATCTGGCGAATTTTAATGTGAAAAAAATGAAACACAAGCCTTATATTTGACGCTGTAATTTTTGAAAACACCATAAAACCTGTACATGAGGGGTACTGTTGTACTCGGGAGACTTCGCTGAACACAAATATTTGTGTTTCAAAACAGTAAAAAGTATTGCAGCAATAATATCGTCCGTGTAAGTGCTGTTTGTGCATGAAAAATGCAAAAAACACGTCACTTTTACTGGCGATATCATGGTTGTAATACATTTTACTGTTTTGAAACACTAATATTTGTGTTCAGCAAAGTCTCCCGAGTAAAACAGTACCCCCCATGTACAGGTTTTATGGTGTCTTGGAAAGTTATAGGGTTAAATATAGTGCTAGCAAATTAAATTCCCTATACTTTCGGCATGGGTGGTCAGGCAGGTCCCGCTAATTGTAATTAAATGGGATACCTAATTATGTAAAATTATTACATAAATATATGTGTAGAATTAATATATGTATATATATACATATGTGTATATATACGTATATATATATATTTTTTTTTTTTTTAAATATTTTTATTTATATATAGGTATATATATATATAGTGATATATACGTATATATTTATGTATATAGATATATATTATTTCGTTCTACGTGTATTTTGATATAAATATATATATATTAATATCACAATACAGTTAGAACGAAATAAAACATCTATATATTTTTTCATATTTTATTTTTAATTATTTTTTTATATTTTTTTACGTATTTACATATTTATTTTTTTATATTATTTATAAATATATATATAACAATAATTATATATATATTTAATCAGTATCAGTCTACGTGTAATTTGATATTAATATATATATATATATATATATATCTATAATTATATGTGTATATTTATACTTAGATCATATATATATATAATATATATGTATATGATCTAAGTATATATATATTTTTTTTTACACTTTTAACATTATTTTAATTTTATTTTCAGCCAGCAGGGGGACCAACTGTCATTACAGTTAGTGCCCCTGCTGGCATTGCTGCAGCCAGCTATACCGGCCATGTGATTGTGAGGTCCTCGCAAGGACCTCACTCTCACATGACCGGGAGGGACCGGAGGAGGAAGATCTGCCGCGGGGGGGCTCCCTGGGAGTCCCCCCCAACCGCGATCGCCGGCGTGGGACCGCCGGCGACCGGGTAAGTTACTAAAAACCGGAGGGCGTACTATTATGCCCTGCGGCATTTAGAGCCGCTTTTAAAAGGACGTAATAGTACGCCCTCCGGTCATAAGGGGTTAAGTGTCACAAAGATTAAATATTTTGTTTTTCAGTTTAACTCATGGATGGCATTGTGTCTCAGGGCTCTTTTGATCACTGAAAACAATCTCGGTCACCTGTGATAATTAGATTGCCAGGTGAGCCCAATTTAAGGAAAAACTACTAAAGGAGGGTGTTCCACATTATTAAGCAGAGCACCATTTTCATGCAATATGGAGAAGAAAAAGGATCTCTCTGCTGCCGAAAAGAGTGAAATAGTTCAATGCCTTGGACAAGGTATGAAAACAGATATTTCACGAAAACTTAAAGGGACACTCCAGGCACCCAGACCACTTCTGCTCATTGGAGTGGTCTGGGTGCCAACTCCCACTACTCTTAACCCTGCAAGTGTAATTATTGCAGTTTTTCATAAACTGCAATAACTACCTTGCAGGGTTAACTCCACCTCTAGTGGCTGTCTACTAGACAGCCACTAGAGGTCACTTCCTGGTCCATAGCACAGGAAACCTGTGCTAGAGAGTCGCTGGACGTCCTCACGCTGTGTGAGGACCTCCAGCGTCGCTCAAAACCCCATAGGAAAGCATTGAAATGATTTTTCAATGCTTTCCTATGGGGAGACTTAATGCGCATGCGCGGCATTGCCGCGCCTGTGCATTAGGTCTCCTCGGCCGGTGTGCGGGATCAGTCTCACCCACCGGCCGACGCAATGGACAGGAGGAGCGTCGCGGAGGAGGAGGAGACAGCGGCGAGGGACATCGCCGCTGCCTCAGGTAAGTGACTGAAGGGGTTTTCACCCCTTCAGTAACCGGGGATTGGGGGGTGGGAGGGAGAGGGACCCTCCAGTGCCAGGAAAACGGATCGTTTTCCTGGCACTGGAGTTTCCCTTTAAGCGTGATCATCGAACTATTAAGAGATTTGTGGCTGATTCAGAGCACAGATGGGTTTGTGCAGATAAAGGCACATTGAGGAAGATTTCTGCCAGATCCATGCATCGGATCAAGAGAGCAGCTGCTAAAATACCATTACATAGCAGCAAACAGATATTTGAAGCTGCTGGTGCCTCTGGAGTCCCACGGACATCAAGGTGTAGAGTCCTCCAGAGTCTTGCAACTGTGCATAAACCTTCTATTCAGCCACCACTAACCAATGCTCACAAGCAAAAATGGCTGCATTGGGCAGAAAAATACATGAGGACTCATTTTCAAACAGTCCTGTTCACTGATGAGTGCCGTGCAACCCTGGATGGTCCAGATGGATGGAGTAGTGGATGGTTAGTGGACGGCCACCCTGTTCCAACATGTTTTGGGCCGGAATCATGGGAAGAGAGCTGGTCGGCCCCTTTAGGGTCCCTGAAGGTGTAAAGATGACCTCTCCAAAGTAGGTGGAGTTTATGACTGACCACTTTCTTCCCTGGTACAGAAGGAAGAACTATGCTTTCCGTAATAAAATCATTATCATCAACCCAGTCCTCAAGGACCCCCTACCAGTCCAGGATTTAGGGATTACCTGGGTGTGTCTAAGGTGTTTTTTCCCCCCCTTTTTCTAAACACCTTAGACACACCCAGGTAAACCCTAAATCCTGGACTGGTAAGGGGTCCTTGAGGACTGGGTTGAGAATCACTGCTCTAGCGTTATAACAAGCTGTACAATCGGGGTAGTAGATTAGATGTGCACAATTGTATAACATGCTAGCTGGGTACATACTAACAGACTAGGAGCGGGTTTAACCCATGGAATGCCTCCTTTTTGTGTTTCAAGTGTAGGCATAGGCAGGCAACTAAAAGACACTCAAACATAAAATGAATTATACACAGGTTCAACTATGAAAAGTAAGTAAAAAATGTGTATCATAAACCGCATAGGGAGGTAAGGCCCCTGGGTCGGGTATAGTAATAAACAATAATAGTAACAAAAAAAATATATACAACCTGACCACAGGCGAATGGCAGAGTATTATCTATAAAATAAGAATAAAAAATAACATAGTGTATACTGTGTATTAAAATTTGGTGAATAATATGAGGATGGACTACCACTCACATTTACCAGAGCCGTACCAGGCTCTGTATAGCAGGCTCAAAGGTGCCAATACTGGCTAGCGAAGCTCCAAGGCAAAAATATGCAGGATTCCGTGGTAAAAAAGAATTTATTTTATAAATAAAAATATCAATATAAAATAACAGACTCCCGGTTATAAGGG
The DNA here is from genome assembly GCF_036172605.1 of Pelobates fuscus. Lineage (NCBI taxonomy): Eukaryota > Metazoa > Chordata > Amphibia > Anura > Pelobatidae > Pelobates > Pelobates fuscus. The sequence continues at coordinate 234,214,850 of NC_086318.1, forward strand.
GTAGACAATGCCGGGCGCATTTAAACAAACCACGAGGACCCGAAAATCAGCACTGGAAGAAGGCCACCGAGCCGAAACGCGTCTGCTGAACCTTGTATCATTTGATTGTATTTTATTTGTTCTCTATACTTACTCCGACGGTTTACTTTGTTTGGGGTAAGTGGATACCTTGATTTTATAACATTTGTTGTTTGGGTTCCACCCCCTTATAACCGGGAGTCTGTTATTTTATATTGATATTTTTATTTATAAAATAAATTCTTTTTTACCACGGAATCCTGCATATTTTTGCCTTGGAGCTTCGCTAGCCAGTATTGGCACCTTTGAGCCTGCTATACAGAGCCTGGTACGGCTCTGGTAAATGTGAGTGGTAGTCCATCCTCATATTATTCACCAAATTTTAATACACAGTATACACTATGTTATTTTTTATTCTTATTTTATAGATAATACTCTGCCATTCGCCTGTGGTCAGGTTGTATATATTTTTTTTGTTACTATTATTGTTTATTACTATACCCGACCCAGGGGCCTTACCTCCCTATGCGGTTTATGATACACATTTTTTACTTACTTTTCATTCTGATTTAGTGTCTGGGAAACACTGCTGTATCATACCCTGTTCTTTAACTATCTCTGTTAAATACTTGGAAGCGCCTACTCATTATCTTGTATTCTGTATTACAGGTTCAACTATATTATCTGTCTGGGTACAGACGGGCTGAAATGTAGCAGCATGTCCTGGGGGGAGGAGGAGGGGACACAGGTACCGTGCTTGGGGACATATGGCACGGTCAGCCAATGCCTCAGCCTGGTATAGCCGTAAAGTCCCTGAGAGCTACTGGGTTCACCTGAGTGCGTTCCTGTGGAAGTTCTGGGCGTAGATTATGCTCAACATCCCGCTTGCCTCGGACTCGTTGGGGGCCTGCATCAATGTGCCCCGGACCTGAGGTCTATGAAATGAGTCCAAGTCCTTCTTTTCTGAGAGGTGGCTGGATCTCTGGTTGAACGTTTGTCTCTTGCGGGGTCTATGCTTCTGCCTCTGTGGGGGGTGCTTTTGGTGGGGGACACTTGTCAGCTCTCTGTCTGGGTGGGCTGGGCATGTGCAGCTCAAATGTTTGGTGGGTGGTTGTGCCCGACGGGGCTTCTCGCACCCTATCTCCTGTTCAACTCCGTTTGGTCTTCTGTCCCCCAGCTGCTGTTTTTGCTCGTACCTCCAACCGCCGCCAGAAACGGGCAAATATCTCGTGTAGGTGCTGTAGCATGCGGTCTATTTTAGCACACCCATCCTGCTCGGTCGCTTTTGGGTGGTAGTGTTGTTTTTCAGGCCTTTGCGATATCAGCCGCCTGCTATCCTCAAGGTGAGTGAGGCTGCTATGTGTGGACCAGGATGACCCCCACCAGTCCTTGGGAGGAGGCAGTGATTCACCGTGTTCCCAGTCACGACTTATGGGACCGGAGAGTGGCCATCTCTCTGTGGCTCAGTCTCGTGTAGGCCACAAGCCTCGGTGTGTCAGGTTGGCTGTGCTGGAGTTTAAAAGAGGCACCATTTGATGCATCTGCCTCTCCCGGTTATGGGTATTGTGGTCTGCGGTCTGTGAGTGTTGATGGCCTCGTGTAGTACCCCATTTGTTTCCCCCAGAAGTGGAGGGGATTGTATTTGTAGCCGATAGAGATAGATATATCTAAGTTGAAAATGCAGGCTGCACTCACGGCCATTTGAATTCAATAGTATTTATTTCATCAAACAAGCAGATAAATCGATGTTTCGGTCCTCGCAGGGACCTTCCTCAGGATCAAGTGACATATCAATCAACTATAAACACTATATGCGTTGTTATAGTTGAATTATATATGGTTTTATTATTTGGGAAATCTAAACCTTTATTTTTCTGACAAGATAGCATTTTTTGGCTTAACCTGCGTGGTTTTCCTTTCCAAATAACATTTGTAAAGCTTGATTGTACCATGGCAAGCCATGAATCTGATATCTGAAAAGGTAACATTTGGAACATATAAGACCATCTTGGGAGGATGTAGAAATTTATTAAAGTAATGCGGCCCCACCATGACAATTCCTTTTTTTTTTTCATTCTTTAATTAGAGGATTTGTTCATCTTAGTAATTCCATAGACTTCAATTTTTTTTTTTTTTTTTAAATTTATACTCCTAAATAGGAGGAATTTTGTTTTACACAACAGAACTTATGTTGTCTCTTGACCTCTCTTGAATTCTTGGTCTTTATTTAAAGACAACATTTTAGATTAGTCTTAGTTTATTTTATAATAAATATAATAAGCTCAATCAGACTGGGATCTGGGGAATTTGGAATTTGAAATCTTTGTCATGTTCCTCAAACCAATCCTGAACTATTTTTGCAGTGCGGCAAGGCACATTATCCTGCTGAAAGAGGACACTGCCAGTAGTATACATGTTCTGCATGGCCGTCACTACCACAGGTAGTTTGCCTTAGGGTACACTGACTTGGATTAACCAGGATTCGTTAGACCAGTAGAAGGAGAGAGCACAGCACGGCACTCCCCTCTTGCCTGTAAGTCAATCATTGAGTCGCGGACCATGGTAGAGGAGTATATGTAACCTCAAACAGCTTCCTGTCAGACCGGGTAGAGGTTACAGGTAGAGCTCCTCTACCCTTGTCCACACAACATGGTGAGCAGGGCAGGTAGGAGAGGGGATAAGATATATGAATGGAGGGGCTGGGAGGAGGAATTGAGACACATAAGGGGGATGGGAGAAATGAGACACATGGCGGCTGGGAGGAGGAAATGAGACACATGGAAGGCTGGGGAAAATGAGAAATGAATGAAAGGGCTTGGAGGAGGAAATGAGACATGGAATAGAGGGGCTGGGGGGGATTAGATACACGAAGGGGCTGGGACACACACACACAAAGACAGAGTGGCTGGGGGGAAAACACACAAAAGGGTCTCTAGAGAGAAAGATGGGCGAGGGGCTAAGGAAGGAGCAAAAGACACAGACATGGGAAGTAAAAGAGGCAGGCAGATGCCTTGGGGAGAGAGTCACCAAGATGGGCTGGGGAAGAGGAGAAAGAAAAACACACAGATGGGGAGAGAGAGGGAGACACACACACACACACACAGAGGGGCTGGCGAGGACAAAAAGAGACACAGAGGGGCTAGGGAAGGGGCAAAAGAGACAGACATGGGCTGGGGTTGAGACAACCAGAGGGACTGTGGAAAGAAAGAGACAAGGTGCAATGAGAAAGAGACACACATAGGGCTGGGTAGATAAAGAGACATGAAGGGGATATGGGGAATTGGAGAAAAATACAGAAAGGGTCTGTAAAGAGGCACACATGGCGGATGGGAAAGGGGAGAAAGAGACACAGAAAGGCTGGGGAAGTGGAGAAAGACACATAAGGGTGCTGGAGGAGAGACACACAAAGAGGAAAAAAATGGAAGGATAAGATATACATTCAGAAGAGAAGATAAGATAAGAAAAACAAAAGGGCATAATAAATTCAAGAGTTGGATTATAGGACACACAGGTAAAGGAGCATTGTTTGGGAGAGGAGAGGGGAGGGGGGCAGACGGACAGCAAAATTCATCTTCGCCTGTGTAGCCAAAATCCTTGCACAGGCCCTCGTGGTATGTAACAATCTCAAGGTAGGTAATATGTGTCAAAGTTATATCCATATGCATGCCAGGACTCAAGGTTTCCCAGGATTATAACGCTGCATCCATAGGCCTGCCTTTTTCCTATAGTGCATCTTACTGCCATCTCTCTCCCCAACCATCCACCTGATATAAGAATCATGAGACCAGGCAACCTCTCCTTCCATTGCTCCAGTTCTGACTCTCAAATCCCCATTATAGGTACTCTCAGCGGTGGAAGGGCATCATCATGGGCACTCTGTCTAGTCTGTGACTACGCAGCCCCATATGTTTTTGACATCTCTCTATCACAGCATTGTGTTTTTCAGCAATTTGACCTACAGTAGCTCTTTTGTGTGATCGGACCAGATGGGCTAGCCTTTGCTCGCCACATGCATCAATGACAATTGGGCACCCATGACCCTAGCGCTAGCTTACCGGTTGTCTTTCTTTGCACCACTTTTGGTAGGTACTAACCACTGCATATCGGGAATACCATACAAGACTTGCCATTTTGGAGATGTTCTGACCCAATTGTCTAGCCAAGGGCTTGACAAATTTGCTTTGAATCTAGGTGCCAGGTTTTCTTTCAACAACAAGAACACAATTCTCTCACGCACAGACACTTACTGACAGAGGCGCACACACAGTTATTTTTTTTCATTATTTGATACACTCCGATACATAGAAATTCATAGACACACACAAATATACAAAGATTTACACACATGACAGATATATACACACATCACTTGCTTTCTAATAATTCCCACTCCTTGACACGTGCTATTGTAACAATATAATCAATGTTATTCAAATCACCTATCACTGGTTTTCATGTTGTTGCTGATCAGCGCGTTCACGCCACTGATGTAATCAACAATGTAGTGGTTGCACCAAGAACCATAGGCAAAACCCTGAACGACTTGCATAGGAATAAGAAAAGTGTTTGGCTGGGTGGTTAACCAACCAAACTCCCCCTACAATTAACCTGGTTCATTCCATATTTTTCACTTGGAATGGATAGATCATGACTGAGTTCTTAATTGGAGAAAGTTTGTTTCAACAATTTCATTACTCTAGTTATTTTTAAATGTAGATGTATCTTGTTTTCCAAGTGAATAATAGAGCTGTGATCTCCATCCTCTGCTCCCTCACGCGCAGCTTAGTGATGCATCACAAAGCGGCGAGCGAGGGAGCAAAGAGATCACAGCTCTCTCGCCGCCTGGCTCCTCTCTCAGCCCGCAGCCCATAGGGCCCCATGGAAAGCCAATCTACTTCAGCTCTCCCAAAGGAAGGGTGGTCTTAATTTTTTTTGTGAGTGTGTGTGTCTGTCATATGTGTCACTCATGACATGTGTGTGTGTGTGTGTGTGTCTGTCAGTGAGTGTATATGTTTAGGTGACCAGCCCCCAAATGATCACATGGGAATGTTGTTTCCTCCCCCTACCCTGCCATGCCAGTTGGCCCCACCGCTATGGCTGAGATCATCAAGCTTTATTATCTCAGCTAATCTAATGCTCTTCCATAGGAAAGTATTGGAAGGCTATTGCGCATGTGCTACAACCACAGGGTCAGTCAGCATATCCTCGTAGAGATACACTGAATCAAAGCATCTCGATGGGGAATGTAGAGCATGGAGACGCTAAATGTAGGTGCTGCACACTGGGCAGCACTGAGATATGAAGCACTTAAGTGGCCATCTGAGTGACTGCCACTAGAGGTGTCACTAGGCAGCAATATAAACACTGCTTTTTTTCCTAAGAGGCAGTGTTTACATTTAAAAGCGTGCAAGAACAGACTATAGACACCAGAACCCCCGAAAATAAGACCCCCCCAAAAATGCACTAGGGCGTATTTTCGGGGGATGTCTAATTTCAGGGAAAAGCAGTAGCAAGCATGTGCTAGAAAGCAAGTCTACGTATTGGGTAATTCCCCTGAACATAGACCAGTTCACTAGGTCATGAAATCATGCAAATCTATGTTGGGGGAAACTTTCCCGAACATAGATTAGTTTACTCGCGAATGGAATCCTGCGACTCTATGTTCGGGGAAACTTCCATGAATATAGATTAGATTACAAGTGTATAGAATCCCACAAATCTATATTTGGGGAAAATTAGATTAGCGAACTAGCAACTAGGGCTTATTTTCGGGGCAGGGCTTATATTACGAGCATCCCACAAAATAATGTCTTATTTACAGAGAAACAGGGTATATCATCATATATTGTGGTTACTAGTATAGAATATTCTTTATATAGCTCCACTGCCTTTAACAGGGATTGATATCTATGTGGGCAGCTGAAGTTAAGTAATGCAGGGAATCACTAAACATAATAGGCATCAGCATCAGATACAAGGCTGTGCCAGAACAAATATGCATTTGATGAAAAAAAAAAAAAAACAACAACAAAAAAGATACAATTATAAAAATAAATATGCCCGCACTCAGTGCCGACTGCACTTTCCCATAGGGAAAGCATTGGATTGGCTAAAATCGGCATGGGGGCTGGGCTAAATGCCATCTTGGCCAATCAGGACCTCCTCATAGAGATGCATTGAATCAATGCATCTCTGAGGAAAATTCTGCATCTCCACTTGGAGGTGTCTCTAGGGACAATGTTAACAATGCCTTTTCTCTGAAAAGGCAGTGCTTAAATGAAAAAGCCTAAAGGGAGCTATTATACTCACCAGAACAACTATATTAAGCTGTAGTTGGTCTGGTGACTATAGTGTCCCTTTAATGTAATATTTCTGCTCTAAGGAGTTAATGGAAAGTTAAGAGGCAGCTCAACCTAAAATCAGTGTATTCATCTTTCAATGAAGGATCACATTTAGGAGTGGCTAGCTCTGCTAGCACAGATGTAATGGTAACATATCCAACTCCTCCCTCGCCTTTGGGTGATACAAGGACTGTGACACGTCACTGATGTGTCCCTAAACGGAAGACTGGAACCAACAGCAGGACCACACCCACATCCTGAATGCTACCTACTCCCATTACTTGAACCTGAAATATTGCTAACAGATTCCACCTTCTACTTCTTCTAAACACCAAACGCTGGGAGATTACCTTAAAGCATAGAGCTCATCTAGACAAACAATACATTTAATGATTAACCACCTGGATCACATGGTAGGACATCCCGTATATAGATTTCACTTACAACTTTACCACTCAAAGCAATGCCTGGAAAGTGGCATATCTTACCTGGAAGGCATATGAAGCAGCAGGTGAATATGACATTAATGACAGGGACACTACAGACACCTTAAAGGAACACTATAGTGTCAGAAATACACAAATGTATTCCTCACACTAAAGAGCTGGAATACATGGTAACCTCTCTAAGAAGATAATTTTTTTTAAAGGGAAACTATAGTGCCAGAAAAACAAAGTTGTTTTCCCTGGCAGTATAGCTCACTATAGTGCCCCCCTATGCACCTTGGTGCATAAGGGGCAAAAAAACCTTTTGTCACTTACCTGATTCCAGCACTGATGTCCCTTGGCACTGGCTCAGGCTCTGCCTCTGCTCCTCTCCCACTGTCAGCTGGCTGGGAGACCTAATGCGCATGCGCAGCAATTGCCGCACTCGCATTGGGACTTCCCCATAGGAAAGCATTATACAATGCTTTCTTATGGGGTTTGGGGTAATGCTGGATGTCCTCATGCAGACCAAATGTCGCCTAACGACCCGAAAGTCCATCTAGTGGCTGTCTGGTAGGCAGCCACTAGAGATGAAGTTAACCCACAACAGTAATTATTATAGTTTCTTAACAACTGCGATAATTACATTTGCAGGGTTAAGGGACATGGGAATGTGCACCCAGACCACTTCAATGAGCTGAAGTGGTCTGGGTGCCTATAGAGTCCCTTTAATTTATCTTTTTCCACTGCCATGGCTGGCTCCGACTCCACGGCTGAGATCATCAACCATGATTATTTCAGCCAATCCAATGCTTTCCAATAGGAAAGCATTGGGATGCTATTGTGCATGTGCATAAAATGCATGTGCATAATGCATCTCTATGGGGAATATTCAGCTGAACGTAGTTATGCACACAGTGCAGCACAGGACTAGGAATCACCTCTAGTGGCAGTCTGAGTGACTGTCACTAGAGTTGTTATTAGGCAGCAATGTAATCACTGCCTGTTCTCTAAAAAGGCAGTGTTTACATTAAAAAGCCTGTAGGGACAAGCTATAGACACCAGAGCCACTACGTGAAGCAGTAGTGATTCTGGTAACTAGTTTTTTTTTTTTAACCCGTTAACACCGTTACGGCGTTCTATGCCGTCCCGCATTTAGTGCGCATTAAAGCCGTTGCGGCGGCATAGAACGCCATAGCGGCTTTGAGCCCTGGAGCGCCCGGGATACTTACCTACCTGGCGCTCCGCTTCGGGAGGACTGCCTCACAGCCCAGGCAGCCCTCCCACGGCAAAAGAAGCCCCCGGGGGCCATGTGATCGCTCTCAAAGAGCAATCACGTGCCCCCCTATAGCTGGCTGTGGATCTGCCAGCAGGGAGACTGTCTAAAATGTCAGACAGTCCACCTGCTGGTGGGATCTGTAAAAAAAACAATATTAGACATGTTATAAAATAAAAATAAGTGTGTGTGTGTATATATATATACACAAACTATATATATTTAACGTCATACATAGTGTATTTTGTTACACACATATATATATATATATATATATATATATATATACACACGTATAATTACAATAATAAATAAAATACAAATAATAAAAATATTGAAACAAAATTTAATATAAATTATATATTCATATATAATTCATTCTAACTGTATTTTGTTATTAATATATATATATATATATATATATATATATATATATATATATATATATATATATATATATATATGTAACAAAATACACTTAGAATGACATTCTATATATATATCTATATAAAATACAAATAACCGCAAATACATATATATAGATATATAGATAAATACATATAATTACATAAAAGATTACATTAGTATACACGTAGAATTTAAATACCTATAAATGCATATATATTAAAATTCTACATGTATATTTAAGTAATCTTTTAACATAATTATGTGATTTGATTAATTAAAATTTGATTGACATGCCTGACAACACAGGTAGAAAGTGACGAGAATTTAATTCGCAAGCACTATATTTGACCCTGTAACTCTCCAAGACACCATAAAACCTGTACATAGGGGGTACTGTTTTACTTGGGAGACTTCGCTGAACTCAAATATTAGTGTTTCAAACTGGTAAATTGTATTACAATGATGATATTTTAAGTAAGTGACTTTTTTGTATTTTTTACAAACGAACAGCACTTTTTTTTTTTTAATTCTTTATTTTTTTTGTGCAAGTAGGTACATAATGTTGTCAACCGCCACAACAGCGTCAATATAGATACGTACAGATTTAACATTGGCATGAGTGTTTGCACATTTTGTAGATTTAACATTAACAAGCGTATTAAATACAGGCTTTACACAACTGACAAGTTACTGCTTTGTACTTTAGGATGTTTTTGTTGCAAGAGACGAAAAGCACTTTTATGGTCTATATTATTGTTGTAATATGTTTTACTGTTTTAAAACACTAATATTTGTGTTTAGTGAAGTCTCCCGAGAATAACAGTACCCCCCCATGTACAGGTTTTATGGTGTTTTGGAAAGTTAGAGAGTCACATATAAGGCTTGCATTTCATTTTTTTGACATTGAAATTTGCCAGATTGGTTATGTTGCCTGCCTTTGAAAGCGTATGGTAGCCCAGGAATGAGAATTACCCCCATGATGGCATACCATTTGCAAAAGTAGACAACCCAAGGTATTTCAAGTGGGGTATGTCCAGTCTTTCTTAGTAGCCACTTAGTCACAAACACTGGCCAAATATTCGTTTTTTGCTTTTTTCACACAAAAACAAATATGAACGCTAACTTTGGCCAGTGTTTGTGACTAAGTGGCTACTAAAAAGACTAAACATACCCCACTTTCAATACCTTGGGTTGTCTACTTTTTCAAATGGTATGCCATTATGGGGGTAATTCTCATTCCTGGGCTACCACACCGTCTCAAAGGTAACATTACTAATCTGGCAAATTTCAATTTGAAAATGGAATGTTCTATATTTGATCCTGTAACTTTCCAAAACACCATAAAACCTGTTACTGGGGGGTACTGTTGTACTTGTGAGACATCGCTGATTACAAATATGTGCATTTTTATGCAGTAAATCCTAACAGTATTATGACATTCAAAGCTAAAATGTCAGATGGAAATACAAATTAAAAAAATATCTTATTTTCTCACATTTTGTTTAAATTTTATTCATAATAAATTATGTTCCATATATGAATAGTTAATGATAAATTAAAGCCATGCTTCTCCTGAACAAAATGATATATAATAAGTGTGGGTGCACTTAATGTGACAGTGGTGAATTACGGTTGAACAGACTTGTAGCGCAAATTCCAGTTTTTGTTTAAACATTTTGTTTTGCTCAGAACGTGCACTATTGACTCCGTCCTGAAGGGGTTAAAACTTTGTTGGTTAAAAAATAAAAAAAAATAAAACTTTTTTAGCGGTCTCCTAGATTCCAAGCAAATTTGTTAAGCCCAGGCTTTCATGGCTATCAAATTTAAGTCCATATTCAGTTCACGACACACTAGTGAATTTAATTCAGTTATTCCAAATACAATAATAGCAAAGCATTAAACTTTTTAAAATGTCATATCTAGCAATTTTCATTGTGGTTGCTTCACCACAGTGCAAACTGAAGTCGTCATACTGCTCAGCTGAAACACTGAGCATATTGTAGGACAACACCTTGACAGACAAATGTTACTTATAGTTATCTAGTAAACCCTGTCAAACTAACTTCTGTGTTGATCTTTCTGTATCTATCGCTGGTTGGGTAGTAAATGGTCAATAGATAGTAATTCAGACCAAAGACAACTCTAGCCAATCAGTTCAACCATTCAATCACTTTTGTTTCTGCTGGTGATCCAAAAGATGGTATAAAAATGGCAGTCACATTGCTCCTTGGATAATATTCTGCCTGTGAGTCTATAGTTGTCACTCTGGTTTAATACCATTAATATTTTCACCTGGGTGTGCACTGTTATAGAGTTACATCTCCAAAAAAAACTAGAACATAGTCCAAACACCTCAACTGACTGGGAACGTAAAACATACAAATCATGCACATTACATACATATCTCTCAAGGGTGTGTCTAAATTAAGGTGTCATAAATGTATTGGTAGTAGAAGTGCTTAATCTATTCTGGGTCTGTGACAGAAAAAAAAAAAAAACAGAGCCTTTGTACCTGTACTATTACTTTATGCTATAACTCCCCAATCTGCTGCTTAGGCACCGCAAGCACTGCAGTGGTTATGGTGGTGCCAGGAGTCTCCTGTTGCCATCCCATGGTAAGTAACCATTTTATTTAGATAGAATGTATTGGCTGAGAGCATCAGTTGGCACTCTCAGCCAAGCAATTATGTCCAAATGAAATCAATTATTGAGAAGTATGAACTCTGGGGACAATGGCAATAGCAGAAGAACGTTTGACTACTTACTATGACATGCGGGACTCAGGCACCATAACAACATAACTGTGCTGTAGTGATTATTCTACTCAAGCTAGCTTTTTCAAAGAGTTCGGAATCTGTCCAGGAAAGCAGATGTTTATTTACTTATGATAAAATTATTTGCACATGTATTTGTAAATAGTTCCATGCATGCACAGCAAAGGCCTCACAGCTTGATATTTTTGAATTTGTCCCAGAATGGCAACCTTTGTGACCATGTAGAGTCACTTGGCATAAATAATTTTGTGAGAGAACCCAACACATTTTATCAGATACCGCAAGCACAGATTACAAGCAATAATGCAGTAACATGGGAAGTCACACTTATGACCCCTCCCCCCCCTTTAAATATTGTTTATATATTTCTGCATAACAACATCTCCCTCAAGCATTCAACATGAATTCAATATAGCACAGGACCTACAATGCTAAAAGAAAATAACTATACTCTTGTAAGTTTCTTTTGAACATATTCTCTCTGCCAGAAATGTATAAATACAAAGAGGAACACTTTCATCTGCCTTCAAAGGGAAAGAATATACACCCAAAATAATTTAAGCATTTTACACTTATGTTTAGTCACAGTGTCGCCTGACAACCCTATTTCAACGTGCATTCATTTGAAGGGAATAGCGATTAAAATCAAAAAGGTTTCTAAGAAAGCCATCTTTTTTCCAGTTGGTGATGAGCAGCCTTTCCCCTCCTTTATAAAAGGTTACAAATACATAGCATTCATTTTATTCCTCAGTGGGACTACTCCATGCTTCAATGTGCTTCAATAGTATAGCCAATAGCAGATAAAATTTCACTCCTGCTTCCTGTTGGCTATACAGATTTTAAACACACAATGAAGGTTATTCGCAGAAGAGTTTATTCACTAAACAGATCACATTGTATCAAGTTTAATTCCAAAGTGCAATATTTAGGCTAAATAGATCATCTGTGACTATAGCAGAGTTGAACGATTCTTCCGTACGAGATATTTTTGCCTACATTTTGCAATTTGTTTTTCAATTTAAAACAATGTGTTTATTGAAAACCCCTCAAATTACAATTGTCATGAATTAAAGGAGCACTATACGGTCAGGAACACAAACATGTATTCCTGAACCGATAGGGTTAAAACCACCATCTAGCCACCCTGGGCCCCTCATGCCTCCCTAAAAATAGTAAAATATTACTTTCATTCAAGTCTGAAGCTTTAACTCTGCATGCTGTGTGCCTCAGAAAAACAAGCTGTCTGTTGACATCATGAGAAGTGGTAGCCTGATCCAATCACAATGCTTCCCCATAGGATTGGCTGAGACTGACAAAGAGGCAGATCAGGGGCAGAGCCAGCACAATTAAACAGATAAACGGAATCAATCAATATCTATGAGGAAAGTTCAATGTCTGCATGCAGAGGGAGGAGACACTGAATGTTTGGAGGCATTTTAGGCAGCCATGACCCAGGAAGGATCAACAGCCATCTGAGGAGTGGCCAGTGAAGTTATCACTAGGCAGTAATGTAAACACTGCATTTTATCTGAAAAGCCTGAAGGTAATGATTCTACTCACCAGAACAAATCCAATAAGCTGTACTTGTTCTGGTGAATAGTGTCCCTTTAATGAGAATTTCAAATATTAAGCCACAAAAAAATAATACTAAATAAATAAATAAAAAAGGTGCACCTGAATTGCCCTCGGGGCACCACTGAATCATAGTTACACTTTTCAACAATATCTGTATAAATAGAATATACATATAGATAGTAGCTTCCATTAAAAACACTACTTAAAGGATCACTATAGTGTCAGGAAAACAAAGCGGTCTTCCTGAAACTATAGTGCCCTGAGGGTGCCCCCACCCTCAGGGTCCCCCTCCCGTGGCGCTGAAGGGGTTAAAACCCCTTCAGCAGCTTACCTTATTCCAGCACCAGGCTTCCTCGGCCCTGGTGACCTCTCCTCTCCGTCCGACGTCAGTGGAGCCGAATGCTCATGCGCGGCATGTGCCACACGCACATTCAAAGTGTCCATAGGAAAGCATTTCTCAATGCTGTCCTATGGACGCTCTGTGCGATGGATGCGAAATTCGCATCCAGCGTTGCAGATGTGCCTCTAGTGGCTGTCCAGAAGACAGCCACTAGAGGCTGGATTAACCCCAAATGTAAACATAACAGTTTCTCTAAAACTGCTATGTTTGCATCTGAAGGGTTTAAACATGAGGGACCTGGCACCCAGACCACTTCATTGAGCTGAAGTGGTCTGGGTGACTATAGTGTCCCTTTAATGGTGGATTGCTGGACTATGATGCAAAACATTTCTGCATTTCATTAGATGTGTTGTTTCTAAAGTGTACTTCCATAAAACCATATTTAACTTATATCAACCAACCCTCCACTCCAATATATTTTCATTCAAAACAATGTAGATTATTGTTGGGATATTCTAAGTACTATTACCACTATAGCCCACTGACTCCCTAATGTCCACACTCGACTATGTGTTGGTATGCCAACGGCAAAGTATGCACTTGTATTTTAACACAAAAATCACAGGTGTCTGACAGAGACAAGTTAATGTCAAACTATTTGTACACATTTTGACAGCTTGCCTTGGGTTAGTGAGCTTTAATGGTTATGGTGCTTAGAGTATTAATTTAATAATAACAATTAACAGACGTGTGCAAAGATGTGTGCAAAGATGTGTTTTGGCTGGTTTGTCCGAATCAAATTCCTTTTAATCCACGCCAAACTAATTGATCCATCTTGGATTTACCTGTAGTCTTTTTCAACCAATAAGATAACGCAGGTATATCCAGGGAGAATTTTTTTTTTTTAGCTCTGGATTAAAAGGAATTTGATGCGAATTAACCAACCAAAACAAAAAGTCTATTAATCAGTATTACAGCACATTGGTGTGTGGAACTGGAGGCCAACATTACGACAGGTGCATGTAATAAACTAAAGAATTTTGCTGACAGGTGAGGTGGAAGCTGCCTGGTTTACAGGTAAGGTGGGGGAGGCCAGCTGTTTGCTTTCAGGTGAAGTGGGGAGAGCGATCTGCTCACAGGTGGGGTGCGGTGAGGCCAGTGGCTTGCTCTCAGGTGAGGAGGAGGTTGCTAGCTGCCTGCAGACAGGTGAGGTGGGGGAGGCTAGCTGCCTGCAGACAGGTGAGGTGGGGGAGGCTAGCTGCCTGCAGACAGGTGAGGTGAGGGAGGCTAGCTGCCTGCAGACAGGTGAGGTGAGGGAGGCTAGCTGCCTGCAGACAGGTGAGGTGAGGGAGGCTAGCTGCCTGCAGACAGGTGAGGTGAGGGAGGCTAGCTGCCTGCAGACAGGTGAGGTGAGGGAGGCTAGCTGCCTGCAGACAGGTGAGGTGGGGGAGGCTAGCTGCCTGCAGACAGGTGAGGTGGGGGAGGCTAGCTGCCTGCAGACAGGTGAGGTGGGGGAGGCTAGCTGCCTGCAGACAGGTGAGGTGAGGGAGGCTAGCTGCCTGCAGACAGGTGAGGTGAGGGAGGCTAGCTGCCTGCAGACAGGTGAGGTGAGGGAGGCTAGCTGCCTGCAGACAGGTGAGGTGAGGGAGGCTAGCTGCCTGCAGACAGGTGAGGTGAGGGAGGCTAGCTGCCTGCAGACAGGTGAGGTGGCAGACTGCCAGCTGGTCAGAGGGGGGCCGCGCTCACCCCTTTAATCCCCTGTTTCCCGGTGTGCAGGTTCCCCTCTGTGTCCCCCAGGTGTTATTAAGCCGTTCTTACCTGTGCGTTGAACGTTCATGGATTCTCCTCCTTCGTGTGTTTCCCGGTGCCCGGCTACCATTTGCTGTGTGTCCGCCATAGCTGCGGTGACGTCATCCAGGAGTAGCAGGAACAGCGGCGTCGGCCCCTCCCCGGGTCTCCCCAGTCACTGCCTAGCCGGACAGGTGAGCTCCGACTCGAGCAGGGAATGCGTGTAACGTGCTGCCACCTGCTGGTGAGCGAAAGGTAGTGTTCTCCAATAGCAAATTCTGCTAGGAAGGAATGATGTTGAAATGGATTTACATTACACTGTGCAGTGAATCTAAAGAGAAATGGAAAACAGTAGAGGGGGGTTAAGGTGGTCAGCGTCAGGATCAGTGCTGCAGTTTCTCCAATATCTACCGAGAGGATGATAATTTTTTTGTAAATTCCACATTTTTGTAAATGTTCTACATTTCTTGGGTGTCAGACATGACTGTTCCATTCTTAAACAGAATTCTTTCAGCACACATTGTCATTGCATGGGGCCATGAGATCCTAGGCACCATAAAAGCCAGGTGTATAATGCATAGTGTCCTGACTTCTGCGGCTGTGATTGGCTAATATTATGAGAGTTATTTCTGTTTGCCAAGCACATGAAGCTGTAGGTACATGGTGTGGAACATGGCATATTATCTCTTTATACCATCGGCTGAGAACATGGGGTTACATAGGTAGAGTCCAGCAATTCAGGGGACAGAGTCAAATTCCAGGGGGAGAATCTAGCACAACAACAATGAAAGCAAAGACACTTAAAGTAATATATATTGTGCAAAAGAGCTATAGCTAAACAGCATAAGGTAGGTTTAAGAGAGAATCAAGAGGATCAAGCTGATGGCTGCTTTTTGAGACAGTATGGTTGCATGATCGCCTTGATTTTGTGAGACACAAATTGTTCAAATTTGATTAATTAACAGAACTGATGTTTCTAGCCTAAATGTCGCCAGTGTTATCTTGTTAAATAACTTGTGGGACAATTTGGGCAAATTATTATGAATTATTTAAAAAAAAAAAAAAAAAAAACACTGACAGCTATTCCCTTACCTCCCTCCAAAAAGAAACCGCCACTGGTCATGACCAATACATGTGAAGGTATGTTCCTAACTGGCCACATAACCACCAGCAAGTATCAGAGCTTATCCTACCCATATGACATAGTTAAACAGGAGTGGTGTGACATCTGAATAAGATTTTGTACATTTGGGTTTGGGCTATCACACATACGGATACCCTACTGTCTGCTTTCCATGTGCCCTCCCAGGAGTCCCACTCCCAGATCATGCTCCTACAGGGCCGTATATAGTTATGGCGCCCAAGTTGTAGCGTTAACAGAAGAGTCATTCCAAAGATGTAAATACCACTTTGAATAGCAGGCTCCTCCAGATTTAAAACATTTCTGGGACGTATGTCTGAAGAAAAATATTTATTACGAAGGACCAAGTTGAGGAGCGAAGGACTGGTGGAGCATGCCACATCACTACATATGTGAGAGAAAAATTAATCCAAATAGTGGAAATACAATTATTTTATTTTTCTCAAAAGCTTTATTGAAGCAGCAATAGTCATGTGTATTTGCACAACATAAAAAAATATTACACAGGGTATACATTCAAATTCAATGCAATGACTTATGTTGTAACACATATTCAATAATAAACAAGGAATAAATAAAAAACAAGTGTAGTTTTCCCATTTCTTTTTTTTTTTTTACCTTTGTATTTGCGTAGATACTGCCCATGTAGGTTAAAGGTAAGGATAACGGGAGGGGTTGAAGTAATAAAAAGAAGAAACATGCGACAAGAGAGAAGAAAATTTGAGGTGTCATGAATGAATGGGCGAGAGGACAATAAAAAAGTAGGGGAAGGCAGTCAGTGGAAGTCGAGCTCAGCGCAGTCATGTTGAAGGTGGTGTGTGTAATGAAGGGGACCGGAGAGGTGCAAGGCGTGGTGCACTTCCACCAAGAGGGTGATGGACCAGTTACAGTTACGGGGACTATTACAGGATTGACTGATGGAAAACATGGCTTCCATATACACGCTTATGGCGATAACACCAATGGCTGTATTAGTGCTGGCCCACACTTCAACCCAGGAAATAAAACTCATGGGGCCCCTGAAGATACAGTGAGGCACGTTGGTGATCTTGGCAATATAACTTCTGCGAATGGTGAAGCAAAATTTGAGTTTACGGCGACCACGACATTATTGGGCGTACTGTTGTGGTCCATGAGAAGGAAGATGACCTGCGCAAAGGTGGGAATGATGAGAGCCTGGTGACTGGCAACGCCGGTGGCCGCTTGGCATGTGGTGTAATCGGACGTGCTCAGTAACATGGCTGTATGTGAAAGCTCTTGGTTTCGTGGCCTGACATACATAGTTCAGATTAACTGCAGTAAATGTTAAAATTCTATATATTTCCTGTTCAATTTACTATCCATCTGTAAGACTGCTGGAAAAGCATTGTGTGACCAACCACTATACAGAAACGAATAACTTTATATAAAAAGTTTATACAACTTTTCTGTCTTGTGATGTCATTCAATAAAAGTTCACCTTGGTCACCTGCTATGTGCGGTGCAACATGAAAAAAAAAAAAAAAATAGGGGAAAGGAGGCAAACCACTGGCTCGTGTGCATCCATGGAGAATATGGACAACTATTACTTAGCTAACTGCTCATGACTGGTTCACCCTTGAGGACAACCATTGCGTCCAGTAAAACCACACACTCACAGCATTGCGTCTCTGCAAAGTGCCTCTGGCTGCGGCAATAAGTATCTCTATAGATCGTATGTTCTCCACTCTGGCAATCAATTCTCTGATTGTGGCCATAGAACTGCCTCCAGAGTCCCAGCATATCAGGACCTTGCTGCCACACTCACCTACCTCGCTCTACCATGCCGTGTCTCTCTCTCTGTATTAGAGCGCGACCCCTTAGGCAGCGCGGTCCGTTCAATCACCCATGCCGCCTGCTTACGTCCATGTGAACAGCACTTCTGTTCGCACAATCGCCGCTTACCCGATGCAGAAAGAAGAACTCCATGCATATGAGTGCCACCTCTGTTCATGCGAACGCTACTCACCTATACTGCAGACAGAACTCAGTTCGTACGGATGCCGGCTCACGAACATAGCAAGAACAGAAGTCTGTTCATGAGAACACCGCTGCTTTCACGTGCGACCACACAGAAAGTAGATCTTCAGGAGAATCAAAGGGTGACACAGAGCCTTTTAAAGGTAAAGGAGGTGGAGACCAGGGTGGAACCTCAATTAACAAGACCACCCACTTCCCCTTTTTAAGTCGCACACAGCCTTCACTCTTCGTTCAGTTGTACTGTGCTCCTGATTGTGTAAAGACCTTCAGAGACTCTCCTGTTGTATCCTGATACTGTTCCTGATTTTTACCCTTGCCTGTATCATCGCTTCAGAATCTGTGCCGCCTGTCCTGACCTTTGGCTTCCCCTACTATTTTCTTCGTCTGGTCCTTTGGTACTGCGTACTTGGTTCATTGCCTTTAGCATCTTGAGCTCTGTCCACTAAACTGTGTTACCGACACAGCATGAGACTGCGGGTGGCATTGACCAAAAGCGGGATTACTGCCCTGTGGTATGATGCAAAATACAGGTCAGGTGTTAAAGAGACAGGGTCATCTGCAAGAGTGGATATAACCGTGTGTACCTGTTGCCAAAAAGGGCGTATCTGAGAATATTTCCACTATAAGTGAATCTATATGAGAAGTTTAAAACCAGATTCCTGAAACCTGGTACTAATGGATATTTTGTATTTTTAACGTAAATATCATACTATTCTTCCAGGGTGAATAGGTGTTTTAGCTTGGGAATCTTCTGTGTAGTATGGAAGAAGAATGTCTTGAAAGGGTGAGATCAGGTCTGCATAAAGACGTGTGTGGAGGGAGGGGAGGCTGCAGGCACAATAAGAGTTGGTGGAAGATAAAATGCATCAACAGAGAGGGGGATCAACTTGCGTTAAGTTTGTCTTTAGTGCTACATCTATCAAAGGGGCAGCCACGCCTTGCTGTCTGCAGGGCTCCGGCTGTGCCGTGACAATATCATTGGATGGTGTTTCAGGAGTTTAGAATGGACACCCAGCTGCAGCCATTGACAAACCGCTAAGGGTATCAGAGAACTGATTTTAAGGGTGCATCAACATCTTATCAGGTAATATCTGTTGTATATGAATGGCTTTATGATAGGTGGTCAGGTCCTATAGCCCCTACCCTAATTACTCTATTTTTGGGTCTTATGAGTATGTCCTATATCAGGTGAGCTTTGCCATACATAAACTAGGAATGTTCAGTGTTTTTGTTTAATTAAATCATGGTAATGTGAACTGGAAGCGTTTAAAGCAGATATAGAGCCTTGAGAGGACATTCATCTATTCTGCCAAACCAGTTCCGTCTTGTCTAATTCGGGCCAGGAGAGTAAGGAAACTCAGTGATAATGTCTGGGAGAGATCTGCAGATAGTGCAGAGATACTTCATTACTTCACTGCACCATTGGAAATGTTTGGTGGACATCAAGTTCCTTTTACATGTTAGATTATGGATTTCTAATTTTGTTAAATGTATTTTCAAGCTAGAAAGGAATCAAAAAGTTCTGAATTCCTCCATTATGAATGGAAGGGATATTGTGGGGTCTAAAATGGAAAAAAGTAGGTCATCAGCATACGCCATCACCCAACCTCCTCCCGTCTCATCCCCAGCCCCATGATATTCGGATTTCTTCATATCGTTACAGGAGGGGAGACAGGGACATACCTGTTAAGTGCCATTTTTGATGGTAAACGGTTTAGATAATGTGTTATTTACACAGACTCAAGTTGAGGGAATAGAGTACAATGCTGAAATCCAGATGAGCATATTGGGGCCCAAGCCAATCTGTTGTAACACTGTAAAAAGAAAGGACCAATCAACCCTGTCAAATGCTTCTCCACATCTGTCGAAATGAGGAGTGATGGACTGTGTGCCTGAGAGGCGGAGTAAATTAGATGAAGCAATCTGGTAGTATTATCACGAACCTCCCTACGCAAAAGCCCACTTGGCCCAGGTGTATGAGCCAGGCAGTTATTGCTGCAAGCAGGGTGCTAGAATCTTTTCAGATCAGTGTTCAGATAATTTCAGATCAGTGTTTAAAGGGAATCTCCAGGGTCAGGAAAACAATCTGTTTTCCTGGCACTGCAGGTTCCCTCTCCCTCCCACCCCCCAATCCCCGGTTACTGAAGGGGTGAAAATCCCTTCAGTCACTTACCTGAGGCAGCGACGATGTCCCTCGTCGCTGCCTCTTCCTCCGCGACGCTCCTCCTTCTGACTCCGTCTGCCGGTGGGCGAGACTGATCCCGCCCACCGGCCGAGGAGACCTAATGCGCATGTGCATTAGGTCTCCCCATAGGAAAGCTTCGAAAATGATTTTCAATGCTTTCCTATGGGGAAATGAGTGACGCTGGAGGTCCTCACACAGCGTGAGGACGTCCAGCGACGCTCTAGCACAGATAATCTGTGCTATAATCCAGGAAGTTCCCTCTAGTGGCTGTCTAGTAGACATCCACTAGAGGTGGAGTTAACCCTGCATGGTAATTATTTATTACAATGGTGCTGCTCTCTGTATAATACAGGACTGTGTGTATAATATCCTGGGAAAGCCAGTGTTCTATGTATAGTGCTGCTCTCTGTATAATACAGGACTGTGAGTATAATATCCTGGGAAAGCCAGGCCGGCCCTTTAAATGCTGCAGCCGCCTGAGTGCTCTGTAAAGAGCGCTCAGGCTGCTGCCGCACTGCCTCCCCTCCCCTCCCCTGTAGCGTGGCCGAGCTGCACTCCGGTCCGCGGTGCCGGCCGGAGTGATGGGAAGGTGCACGCTTAGTGTGCACTTCCTTTCAGTCCGGCCGGTTACAGGAAACAGAAACTCCTGTTCCGCGCGGAGTTTCTGTTTCCTGTAACCGTCCGGACTGACAGGAAGTGCACACTGAGCGCGCACCTTCCCATCACTCCGGCCGGCACCGCGGACCGGAGAGCAGCTCGGCCACGCTACAGGGGAGGGGGTAAGTAAGAAAAGAAGAGGGGGAGGGGGGGAGTAAGAAAAGAAGAGGGGGAGGGGGGGAGTAAGAAAAGAAGAGGGGGAGGGGGGAGTAAGACAAGAAGAGGGGGAGTAAGAAAAGTAGAGGGGGAGGTGGGAGAGTAAGAAAAGTAGAGGGGAGTGGGGAGAGTAAGAAGAGGGGATTGGGGGGAGAGTAAGAAGAGAGGGGGGGAGTAAGAGGAGGGGAGGGGGGAGAGTAAGAGGAGGGGAGGGGGGAGAGTAAGAAGAGAAGAGGGGGGAGTAGGAAGAAGGGAGGGGGAATAAGAAGAGGGGAGGGGGAGTAAGGAGGGGGGAGTAAGAAGGAGGGGGGAGTAAGAAAAGTAGAGGGGGAGGGGGGAGAGTAAGAACTGAAGAGGGAAGGGGGGAGAGTAAGAAGAGGGGAGGGGGGGAATAGTAAGAAGAGGGGATTGGGGGGAGAGGATGAATAGGGGATTGGGGGGAGAGTAAGAACTGAAGAGGGAAGGGGGGAGAGTAAGAAGAGGGGAGGGGGGGAATAGTAAGAAGAGGGGATTGGGGGGAGAGGATGAATAGGGGATTGGGGGGAGAGTAAGAGGAGGGGAGGGGGGAGAGTAAGAGGAGGGGAGGGGGGAGAGTAAGAGGAGGGGAGGGGGGAGAGTAAGAAGAGGGGAGGGGGGAGAGTAAGAAGAGGGGGGAGTAGGAAGAAGGGAGGGGGAATAAGAAGAGGGGAGGGGGGAGTAAGAAGGAGGGGGGAGTAAGAAGAAGAGGGGGAGGGGGGAGTAGGAAGAAGGGAGGGGGAATAAGAAGAGGGGAGCGGGGAGTAAGAAGGAGGGGAAGTAAGAAGAGGGGGGAGAGTAAGAAGAGGGGAGGGGGGAGTAAGAGGGGAGGGGAAGTAAGAAGAGGGGGGCAGTAAGAGGGGAGGGGGAAGTAAGAGGGGCGGAGTAAGAAGAGGCGAGGGGGGAGAGTAAGAAGAAGGGGGGAGTAAGAAGAGGGAAGGGAGGAAGTAAGAAGAGGGCAGGGGGGATAATAAGAGGGGGGGAGTAAGAGGGGAGGGGGGAGTGAGGGGAGGGGGAGTGTAAGAAGGAGGGGAGAAATGAAGAAGAGGGGGAGGGGAGTAAGAAGAGGGGGGAGTAAGAAGGAGGGGAGATAAGAAAAAGAGGGGGTAAGAAGAAGAAGGGGGAGTAAGAAAAAGAGGGGGAAGTAAGAAGAAGAAGAGGAGGGAGTAAGACGAAGAAGGGGTAAGAAGAAGAGGGGGGAGTAAGAAGAAGGGTGAAGTAAGAAGGAGGGGAGATAAGAAAACGAGGGGGGTAAGAAGAAGGAGGGGGTAAGAAGAAGGGGGGAGGAAGAACAAGAGTGGGGAGTAATTAGAAGAGGGGGGAGTAAGAAGAATGGGGTAAGAAGAAGAAGAAGAAGAAGGGGGAGTAAGAAGAAGTAGGAGGGTTAAGAAGAAGAAGGGGGGAGTAAGAAGAAGAAGAAGGGGGTAAGAAGAACACAGGGAGGAGGGGGTAAGAAGAACACAGCACACACACACACACACACACACAGCATCCCTATACATACACAGAAACACAACATGCATCCCTTACACACACACACACACAATGCAACCCTTACACACACACACACACACAATGCATCATTTGCACACATACACAGAAACATACAATGCAAACCCTTACACACACGCAAACACACACACTGTTTTTCTTACATACACACAGAAACACAATGCATCTCTTACACTCAATGCACACACATACAGACACACACCTTGCACCCCTTATGCATACAAACACAGATTCACACAATGCATCCCTTACACACAACCAGAAACACATAATACATCCCTTATACACAAATACACACTGCTTCCACTACACACAAACACACTGCATCACCTGCACAAACTGGTATCCCTATACACTACATACCATAAGCACACATATTGGATCCTCTACAATAACACATAACACATCCCCTACACACTCCACTCCCTGTGAGCGAACTCATGGGTGGGTGGAACATATAAGTGGACTTATGAGTGGGCCTTATGGGCATACTCACCGTCAGGCCCTGGGGCCCAGACCTTGAGCTGTGTAAGAAGCCCCCAAAAAATGGAGCTGCTTCCAATTCTCCCAGAACATTGAATTTTGTGACCACAGTTGCAAACAGCCTCCAGATATCCTGTTCTACACCAGACCAGTGGAGCCAAACTGCAGCCCATCATCACCCTCATCTAATTGTAAGTAGGCAATCTAGTATATTATTAGTGACACTAATCTATAATTTACCTCACATTAAAGGGACACTATAGCTTAATGAAGTGGTTCTGGTGTCTATAGCTGGTCCGTGCAGGCTTTTTAATGTAAACACACACTGTGTGCAGCACTGGCGTTAGTTCATATGGCAGATAATATGGGTGGGGCATTGTGATGACACATGGGGGGCGGCAAATTTATATTTTGTCTAGGGCGGCAAAAATCCTTGCACCGGCTCTGATCCTGGGCAGGTGCACCAGTCTACTGGTGACCCACAGGAGGGGAGTGCACTGATTGCACTGCACTCTCCTCCTGCCCAGACCCGTCTTGACCGCAGTGCAAGTGCCCTCTGCCCTCTGCCCCTAATTTACAGTGGCTCACACTCACAACAAGCAGTGCCTGGAGCCCTTTGCAGAGACGGAAACAAAGAGGTTCTGCGGCAGCTGGCCGTCCTGCAAGCATTACATTAAACAGCTGTTCCCCATGCAGCCACAGGTGGCGTTGTGCTGGGAGACTGTGATTACTCTTCACTTCCTCCCAGCCTACAGAGCAGCGCATGGGGGAGAGAGAGGAGGAGGCATGATTTAATCTTTCAATAAATACTCTAAGCAAACCTTTATAAATTTGGGGGGATCAGCTCTGTTTCCACAGTTTATTAGTGTTTACTCTGATGTCTGTATTAATATTGAGGGATGTCTAAGTGGTAACATCAGTGTGTGTCAGCAGGGCCAGCCGTTGGGGTGTGCAAGCTGTGCAGTCATGCAGGGTGCCATGACAACAGAGGTGCCCGGCGGCCAACACAGCTCACAAGTTGGGTGCACCAGCATATTTAATTTAAACGATTCGCTGGTGGTCCACTGGTGCGCACCAGCAGTAGGTGCAGTCAGATCATATCCTCTCCCTCGTGGTTCCAGCACTCAGTTAGTGAGTCAGAGCACAGGCTCAGAGATTCTCAGCCTGTGCTCTGACAACATTGAAAGTCAGAACCGTGAAGGAGTGGGTATGGCAAAGAGCTACTGATTAGCATAACATCAATATCCGTTATAAAACCAGGAAAAGGTGGGCATGGATGGTGAACTGATTTGGTGGCGCAATGGGCCACTTGACTGGTTTTGCCCCCCAGGCCTAAGGCTGCCAGCCCTCCCCTGACGACAGTGTCTTCCTGTCTTTGGATGCTGAAAAAGCCTTTGATCAGTTACACTGGCCCTTCCTCCTCACGGTACTGGAAAAATGTCAATTCCCACCTTTTTTTTTTTTTTATTCTTTATTTTGACGTGCAACAAAATAATTACATACAGGCTGGTAGAGCCACGACAGCATCTACAAGCTTAATATGGTCGAACATTTGTATACATTGTCATGGCATGTGAGACAATTGCACTTTTTTTTGTGAGTTAAAGAAACAGGCTTCAATATAGATTGTAGTATAAGACTTGAAAAATAACAGGCTAGAAAACCAACGTTAGGAAAAGATTAAATATGTTGCTGTGTTAGTGTGCAGAGGTATGATGCCGAGGATGTCAGTGGGTAAGTAAGAGCTTTTGAACTGACAACTGATTTATGGGGCGACCTAGCTCATGGACACAAGAGGCTAGCCCGTGGTAGGGCAACACTTTGAGTAGTGTGCTGCTGCTCAGCGCGTGTTCTTAGCTTAGGTTGACATTTTGCTGATACCAATGTGCTAGGCATGTGTCGATAAAGGGTACTACCCCTGCATTTCCATTGATTGTTTAAGGTACCCATGTAGTAGGGTATGTGATACAGGAGGCAGGGGCTCTGTGTAGGTCGTCTTAGTAGCTAAAGAAGACAAGTATAAAAGTTTGATAACATGAAAAATAACATAAGGATAAGGTAAAGTAATGCTGACTATGGGCCATGTGGTCTGTTCCTGCAGTGTATTGCAGAAGAGTAGGATGAAGCCCCCCAGCAGTCCATGTTGGTTAGTCTATACCCCTTCTGGAGGCCCGTGACATGGCCCTAGGTGTGCTATTACAGGGTACTTGCAGCTATGTAAATCTGTGCACATTTTTAAGGTTATGATCGCTCGACACACATGTACATAAACAAGCTTACTAAGAATAGAATGAACATAATGAACTTAAACGATTTCTGAGTGCATTGCCTTAGGTTACTGCATATTTGTAAATGGCTAAGCACACATGGCAACTGGAAAGGCTGAGCACTATGTCAAAATAAGATTTATAATTTTAAACTAAAAGTTATAATAAATCGCACGTAAGCTGATTATAAGCTGTTGCGGTAAACTCAATAATACCAACATTGAGCTTGTAACGTGAACAGGTTTGGTTAACTATGCAGCTATGGTGCTATAAGGTAGGTAATGTAACTGTGGCTAAGACATAGATTGATATTTTAAAAGGCTATCTATTGCTTATGGTGTAAGCTAGCATACAGCTGAGATATTTAACAAAACATATACGCTTTTATGCCGCTGAGTCAGCAGTCTTGATTCTGTGTCTCTGTTCAGTGACTTGTCTTGGCCTGCAGCCATATCCCAGAGTCAAAAATGTAGCCGATACCCTTGCTAGGCTTCTGTATGACATACGTGTATTATCCATTGCGGTGAGCCATGTCCCGATTATTGCCGTGGTGAGCCCCTGTTTCGGTGCCCTTAGGCCTGGTGCCTTTACGCTGGAAGTCAGCTCTGGTTGCAACTTGTGGGGTGTGCAGCCGCACAGACCCTTTTGCTGCAGCGTTGACGGTACTGAGTTGGGTTCTGTTGCACTGGTTTTGAATATCCGCACGTGGAGCTTGTGTGGTAATACCCGGTTTGTGTGTAAGCAGGGAGGAACGTGCGTGGGATAGACATGGCGCCCTTTCCCGCCTGGAGGACTGCTGGAACCTGTGTTGCCGGACCGCCGCTTTGGAGGCTCGGGGTAGGCATCTGTATTGGCTGCGTCGTGCCGCCGGTCTGATCCATGAGGCCACTATTGTTTCCGCCTGGCGGTAGGTTGATCCTCGGCTGTGCAGTGTGTCCCATAGTCTTTTGCAGAGCCAGTCAAGGTTTTCTTGTTGCGGTGTAAACGTCTTGGAGTGGGTGCTCCGTTCTTGAGGTCTGCGCCAGGCGGTCATTTTGGTAGAGCGTTGGTGGCTTGAAGACCCTGCATACTGTAGAGCTAGCTTGTCCGCTTTTCGGTCTGATCGCTTGGTCCAGTGGGGACCGGGATATCCCCCACCGGTCCAAAGGGGGGGGGGTAGGCCGCTGTGCTGTCTCTTGAGGTTCCCGGTGCTGGGGAGAGCGACCGTCTTCCCCCAGCCCCAGTAGGCCGCAGTCGCATCTTTGCTTTCCCAGCTCCGGGGTGGTATCTTTCTGTTTTGCGGTGCCCCCAAGACATGAGAGGTACACCCTTGAGGTTCCTTGGGCCATGTGGCCGCCGCTTTTTCCCCTTTTTCAGCCCGTCGAGCAGGAGCACATATCAGACGCGTCTGCTCGTCTCGGTGTCCAGGCTCCGCCCCAGTTCCCATCTTTTTTTCTCATGGTAGTAAAAGTGTTTTATAGCAATCCCGCGGCAAAGTTCACTAACAGCAGCTTTCTATCTTCTGCCTTCAGCATCTCCAACGGTTCAAGAGAGGGGTGCCCCCTGCCCCCCCTGCTGTACATACTAGCATTGGAACCACTCACTACCTTGATCTGCAACCACCAGCACATACATGGCATACAAATACATCAGAAGACATATAAATTTTTTTTTTTTTTTTTTTTTTTAAATTCTTTATTTTTGACAGTGCAGTGAGATGTATATACATTTCAAAAGGCATGAATATATATATTACTAGACAAACATTCAAGTAAGGTAAAGAGTTATTCATACTGCACTGTTTTTTTTAAACAAGTCAAGAAGAACATAGTATAGGACAAACGTGTGAGGGTCTCAGCCAGCCTGACAGCGTTTGGGGGCCATAGTCATGTGCAGTGAGTGGATGGGTCTGAGATTGAGGCAGCTAGGCTCCCTATGCGTCAGCTAGGCGTGAGAGAGAGTGAGTGACACGTCAATGAGTAAAAGGCCATCTATGTGGGCAGTTTAATGAATAAAATAAAAAAAAACGAAACAAAATGGTTTCAGAACGGGTGTCATTTATGGTGTCATTTATTAGGACCCTAGGGTACTTATGCGTTGTCTCTGATGTGGGTCGATTAGTTCCCTGTCAGGAGTAACCTCCCTCCTGTTTCCCGTATGCAGTTGCTTACTGTTCTGAAGCATGGCGCTAGGGTAGTGTGGGGGAGGGGGGGATTGCTTCGCGCATGGTGCGGTCATGTTTAGCAGAGCAGAGGGTGTGGGTGTTAGTATGTGCCAACTTGCTGCAGGTAATAGTTATGTCGGTCTTAGCATATTGACCATTAAAAACAAAGGTAACACATTAAACTTAAATAAAATGAGTAAACAACATGTTGAACTTGATCAGCCAAGGAACAGAGTACTTTCATGTGGCCTGGCAGGGCAGGTGTCTGAGCGTCTATCGGTGTTGGGGTTGGAAGTGACCCGATAGTCCTTTAAGGAAGGGCAGCCAGATGGGCTTTTATTCTCAGGTCAGTTTCTCCGGCCCTGGGCGTCTTGTCGTGCGGGGTATGAATTCCTCGATGGCAGAGGGGTCTAAGTGAGTCAGTCCCGTACCTGCCACACTCTTCGTTCCTGTGATACCAAGCTTGCCCATGAAAGCGTCCAGTTCTGCATAGCTCCGTGCCTTATAGGCAGTGTTTAGGTGGGTGAACATCAGTTGTCTAGGTGTACCCCAGCGGTATGGAATATTCTGCGATTGAAGGAGCTGTAGAAGCGGCCTCAGGGACCTGCGCCATGCAATGGTGTTCCGGGTGAGGTCTGGGAATGTCGTCAAAGATGAGCCTTCAAAACATAATGGGGTCTTTCCCTTTATGGCTTGGAGCAGGAGGGCCTTATCCGACATGGATTGAAAACGGATGATAAGGTCTGCGGTTGCGGACATGGGCGCTGTGGGAGGTTTCGGTAGACGGAACAGCCCATCTAATCTCACCGTTTTTGCTTGCTTGGGTGGCAGCAATGTGCTGAACAGCCTGCGGATGTAATGTGGTAAGTCCGCCAGGTCGATCGAGTCTGGAACGCCGCGGAGTTTGAGGTTGTATCGCCGTTTTTGGTCTTCCATGGCATCCATTCTATCTGTGGTAAGTAATTGTAGTTTGGAAATTTCAGCTATTTGGTTCTCTACCACTGTGAGTCTGGAGTCCTGTGTGCTTGTTGTGGCCTCTAGGAGTGTGATCCGTGAGGTGGCCTTTTCAACCGCCGTTTTAAAGTCCGCCATGTCCGCTGCAATGTTTGTTCGCAGCTCGGCGAGCATGTCCTTTAGCTGGGCGGCAGTTACCGGCTCGGTTGAGGCTTGTTGAGGGATCGTGGGTCTCTTGGGCGCATTGTGGGGTATCTCCTCTCCCATATCGAACGGGTTATCTCCCGATGAGTAAGAGGTCTCGTCTCCCTCCAGCGCCATCTTGTTCCAAGCGGCCCTCTGGGCACCCCGCAGTAGTTCGCCTATGTCTCGGCTTGTTGGGGATCGATCACCCTTGGGTTTTTTATTCTTCCGACCCATATTCCTTACTGCACCTCCGATGACTGGTTTTGCCGGAAAAAAATTGCCTTTTTCACTGAGTTTTGTCAGTTTTGAGGCTCCAGAAGACATATAAATTGACACTTTCCATGGATGACATCCTATTTAAACTGCAAAAACTGGAGGAATCCTTGTTGGCCTTCTCTGAGGTGTTGGAAGCATATAGCAGATGTTCCTATCACAAACTAAATATTACCAAAACGCAAGCTATAGTAAAAACATCCCCTGAAAATCATTAACCACTCTTAAACAAACCTTCCCGTATGACTGGAGGACGTATCACCTGACCTTTTTAGGGATCAAACTCACTGCCTCCACAACAAACCTATTTAAAGCCAACTATATGAGTGTCAGGATTACAAGTTGATCCAGCACGCAGTACTGTCACACCTAGGACTAAGGATAACGTATAACCGGACCTTAGAATGGCCGCACTTAACATCTTCAAGAATAGTCAAAATACTTGCGGAGGTCAGGGACCAGGGCCGGATTAACATAGGGGCTGATGGAGCTGCAGCTCCAATTTAAAAAAAAAAAAAAAAAGAATTTTTTTTTTTTTTTTACACACACTACTCTTAGTTTTGCAACCTGACTGGTATTTTATGTATTTATTTGAGGCTGGCCATGCCAGTATTGCAGTAATACTGGCAATACAAATGCAGATATATTTCTCAGTATAAACTGAGATTATTTTGCAATACCAGCACCAGCCAGTAGGGGTCACGGTGTGTGGAGAGAGGCAGGGATAGGAAGTTACAGCATATTCCTCCCTGCCTCTCTCTACTCCCTGATCGGCAGGGGAGCAACTACACAGCACAGAGAGTTCAGACAGCAGCTCCCAGCCTGCAGAGACAACCTACAGCTCAGGTCAGTGAAGGATGGGGGGGAAAGGCAGCAGGGAGACATAGGGACACTGAGACACATGGGGACACTGAGACACTAGAGGACACGTTGAGACATGGGGACGCTGGGACATTTGGAGACACATTGTGACACGGAGACACTAGGGACACAGTGTCCCCATGTCTCCCAATGTCCCCATGTCTCCCAGCCAGTGTCCCTTGTGTCTGTTTCCCCTAGTCTCCCAGTGTCTGTATCCCCATGTCTCTCAGTGTCCCTAGTCTCTGTGTCCCTATGTCTCCCAGCCAGTGTCTCAGTGTCCCCATGTCTCCCAGTGTCTGTTTTCCCATGTCTCAGTGTACCTAGTGTCCCCATGTCTCCATGTCTATGTCCACAAGTGCCTCCATGTATCCCAGTGTCCCAAATGTATGTGTCCCCATGCCTCCCAGCCAGTGTCCCTAGTGTCCCCATGTCTCCCAGTGTCCCCTAGTCTCCCAGAGTCTGTGTTCCATGTCTCTCAGTATCCCTAGTGTCTTAGTGTCGCCAAATGTCTGTGTCCCCATGTCTCCCAGTGTCTGTGTCTGCTTGTCTCTGTGTCCCCCTTTCTCCCAGTGTCTCCATGTCTGGATCCACATGTGTCTGCTTGTCTCTGTGTCCCCCTTTCTCCCTGTGTCCCCATGTTTCTCAGTGTCCCCTAGTATCCTAGTGACACAGGACACACGTGGGTACACTGGGGGAAATGGAGACAGTGGGAGACTAGGGGACTAGGTGACATGGGGACACTGACACTGTGATACATAGGGACACTGATGCCAGGCTGGCCTTCAATTCTTTGGACAGACATGCCCCCTTTTTGGGCATGTTCGCCCCTTTTGGCTGTTCTGGTAACGTGATTTTACCCTGCCCATTGACTTGCTCTTTCACTGGATACTGCTGTTAGGGGGTATGGATTTACTTGAAAGATGAAAGCATAAATTAGAGAGAGATTAGCATAGAGTATGTGTTTTCTTATAGCTGCATCCTTTGATTTTCCCTCCAACACCATCTCCATCAGATACATGATGCTTGGGAGGTATGACTGTTTTTGGTCGATAAGATTCTGTAATTAGGCCCCATCATAATTGTCAGCACCAGGCCCACTGGGCTCCTAATCTGGCCCTGTCAGGGGCACAGAATCAGACACAATGATGAGGGAAAGTCAAGGATACCAGATATCAAGGAAGTCAAAACAAAGCCAAATACCAGAAAATCAAGATCAGGAATGCACTCTCTGATAACCATAGGTATGAAACCATGACAGGGCAACGAGCAAGAGGAGAATTGGGTTTAAATATTCCTCCTGTGGATCCGATTGGCTGTGACTGGCCTTTGACGCCAAAGGCAATTCCCTGGTTTCCATGTGCATGATTGCTGCTCGGCACAACTTTTCCTGTCAGGACAGTAAATGCCATTAGCCACATTTTTATGTGCGGATGAATACGTGACATGAGCCTGCAAAACCAAATTGCTACTATTTTGACTAGTTGGAACAAAAAATTCATATCATGGTCGGGCTGCATGGCCGTAGTAAAGATGGTCATACTTCCCTAATATAAATACCTTTTTCGGACCCTCCCACTTAGGATCCCAACTGACTTCTTTACAGTAGCACAACAAGCCAAGTATCAACAAGCATGGCAGCGAGACCTGAAAGTTAAACTGTCCGATAAAGCCTGGGTCGTACTGCTGGCCTCCCACAAAAAACTCACCCTATGCACCAATCATTTAGAACTAACTAGGAAAATACTCTGTAGATGGTACTTAGTACCAACAAGCTTACACTGCATGAATCCTAGCATTTCGAACAAGTGTTGGAGATGCCAGGAGGGCCATGGCGATATGCTTCATATTTGGTGGTCCTGCCCACACCTAACTGCCTTGTAGGGTAACATAGCAGACTTGATCCACCAAGTAACGGGGATACGCATTCCGCACAACCCGGTAACCTTTTTATTACAAACTTACCCCCCAAAATTGCCCAAAGACACACTTTACCTCATATACTATATCAACTTGGCAGCGCTGCCAATTTTAAGCAGGAATTGTAAAAACACTGCAAGACTGCATCCAGGGCCGGCCTTAGGGGTGTGCGAGCTGTGCGGCCGCACAGGGCGCCATGGTGCAGGGGGCGCCCTGCGGCCGCATAGCTCACTCGGCATGTCTGTTAGCCGCAATGCTAACAAGGCATTTGCCTTGGGCGGCATTTTCCAGGGGGCGGCAAAAAAAGCCGCCCCCAAATGCCCAAGGCAAATGTCTTGTTAGCCTTGCGGCTAACAGACATGCCGGGCTGCTGGGCGGTCGGGCGGCGCTGGCGGGCGGCTGGCGAGGAAGTGCTCCCTCGCCAGCCGCCCGCCAGCGCCGCCCGCCCAGCCCAGCAGCCACTGGACCACCAGGGAGGAAGAGACCCCCCCCAGCATTCCCAAAGGTAAGGAGGCTGGGGGGGGGGGGGTGTCTAAATAAATTTTAAAAAATGTGTTAATGTGGGTGAGTGTGTGTGTCTGTTAGTGTGTGTGTGTGTGTGTCTGTGTATGTTAGTGTGTGTCTGTGTATGTTAGTGTGTGTCTGTGTCTGTTAGTGTGTGTGTGTGTATGTTAGTGTGCGAGTGTGTGTGTGTGTATGTTAGTGTGTGTCTGTGTCTGTGTATGTTAGTGTGTGTCTGTGTATGTTAGTGTGTGTCTGTGTGTCTGTTATTGTGTGTGTCTGTTAGTGTGTGTCTGTGAGTGTGTTTGTCTGTTAGTGAGTGTGTGTGTCTGATTGTGTGTGTGTGGCTGTCTGCCTGTGTGTGTGACTGTTTGCCTATGTGTGTGTGTGACTGTCTGCACGTGTGTGTGTGACTGTGTGTGTCTGTCTGTGTGTGACTGTGTGTGTGTGGCTGTCTGACAGTGTGTGTTTGACTGTTTGTCTGTGTGTGTTTGACTGTTTGTCTGTGTGTGTGTGACTGTGTGTGTGTGTGGCTGTTTGCCTCTGTGTGTTTGGCTGTCTGCCTGTGTGTTTGTGTGTGGCTGTGTGTGTGGCTGTCTGCCTGTGTGTGTGTGTGGCTGTCTGCCTGTGTGTGTGTTTGTGTGTGACTGCCTATGTGTGACTGTCTGGGCAGACTAGATGGGCCGAATGGTTCTTATCTGCCGTCACATTCTATGTCTGTGTGTGTGTTTGTGTGTTGCTGTCTGTGTATGACTGCCTGAGTGTGTTTGTGTGTGTGTGTGTATGGCTGTCTGTCTGCCTGTGTGTGTGTGTGACAGGGTGTGTGGGAAGGGGTAAGGAGTGGGGGAGGAGGGGGCGCTGTGAAGATTTTTTGCACAGGGCGCCCAAATGCCTAAGGCCGGCCCTGACTGCATCAAACTTGTGGAGGCTAACAAACTAACTGAACTAACAGCCAGGTTGGCTGCGAACCAGAAGAACAAAATATGGACGATCGCTTGGACTCGTTGGGACCAGGAGATACTTCCGAACACTTCACCAACCCCCTGATCTCGATATCTCAACTGCTGTGCCATCCAATTTTGCAATGTACTAATGGCTGTTGTGAATGTTACTAGTTAAAAATGTTCACAATGACGGGAGTACAGGGGACAAGACAAGATGGCTGCACGAAACACTCTCCTCGCACCGCCTAAGTGCACCCTAACGTTCTTCTACCAGCTCCGCAACAACCTGTGGCTCCACACGAAAGGTCGGCACTTTAAACTAGCGCTGCGGAGTGCAGCTGCGTGGATCCGTCCAGCTACACGGCGCCTCCTGAGTAGAGGCCCATCCCGAGCCCCCAGACAGAACCTTCCTCGGAGCTCATCACAGCGGGAAACGCTGACATACCTCCCAAGTACCAGCCGTCGCCCTCCTGACTACCAGGTTGGGGCCAAGCCTGCACATCCTATCTGCCACCCGGCAACACCGGAACCCTCCAGCCACAGAGGCGAAACCCAGCGATTATACCCCCGAGCAAACAACCGCGAGGCTAACCGGAAAGCAACACAGCCCCCAACTAATGACGGGGTCAGGCGGGATATCCTCCATGGAAACGCCCGGGTCCGGAGTTTCAAGTTGCCGTCCTTCATCCCGGCCCGGGGATGGAAGGTGGAAGTACCTCGCCCCCGGCGACCAGCCGCCTGTGTAACCACAACCAGAGCAACAAGCCGGGAACGGAACATAGAGCGAGAGGGCAGACTACGAGAAGCCCGCTATCAGATCACCTGGAGGACTGGTATCAGGCACCCTCATTGTACCTGGACTTTAAGTGGCATAGGTTGAACGCCATAAACGGACTCACACCAGACCCAGTATAACAAGGGTATCAGCCAGTTATATTTTCCATGATTTACCGTCTCTTTTTCTGTTTGTTATTATTTGCTTTAATATTAATTTATATATTGCCTATGTAGAAACTAGCAGTCGTACTAGGACCACCCTTAGGCGATTGAAATATTATCTTGATTATTAACGACGAACAGTAGAATCTTGTTTTACTAACTCCACACGAAGGCTATCATTTACTAGAGAGGGTGCAGCTTTTGAGTTCTAGGGGCAGAGGCTCAGACTTCATTTGAGGCTAAAAATCAGCTCCATGACTTCAGCTTGGATATTAGGAGAGTGGATTTATAGTTGGATGGGAGGCTTTTGCGTAGGATTCATTTTATTGCTCTCTTCGATGTTTTTGTTTCTGTTAGTTCCTTACATAATGTACAGACCTCTGAACTGCCACCATCTTACCCGCTTGCAGAATTTTTGACACAGAGGCCTACTATGCCTATCTAGCGCCTACCCATACCGCCTTTATGGCATAGCATGTTTCGTACCAGAATATTAATATCATATACATTGTTTAGCGTTTGATTTCCTTTATTAGTATTATAATAAGCCTGTCTCACAAGCCTGTTATTCATAAAATTGCTATGCCTACTTTGCGCCTACCCATACCGCCTTTATGGCCTAGCATGTTTCGCACCAGAATGCTAATGTCACATATATTGTTTAGCGTCTGATTTCCTTTATTAGTATTATAGTAAGCCTGTCTCACGAGCCTGTTATTCATAAGTATACAAGCAGATTTCTTATTTAGCTTGAACGTAACCGCCCTAGAATGTGCAGCAACTATTCTCTTCTACAGTCAAAGTTATCATTAAGCAAGCTTACTTTTCTAACACAATTAACTATTTCATGCTAAAACTCAGATGCATGTCACACGATCTCCCTTTTGTCTCTCCTCTGATTCTCACTTTCTGACTTTCAGGATATTCAGTCATACATGTTCTACTTTTAAAAATGTGCAGTACCGCTTATGCCATGATATTGTATTCAACTGTTACTGTTATGAAGCTTGATATGGCCGTCGTGGCTACTCAAGTGTAATGTAATGCATGCACAACAAAATAAAGAATTTAAAAAAAAAAAAAATGTTCACAATATTGTTAATACCTCAATTTGTCTAAAGGATAATTACTCTGTCAGTGTTTATTCGCCTGTCGGCACCACTGTTGAACCTGTCTATATGGAACCGAGTGTAATAGTGTTGAACCATTCATGATGCCCATATTTCTATATCTGGATATGTATGCTGACAAGGTGACTCCACCGATTTCTATCATACCAACCTTTTGGATGTAACAATTGTCTAATACCTTTTATGTGCTATTGTGAATTTGAAATTGCATAATATATATGTATATTTAATATGTTTAGATTGGCTATTTTAGTCTAGGACAGGGGTAGGCAACCTTTTAACAGCACTGTGCCGATATAGGATTGTGATGTCCCATAGCGTGCTGATCCTATATATATTTTTTTAATTGATGTGTGTATGTTGCCGTATTCAGCTTGTGTTATTTATACTGTAATTGCTTTGTATCATTGTATTTGTGCGTATATGAGCGATTAGATTGAATATGTTCATTAGTAGTTTATGGTATCGTGTATGATACATATGAATGTGGGCTGTGTATGAGGGCTGCTTGTGGAAATGTGTGTGGATGGAAATGTCACATTGTGTGTGTGTGCGCTGTTTGGGATATTGCATGTGAGAGGCTGCAAGGGGGGTTGTGTGCATGTATGTGGATTGTTAGCGGGTTATGTTTGTGCTGATTGTGTGTATGTTTGTGTGTGGGCTGTTCGTATTATTTGTATGAGGGGAGAGTTATTCTACATTTCTGTGTATATCTAGCAGCATAGGCGTGCGCATCGGGTGTGCCTGGGCACACCCTAATCCCCGCGGCACGCCTATGGAGTGAGACCGGCAGGGGAGATCTCAGATCTCAGCTCTGCTCTAAGCCTCCTCTCACCGACCCACAGGCAGTGAGGGAGGCAGGAGAGGACCCGGGGAGCTCTTGCCAGCAGCTCTGCCGGGTTCCTCTCGCGAGATCTGAGCGTTGCCCCACAGGCTAGAGTTCACTCTCCACTGGACCACCAGGGAAGGATGGCAGAAGCAGCATGGTCCCCCCTCCCAGGCATAAGGTAAGAAGGGAGGGGGGATATTAATCTGCCCCCACCTCCACTAGACCACCAGGGAAGGCAGCAAGGAAGGATCCCCCCTCCATACATAAGGTAAGAAGGGAGGGGGGATACTTATGAACTAATCTGCCCCCACCTCCACCCCACCCAAACATACAGCACACACACACACATACATCACACATACAGCACCCACACACACAGCAAACAAACAGCACCCACACACATAGCACCCTCACACACACACACAGCACACTAACAGTACCCTCTCACACACACAGCACCCTCACACAGCACACACAGTACATTAACAGCACCCTCACAAGCGCACACACACACACACAAACACCCTCCCCCACATAGCACACTACCAGCACCCTCACACAGCACACACACACACACACACGCGTATATACATACATATATATATATATATACGCAGCGTGTGCTTGTGCTTTAGGGTGCACACCCTAATTCAATAGGCTGCGCACGCCTATGTCTAGCAGTGTGGGTGGCTTACCTGGGTTCCAGTGGAGACCAGGCTGGCCAGGTACAGGTCAAGGACAGGAGCAGTAACAGCAGCTGCAGGCTGCTCTACAACAGTGTGGATTCCCATTCACAAGTGCTGGGAGGAAGTGATCTGAGATCACTTCCTCTATGTGCTGCAATGCATAAATTGAGGATTGTCCTTCACCACCTTTTCGTATTAGCAGATATCTGAAGTTTCACTGGGACTTCTGATAGGCCAGAGCCTTTTTGGTTCTAGCAGCCTTGAGTGCCGTGCAAAGACACCTTGAGTGCCGTGTATGGCACTAGTGCCGTAGGTTGCCTACCCCTAGTCTAGGACAATAGGAATACATTTTGGGACTATTTCATTCCTGAGATTCTTCTTATTATTTTTATACTCCAGAATCTGATTCCTATCGAAAGTACTCACTTCCTGTAACTGTTTATCCAGAAGTGCAGGACCATAATTTTTAGCTAAAAACTGCTCCTTCAAATAATTAGTTTGTAAAATAAATTGGTCCATATTACTGCAATGCTTAAAAATCCTTAAAAATTAACCCTTGGAAATGTTCTGTAGCCAAGGTGTATAATGGCCGCTATTAATGTCTATAAAACTATTGACATCAACCTTTTTAAAAAAGGTACGAGTTTTAATATAGTTATCTTCAATATATAGTTCTAAATCCCCAAAATGCACCTTGGTACTACTACAGTCACACGTCAGAACAATATTCCTATTCCTAAACAATATTAGTTTAAAAAATAAATCAAGAGAAACCCTATCGCCTTTCCAGATAAAAAAAAATATATATTATCAATGTATCTGCGATAGAGGACCAGGTTTGCACTCCAAATATGGTCTCCTGAGAGAAAATAATATTCCAAATGAGGCATAAAAAGATTTGTGTAACTGGGTGCGAACCTGGTCTACATCGCATTACCGACTAGTTGTAAAAAATAAGACCCTTCAAACCAAAAATAATTATGGCTTAAAATAAATTTGATTGCTTCCAAAATAAAATTAAGTTGATCCTCTAAAAATCCATTATTGCGGAGAAAAAATTCTATTGCCTTGCAGCCCAATTCATGAGATACAATTGTATATAGGCTGCTAACAGTGCAGGTTACCAAAATACAATCTCTCTCCCATGTGATCTCTACTAGTTCTTTAATGAGTTGGGTGGATACACCACAAGAGGTTGCAGTAACCTGTCAATGTATTGAGACAGACGACTAATAAGAGAATCTACACCGGCAACTATAGGTCTACCGGGGGGATTTTTAGGGTCTATGTATCTTTGGGAGAATGTAAAAAAAGGGGGTCTTAAAAACAGATATATTTAAAAATTGTATTTGTCAGAATTTAAAATATTTAAACTCCTACCTTTCTCTATAAAGATTTTCTTTAGGGATGGAAAGTAGCCCTGGAAATTTTTTTTTTATACCAGCCCAATAATGCGTTGCTTCAGCATATTATTCAGCTATAGAGGCAGAAAAAATAACTTAAAATTGAAAACTAAAAACTATTACTCCAATGTGAAAGAAAGCTTAAAAATAAACAAAAGAGCATTTGTTTGAAGCAGATGTGCATTTGCATATAATCAATGCTTTAATTCAACTACCTTGACATATTAAGAAAAGTTTGGTAATGGGACTGAAATGGTGACGGTATGTTGTTGCACAGCTGTAAAAATTACGTTATTTTTAAGTTCTTTTTCTTTTTTTTTGAGAAATAGATCAGAATGGTATATGTAATATTTTTAATTTAAGATATGCCTTTTCAAAATATTTTATTTCTCTCCTCCTTATTATAAACATGCTTTTATTTATAAATACCCTCCCCTATGGATCCCACCCTTAACCCTCCACATAATTATATTCCATATCAAATGTCTCCTTTCATTATTTATTTTTCTCTCTAGCTTCAATTTGTTAGACTCGTCTAAGCATTCTTTAGTCTGAGATGATCAATTTTCACCCTTATGGTTACTATTTTCTCAGCGAGAATTAAATAAAATTTTTATGTTTTGGAGAATCTGATGACTAAACCATATCCCATATTATCATTCATTCACATTCATTCCTACTATTGCGGGCAGGAGAAGGGGAAAGAACCTTCAAATCGTCTTCTACATAGTTTATTTAAACTGATTTACATTCTAAACTTTTACTAGATTTAGCCAATATTTGAGAGAATTAGATAATAAAAAAAAAATATAAACCATTTTTTCCAATATCCTTCCAATCCCATTTTATTATTCAAGTAATAGCCCCTTTCCATTAATGCTTGATGTTCCATTTGTAGGAAAATATATTTAAGATCTAACTCCTCTGTTCTCCCTTTTCTTACCAACTGAAGCTTGCTGGCTAACAGGATATATTATATACTATTACGTGTCTAGCTCCCACTAAAAGTTTTTTGAGGCCAATATGGAATATTGCCATTACCATGTTGTATTTTTGTATCTGCTATAATACATATTAGAAGAAATAGTTTAGCCCGAAATTTTTCAATTTTTTTCAAATATATGAGCCTTGTAATTCCAAACACCTCCAACATTTCCCATTTCCTCCATTGATCTTTTTTAATCTAACCGGGGTTAGATACCATCTAAAAAGAACTTTGAAGTATACTTCTAGTAAACCTATTTAATGGTTAGCAGATTTAGTTAATTTAATCGCATCAATCCATTGATTTTCCTCTATATTAATGTATTCCGCCTATCTTTTTATAGGGGCCATCATATTAAACTGGCACTGATGCTTGCATAAAGGGACACTATAGTCACCTGAACAACTTTAGCTTAATGAATCAGTTTTGGTGTATAGAACATGCCCCTGCAGCCTCACTGCTCGATCCTCTGCCATTTAGGAGTTAAATCCCTTTGTTTATGAACCCTAGTCACACCTCCCTGCATGTGACTTGCACAGCCTTCCATAAACACTTCCTGTAAAGAGAGCCCTATTTAGGCTTTCTTTATTGCAAGTTCTGTTTAATTAAGATTTTCTTATCCCCTGCTATGTTAATAGCTTGCTAGACCCTGCTGTATGTGATTGAAGTTCAATTTAGAGATTGAGATACAAGTATTTAAGGTAAATTACATCTGTTTGAAAGTGAAACCAGTTTTTTTTCATGCAGGCTGTGTCAATCATAGCCAGGGGAGGTGTGGCTAGGGCTGCATAAACAGAAACAAAGTGATTTGACTCCTAAATGGCAGGGAATTGAGCAGTGAAATTGCAGAGGAATGATCTATACACTAAAACTGCTTTATTTAGCTAAAGTAATTTAGATGACTATAGTGTTCCTTTAACGGTTTCCGCTTCCTTCCTAATAGCAGTTCTTCAATTCTTTTGTCTTTTCTGAGATTTTTATTTAATGCTTCTTTTTCCAGATAGTTTTTAATCCTCAAGTAATTCAACAATTCCAATTTAATATCTTTAAACGGTTTGCTCTTGTTCTCTTTAACTTTTTGTTGTGTAAATCTTATTCCCTCAGCTCTTTAATCTTTTAAATTCATACTCTCTATTAAGATTTCTAATACCTCGACCAGTATACAATTTTTAATATTATATGGTGACATGTTTATACCTAAGATTTTTCCAAGCCAAGCTTAAATCTTTAACTATAGGATTACTAATAGTTCTGTGGGGGTCCTGAAGACCAAAACATGAGTCTTAGGTCTTTACCTGTAAATTCATATTTTTCTGTTTGATGCCACTGTTGATGTTCTTCCCATTTACACCATTTAACCATATGTGCTAACATAATTGCATCATGAATTTTAACCACATTTGGGGATCCTAGACCTCCCTCCCTTTCTCCTCTAGATATCACTCCAAATGCCACTGTTGCTTTTTTATGATTCCATATAAATTTATTAAATACTTTTTGCAATTCCATTAGGATTTTCTTATCTATTGTAAAGGGAATTGATCTAAATATAAAGGATAGTTTTTGCAAGTTTAAAGTGAAATAATACCGGAGATCCCCTGGCCCTTTAGAAAATGGGAACAGAACTGTCAGATATCTACACAGTTTAAGGATTGGGGAACAGCCTTTATGAAACTGAAAAAATCAATACATTATCTAACTTTATTGGAAACACAAGTTAAAATTACTACCATAGAAGAGTACCTACTGGATTAAATTTAGATCCATAAGCATTAGACTATTATATGATGAACAAGGAAGGGTGTTGCCACAGCCTTCACGTCTAGTTTAACCCCTTAAGGACCAAACTTCTGGAATAAAAGGGAATCATGACATGTCACACACGTCATGTGTCATTAAGGGGTTAAAGGGACAACTAAAGATAGACTATTTTCTGAATTTATAACAGAATGTATTTGTTGTAATATACACGTTTGTATTTAATGTACTTCTCTTATGTATGTTATTTATTGGAAAACAAAAAAAAAAAAAATTAAAAAATAATGGAGTTTTATGATACAAAAGGGTTCCCCACCCTCCGTAATTATTTGCGGCAGCATGTCAAATCAGCTTTGTACTATTTTTGTAGATCTATAGGACCCACCTTTAACCCACAAACCTCCTCATAGATTATGCAATAACATTTATAGTTTACAGAAAAAAGTGGCCAGATGATAATATATCCAAGAGGACAGACAAGGGGGTAACCCTAATAGAATTGGTGGAGAGAAGGAAAGAGACGTCTGTCACTCAAATAGGTAAGTATATGTGTATACGAGCCGAGATAGGGAGAGTAGTAAAAAATAATACTTTATTAATGACCAAAAATATAAAATAAATTAGAACAATGAGCACAAACAAATGGATAATCACACAACCCTAACCATAACTACCAGTCTAGTCCGGTATGAGAGACCGTAGTAAATGGAAGGGAAGAGAGAGTATCGGGGGGAGGGGAAGGGGAATAGGTGGGATAAGACTAGGCTAAGTAAAGTACTAGATGCCTAGATAAGTAGGTAGGCAAAACTATATCCTATATGGAGAGAGAGTAATCACCTAAAGATTACAGCGCACAAAATGTATCCAAAACCAAATATATGGAAATACTGCCAACGTAACACTAGTGGTGCTAGGTAGGTTTCCAGAGTAGAAAATATACAAGTATATAACGGATGATACAACAAAGTATGTGCGGCTGCAGACAGGTAAATAGTCTAATACGATCAGTCTCTCTGGTTTAGAGATGAACAGTTGTTAAATTCCCACAAAAAAAGGTCAGTGGGTGGGAAAAACTGCATCCTATGTAGAGAGTCAAAAAAGAAACCGTAGATTGAACCAGTCCCAGGGCAGTAGATGTTGAGGACGCTTCTGATGGCTTAAAGGGGCACTATAGGCACCCAGACCACTTCAGCCTATTGAAGTGTCTGGGTGCACTGCCTCAGATCTCAACCCTGCAAAGGTAATTATTGCAGTTCTTAAGAAACTGCAATAATTAAGTGTTCTTGCATAGCAAGACCACTTAATTTTCTCTCACATATATCTTATTCTTATTATAGCCAAATTTACCACCCTAACTCCTCCCACAGTTTTTACGCAACATAGACAGTAATATACCGAAACGTGCGGATTGTTCCCGATCGGATTGCTATTACTTTGTGGAACATTTCGCCGAATAGTTCACGGAATATCGTCGTTCATGTGGCGAAATTGGTCCCATAGGAATGAATGGCAAAATGTTCAAAACTAGAGTGGGAGCTGGCAAAAGCTGAAAAATCAGGACATGATTTCTAAACTGCCACCACTCCCTCATTTTCAGGCCCACCTACACAAATCTTATATCAAAACGTTCAGCTATCCCTGCTGCCACTAGAAATGCCTACGGCTAAGCCATAGTCCTGATAGTTTTCACAATATGACCATTTGTTTGCAACTCACGTCGTCCATTGACATTCATTGAAACTCCACTCTAGCCAGCTCAAACTTGAAGAGCAATTTCTAAACTGCGACTGTGCCTTCATTGTTAATAGAGACATACTATGCATCAAAATGTAGGTCTGGGTCTTGTGATTCTCACAATATAAAGCTCTTCGCTGTAGGATGTATAGTTACAGTTTTAAAATATGACAATTTGAAGATGGCAACCGCCAAAATATTCTGACCTGTGCCAGGCTGGAGCAGCAAGTGATGTCATAGACAGGGCCTTTTGTACACCTGCATGTTTTTATAACTGTATGTTTTAATGTAACTGTGAAGCACTTTGGGCAACAATGTTGCAATTAAATGTGCTATATAAATAAATAATAACAGTTACCCCGACTCCAGTTGTAGACTACTGGTAGAGGCAAGAACACTTCACACAATTTCCCCAGAAATTGTAGCTTTTCTAGTTACCTTTGTGGGTCAACCCCACCTCTAACAGCCAGCCACTAGAGGGACTACCCTGTGGTTAGGAGACTATGGAATCCCCATATGAAAGCATTAGGTCTCCTCCCCTCCAGCTGATGTCAAACAGATTACTTTCTAACCATAAAGAAGCTCCAATCAAGAAACTCATTTTGGTATTTTATTCCCCAGAATGAGATCTACTGCTCATTGATGGTAAATGCAGAGTACTCTCTGCATTGCAATTATGTAATGTGGTTTAGGTGCTTAGAGGGACCGTTTAATAGCTCCATGGATGCAACTAAGCAATTCTCCAATACACAGTCAGGAGAACTCTTTCTGCCAAAAACAAACCTACATTCCAGAGCTCTTCAGTACTCCAGATGTTGTGGACTACATCTCCACTGATGCTTTGCCATTATTATAGCTGTAAGAGCGTTATGGGAAAAGTAGTCCACAACAACCGGGTCTACCACTGCCCTTGTGATTACTGCAGTGTACCTGCTTCTATTCCTTTCTCTTTTGTAAGCTTCATAGAGTGAGCTGCACAAAGCTGTGCTTGTTTTTTTACGGACAAGCTAATCTCCAGCAAGGGTCATGTTATAGTTGTGAAGGATACCGCGTAAGAGGGCAGGCATTGCTCTAGGGAGAGCCACTGGGGAGCTCTGCTTCTCTAGAATAGGAGCCTATCTACAGGCTTCTCCATAACACAGAGGCAGGGGGCCCTAGTTGTCATGGTACCTGCTACTCAGACCACATTCTCCTCCAGCGATTTCGGCACTTTTGCCGCCGGCCGCGATAGCCCCGCCCCCCTTTTATGACGCAGCGCTATGCCGCCGACGTCATGACGTCACGACCCGCCGAAAATCTCAAACTAGGAAGTTTTGGGGGCGTGGTCATCAATTAAAGAAGCAGGGTATAAAAGGTACTCACTTACAGTGAGTCATTGCCGTGTCGTGGTTTCAGCTTTTCTGTTCCCTCAGTGCGTTTATATTGATTGTTTCTTCGGTTATTGACTTGGCTTGTATCCTGACTTTGCTTACCTCTCCTATCCTTGATCTCACCTTGGCTTTCGCTTACCTGTCTTCTCGTTCCCTCGCCCCTGACCATTCTCTGTTTGCTTGACGTTAGTCCGGCCACTCTAAGGTCCGGTACACGTCTTTATAGTTTTTAGTACACTGCGTGTTGGATCCCTGTCTTGATCCTGACACTAGTGTCATCATAGCTCCAGTTGGCTCCCCTTCTACCCTGCAAATTCTTCAGAGCATGATCTATGAAACAAAAATATTTCACTAAGTTAAAGTTGGTTTGGTACTTAATGTGTACTTTTAATTTCCATTTGCCAATGAAATGAGAGCAACTGGAAATTTTAAGTAATAGAACTTAATATTAAAAGGGAATTATTGACAGACTAGGGTGTAGCTTATGAAAATTCTTGACGGAGTACAGATCGAGGTATGCAGCTAAAGAAAAGACGTAAATAAAGCAGTGTGGATTTAAATTTTATTTTCAGATTTCACAACCACATATTTGCTATACACAGGGGATAAGTAAACATAAAAACCTGGAAAGTAACAGTTCCCCTTTAAGGTTTTACCATTTCTATTTCAATAAACATACATGCAACTTTTTTTGGGAGACCTTATTTTTTTATTATATTCACATTTTCATAGACACCACACATTTTAAATTAATGTTG
Organism: Pelobates fuscus; assembly: GCF_036172605.1. Taxonomy (NCBI): domain Eukaryota; kingdom Metazoa; phylum Chordata; class Amphibia; order Anura; family Pelobatidae; genus Pelobates; species Pelobates fuscus. The sequence goes on from NC_086318.1 coordinate 234,259,580, forward strand.
TCAGTACCTTTCATGGACACTCCATTTCTATCTTTGGATGTTTATTTGGCAGACAATCACAATAGCTTTAGAACAAGCTAAGTCAGGATAAGATCAAATAATGTATATGTCGAACTGGTACAGTTTGTTATAAATGAAATTAAAAACAAATGCAAAGCTGTCCAAGAAATATTAAAATTAAAAGTCAACATCCCTGATTAGTAAATCAAAATAATAAAAAAAATTATAAAATCCAAAAAAAACATCCAATAAAATGAATAAGATTCACATGAAATACAGTAAATAAATCAAATCTGTCACCAAAAACAAAAAACACAATGACTCTCAAAAAGCCATCATATTGCTTGGCCAAGTAAAGATGGAATGTGCATATCATTTGTCTTTTAAATTAAAGTATGTTTCTAAAGAAAAGTGTCCGGATATGTTTTGCAAGCATGAGATTCCTCCCCAACAAGCTACTTAACCCACTGTTTCCCCTACCTATTTCTCTATCCGGTGGCTCTTAAATGTAAAAACGATGCAATATCCACCAGAACCTAATCTCTAAACCCAGCAGATATTACACACTGCACATATAAGTTTCACACTTAAGTTATGTTTAAGCCTGACAGCCACTATATATATGTGCATCATCCAGCACACAGGGTAGAATAAAATGTTATGTTATGCCTGTTTATATCTTGACATGTTCACCTTGCTGACTATCTTACTTAAAATACTTGCCTACCTAACCTGTGCTTCACTTTTCTAGCCTGTAAAATGTCAAGATTTATATTACACCATATGATGAAGCATGTCTCTTTAACACATAAAAAAGTGCAATTGTTTCTCATGTCATGGCACTGAATGCAAATGTTTGTCTACATTAAGCTTGTTGATGCTGTCGTGGCAATGCAAGCCTGTATGTTAATCTTCTGTTGCACACCAAAATAAAGATTTACAAATATATTTACACTAAAGAAAAGTGTCCGTGTGTAACAAATGGTATTTTTTTTTTTTTAAATTACAAAAACAGTGGTTTAAGGAGCTGATCACCTTGTTATAGCATATGTTAAACAAATGTGGAACAAAAGCATGCCATTTTAAACGCAGTATCTGTTCCTTGCATTTGTACCAAAAATAATGGCCACACTGGCTAATACACTTTACAAAAAGCACGTTGCTGCTGCTGCTGAATATCCATTTTGCATTTCAAGGTTGCTGATAAAATTTATGCTTCTTGGTCTTTTACAAAGAAAGGAATAAAACAAGGCAAAATAATACATTTTGCACAGTCAAGCATTACTGTATTGCTAAAAAAAAAAAAAAGAGGCAACGTCTAGGGCAATAATTGGAAGTAGTGTCTAGGTTTTTCTATATCTAAAAACTGTACTCTCCCTTTCCATAGTGCTGCTCAATTATACAGTTGAACAATTTAGATTTATTCTCCTGTTCTTTTACTCCTATTGTATATAACATGGAGTTCCTGGCATTATTGATGCCTTTGGTGGCTGGAGCTACTTGTCAAGAGAACATACATGCCTTGGTAAAGCTAACATTCTGTGGTTTCTCTGTTAACTAGACTGCCCAGGCTATAGCTCTTTAAATATCATGAAAAAGAAGAGAACTCTTAAAGCACCATACCCAATACTACTTTTATTTTACTTGTTATGATACTAGGAATCGTCACCCAGATACTTAGGATTGTATCTTTTTTTTTTTTATATTTTGAGCACTTTTCATTGTGCTTGTAGTCCACCTCTTCCCCACTGACATTATTTGGGGAAGTCTAGCTTTACCATTTGTATTGCACATACATGTATATCGTGCTCATGCATTATCATTTGCTTAGGTATACACACTGTACGGCTATTTGCCTGGCTCAGAGCACACTGCACAGGGAACACTAATGATTGCAAACATACTCACAACACGGCTCCTTAAGCAGACTGATATAAATGGCATTGATAAACACATGCCATCCAAGTTCTTGGAGGCTTTAATTGGAAAGTTCGCCCTCTTGCAAAGCCATTGAAAGGCACTAGATAAGAAACTCAAAATCTTGTAAACAGAAATGATTTAGAATCAGTTTCCTAGCATCATTTAGACAGTTTCCTAGCATCATAACCACTACAGTACACTACACTGTTTGATAGTAGTGCTTGGAGTGTCCCATTCATTATTAGACTAGATAACCAAGATGATGAAAGTGAAGACATATACCCAGTGCTCCCCCAAGCTATATATATATATATTTTTTAATCACATGTTAGTTGCATTCTCAGGACATGCCCACATTTGTATAAATACATGATAGTATCAAATAAAACAGTAAAAATATTTGCTTTGGAAAAAAAACTGTGAAGATTCAAGTCATTATTTAATATTCACGTATTAAGAGTATCCATCTCTTTATGTGACATTTCCACTCATCAAATAGAAATTTCAAGAAAACTGTCCTCACATCTCCACTCTGGCCTTCAAGCAAGTTTGTTTAATATCTATTTAGTCATCTGCAACAATATTTGGATCCCAGACATAATGGTGATGTGGTAAGGCACAGCAAGCATCCATCAGCAGTGAACTGGAGCAGGATCTGCTTTACCCAAAGGAAATGATCCTGGCAGGGTTTTCAGTGGACTGCATGATCACAATGTACTTGGAGAAACTACCATTTCACATTGGTAAACAAACACTGGAAAAGTGAGCGGCAGTGTCTCCTTGTTGGAGTCTGCTCTGAGTTCCACAAAGCCAACCTGGAAAAAAGTCCATTCATCAGGAAGATTCTTTCTTTCTGAAGTCCGTGATAGCTTTCCATATTGTGCAGAGAGTTCCTCCTCTGTGAATAGACAAAAATAATCATAACTTTATTTTAATCAGACTAACCAGAATGCAGCCGAAAGTCTGACAAGTGACTAAATGCACCAATATAATGAACTCACACCTGTATGCTTGAATTATGAAACTATAGTACAATGGTTTCCAATAAAAATTATACAGGTTTACAGTAGATATTTTTGTTTTTATTTGTAAAAACTCTTAATTTTACAACATTGTGGTACATTTACAAAATAATTGGTAGAAAAGAACGGAAGGATCAAAATGAGCAAATTTACAAATTTCTCAATTTAGACCCAAATTTAAACCCAATCCATTCCCACTTTGTTAAAAACAAACAAACAAAACCCACCATGAGCATAGCAGTTTTTTCTATTCAAATATTGCATGACAAATATATTCCAAAATAGGTTTTAATTAGTTTCAAGAGAAAAGATGTACCACCAATGAATACTAACACAAAGGTGATGTTCTTTCTGAGAAACATTCAACTCCCCCACAGTGCCATTTACATTTATACAGTTTTCACAGACATCAGAATATTGCTTTGAACAGGTGTCCCGGACAGCACATTGTAAACAATAACACTAAAATACAATACCTTAAATTCAGAGATTTTAAATCATCACGTGTAACATGCCAGAGAATATCCTCAAGGTGATATTCTTCTATGATGAACTGAAACAAAACACAAAAATATTAGCAAATATTTTAAAGTAATTTTACTAAAAGACCCGACTATACATGGACGATAAACAGGTGGCACACAATACTTTATGGCATGCAATGCTTCATAATTTCATTCTGTCTACCTTAAAATAATCTGGAGATTCAAGGGAGGCCATACCATATTAAAAAAAATAAAAAATTGTTACTTTGGGTTTATGGAATTGCTTCACATCCAAAGGCCAAGTTCCCTGCTAAAAAGGACACACACACACACAAAAAAAGACGGTGACAAAATTATGTAATGGCCAAAAAAAACCCAAATGATCAATCTGATTTATTTCATTACCCCTACTTAAACCATTTGTGTCACGATACCCCACTCCCTCTAGCATGTAAGTTCATTGAGCCTCAACCCCTCTATTCCGGTGCATCCAACTTGTCTAGTTACAATTACGTGTCTGTTAGTCCACCCATTGTACAGCCATATGGAATTTGCTGGCGCTATATAAATAACAAAATAATAATAATTTGGAGGTTGTCAAAAGGAAAGTAGGAAAAACAGCAAAGTAACAAGATTATCACGGGTCCAATGAGACAAACTACAATATGTTTTGGCCTTAGCACAAAACACATGTAGCTTAAAACCAACACTACTCATCACCCTCAGAACAATATGGTAGAAACTTGCCAGAAGAGACTCACTGCTACAATTTAAAAGGTGGTTGTAACAAGTATTGACTGGGGGGTTGGGTTAATACCTGTGCAATGAACACTGTTTTGTGCTTCGTAAATATTTGTATCACAATAAAAATAGTTTGCACCTTTAAAGTGGTAGAGTTTTGTAATCGGCCAGAAACTTCTCTCCCTTATATGTGGGCATCAACAAAATACAGTCAATTATCTAATTTAAAGATTAACTGTAGCAAATGTATGGTTCTGAACATAGGCCTACATATAAGACATACTCTCCCACTCAGCCAGAGCTTCTCTTTCCAATGGGGCTGAGGAGAAAATTAAATATCTAGGAATCTGGCTCACTGCTAAACGCTCCGACCTATTCAGTGGGATCAGACTTTCTGTTTTTTGGTTAACACTGACAACGGGGGGGGGGGGGGGGGGGAGATTGGGGCACAAACCCATAAATAAAGGTTACTTCTTTAGACATGGCACTCCAACCTTGCAAAATATGATCTTTTTTCCTTTCCTGCAGTTACCCCTGAAAAATAATAAATGTGTACTTTCCCCAGGTATGGAACCTAAGGCAATATCCCAACTGGTAAATCATCCAGTTTCACAAATTCAGCTATTACTTTTAAAATCTTACTGGAGAACTTTTTTTTTTTTTTTTTTTTTTTACAAATATTATGTACATCTGCTTACATGACAGTCACTTTTATTTCTGCTTGAGCAGAACAATAAGTATACGTTATACACAGCAAAATTCGGAATGAGATGACTTGTACCAAGGAGTGTTTATATGATTATCAGCGCATTTTTAGCAAATAGAACAATAAGAGGAACAGAGATTGAGTCAGTCGATAAGACAGTAGATATACAAGTGATATGTTCTAAGCTTGGTCATTATAAAGCTAACCGTAAGAGAACATGAGAGATAACAATTGATTTATCTGGGTAAGTCCCATAGAGGCCCACCTATAGGTAAATTATTTACACAAAGGTGTGGTATGAGAAACTCAAAGCAGATAAACTCTAATAGCACAACATGACTAAGTAAAGGGTTAAACATTAGGACAGATATGTCTTCCAGAGAGCTCTAGCAGAATGGGAACAGGTAAGTAAACCTGAGCTATGTATATATATTACTCTGGTGGTACCACACTGGTCTTTATTTCTTTATATATGCCAGACGTTCAGGCGATTTGCGCTCTATGCTTTCTGTCCTTCCCAGGTTACGGTCTTTTACGTTTACGCATGCGCGTTTGTCGCACGCATGCGTCCTACATCCCGGAACTATTCTTTCAAAATCTCTGACAATTTCGCGCCGTTTATGCGCTTCACGAATGAAACGCACGCTATACAACAAGTGTTCCGGATTAACGGAGATCATCTACAGTATATATACCCACAAGGATGAACCCAGAGATATCCCTGAAGAAGTCCAGCATCTTACCGGACGAAACGCGTTGGATTTATTCCTTGTGTATTTTATTTAAAAAGTTTTATTTGTATTTTATTGTTTATTTGGTTTTGGCAGCCTCTATACCATTGCTCCTGGATCCCCACTGTGGATGTCTGATAACATCACTCAGGAGTTCCATGATTATATGGAGACACGCTACTTTTATATCTTCTATGTGTAAGTGCGACCAATAAATGTGATTTTGTATCGTTATAACAAACTTCACTATATCTGATTTCCTTTATTTCCATATACCTTACTGGAAGACATACAAGCTCATATTCATCGTATTACCCCGGAGAGGGTGACAAGCCTGATTTCACGTTCGTTTGTGAGTGTACCTATATTTTAACTTATTTATATTTTTCTTTATACTATTTTACGCTATGTTAGCTGTCTGATTTTTCCATACAGACCATATCCACGGTTATTTTACCTGAATCCAGGTTGTCCTATTTTATGCTTATTTTACGTATTCTGGGTGTTTTCCACTTTTTTGTTTGGTTGTATATGTATAGGTCTTCCCTGCTTCATCCTATGCCCTCCGTGGACAGAGCACAGTCCTGCACTGTAACGGACCGTTTCAGCATGAAAGGGGAAAAATCCGTTTAGGCGATAATCCCCTTTTCTGGATACAGGCACAGCTACTGCAGAACATCACACTCCCGATCTGGATACGAAATAACACTCCGAACTGGAACAGCTGAACAAGAAAAGCATACAATCGGCTTACACTCTTGGCAGTCAGCTTACAATCCAATCCCCCCCAAGAACGAGACGACACTTCATTTTGAGGGTTAAGCAGGAACTCTAGACTGGGACACCCAGTCTGGCTTTTATTTCCAACTCACACATACAGGCCACACCCAGGGGGAGGCATAAAAGAACCAATGACATAGATGTTACCTCCCACACATCCCCTCCCCTTAGTGTGACACATAATCCCATTATGCATACAGAGTAAAATATACTTTTACACAACTTTCATAACTTTAAAACCATACATCACATTCACATAAAAATACATATCCACAATCAATCCATTCAGGGGAGCAACATATTAAAAAATGGCATGAATCCGACCAGGGGTTTAAAAGTTACTAAAAGTATCTTTTGGGCCCTGGCTTGCAGCATGGCACAATCTGGCTCAAACAGAAGTAAAACATCCCCCACAATGCATCCCGGCTTCCTCCCTTCTGCCCTGGAGATAATTGGAGAAGTAATCCAATTATCTAGGACTAGAGTCAGACTCCATTAACCACATGGTTGCAAAAAGACAGTAAAAGACATAAAATTACATACTGATACATTTAACACATAAAACACACATTTCTACATATCCCCAGTTTAACTGAACACATAAATACCTACATAATATTTAGCAGGGTTAAAGTACCATGTTCTACAGTCTTAAAGGTACAGTATCACAAAAGTCCCAATAAGTTCACGGAGGACCCTTAAAGGCCCAGTAGCAGTAATATAAATCATTACATGCCCACATATAGTTTTTATAGAGCAATATGTCCAGGGGCCGTAGTCGCAGGGCAGGAGGCTAGCAACCAGGCTTCTCCAGTTCACAGTGGCGAAGTTGGTTTCGCCACAATTCTCCCCTTTACCAATTAGACTAACAGGGTATCTGACCTCCTGCCGGTCAGTGCCCTGGTTAGTCCAGCAACCCACCCGCAAAGCAGAAAAAACAGTACAGCCCACCCACAATAAATGGCCACCACACCTGGGTAGAGGAGAATCTTGTCCATGTCCAGGTGTCTCACCACGGCTGTGGGTGGGACCGGTAGGCTGCCTTGGTGGGTTGCTGAGTGGGCAGAGACCAGCGGTACTCTGTCCTGGTGCCAGCACTACCACCGGAGTAGTCTGGTTGGAGCCTGGTTGCTGGAGAAGGACTGTCTCCCCCTGGGATACACAGCTCTGTCGTGGGGGGGTAGGACCGACCGTCCCTACCCCTGGTGCTGGAAGTGCAGAGACTACGGTCCCATCTGCACAGATGTGGGGCTTAACATCTCCCCTTGGTGGGTTAGGCTGCCGCTGGAGAGAGGGTGTAACAAGCTCCTCTCTCTGGATGGTAAACTGCCGCTGGGGAGAGGGGTTAGCAGGTTCCTCTCCCTGGCACTCTCTCTGCTGGTGGAAAGGGGAACCAGCTGTCTCCCCTTTCATTCTCTTGTCCGGCTGCTGGGGTGCGAGACTGACTGTCCCTGCTCCCTGCAGGACACACTGCCGCTGGGGAGGAAGGACTGCACCTTCGGCTCCCTGGGACACACACGGCTGCTGGGGAGGATGGACGACACCATCAGCTCCCTGGGGCACACACTGCCGCTGGGGAGGGAGGACGCTGCTCTCCTCTCCCTTCACTTCACACTGCCTTCTTGGCATATCACTTTGCTGCTGGGGGGCAGGAACAACAACCTCTGCCCCCTGTAACTCAGCCTGCCGCTGGGGAGGAAGGACTGCACCTTCGGCTCCCTTGGACACACACGGCTGCTGGGGAGGATGGACGACACCATCAGCTCCCTGGGGCACACATTGCCGCTGGGGAGGGAGGACGCTGCTCTCCTCTCCCTTCACTTCACACTGCCTTCTTGGCATATCACTTTGCTGCTGGGGGGCAGGAACAACAACCTCTGCCCCCTGTAACTCAGCCTGCCGCTGGGGAGGAAGGACTGCACCTTCGGCTCCCTTGGACACACACGGCTGCTGGGGAGGATGGACGACACCATCAGCTCCCTGGGGCACACATTGCCGTTGGGGAGGGAGGACGCTGCTCTCCTCTCCCTTCACTTCACACTGCCTTCTTGGCATATCACTTTGCTGCTGGGGGGCAGGAACAACAACCTCTGCCCCCTGTAACTCAGCCTGCCGCTGGGGAGGAAGGACTGCACCTTCGGCTCCCTTGGACACACACGGCTGCTGGGGAGGATGGACGACACCATCAGCTCCCTGGGGCACACATTGCCGCTGGGGAGGGAGGTCTGCAAACCCCCTGGCCCGCTCTGATTCCCACGGCAAGTACTCTCGCACTGCTTTCTTCACACGCTGTATTAGATCCTCTGAGAGGTTGGGTCCGCATAAAGCCAGTACCGCGGTGACCTCTCTGTCATACGCCTCTTGAGTGTAGCTGGGTGCCATGCTTGCTCTGCTGCAGTTGGTTCCTTGTAGGTAGGGGCGCTGTACGGGTACTGGCGTTGCCCTCACTTTGTAATCCAGGAATGGTGTTGTCTGTAGCTGTCCCTCTCGTTGTAGGAACGATCCCGCCGCTTGCCACCAATTGTAACGGACCGTTTCAGCATAAAAGGGAAAAATCCGTTTAGGCGATAATCCCCTTTTCCATAGACAGGCACAGCTACTGCAGAACACCAAACTCCCGATCTGGATACGAAATAACACTCCGAACTGGAACAGCTGAACAAGAAAAGCATACAATCGGCTTACACTCTTGGCAGTCAGCTTACAATCCAATCCCCCCCAAGAACGAGACGACACTTCATTTTGAGGGTTAAGCAGGAACTCTAGACTGGGACACCCAGTCTGGCTTTTATTTCCAACTCACACATACAGGCCACACCCAGGGGGAGGCATAAAAGAACCAATGACATAGATGTTACCTCCCACACATCCCCTCCCCTTAGTGTGACACATAATCCCATTATGCATACAGAGTAAAATATACTTTTACACAACTTTCATAACTTTAAAACCATACATCACATTCACATAAAAATACATATCCACAATCAATCCATTCAGGGGAGCAACATATTAAAAAATGGCATGAATCCGACCAGGGGTTTAAAAGTTACTAAAAGTATCTTTTGGGCCCTGGCTTGCAGCATGGCACAATCAGGCTCAAACAGAAGTAAAACATCCCCCACAATGCATCCCGGCTTCCTCCCTTCTGCCCTGGAGATAATTGGAGAAGTAATCCAATTATCTAGGACTAGAGTCAGACTCCATTAACCACATGGTTGCAAAAAGACAGTAAAAGACATAAAATTACATACTGATACATTTAACACATAAAACACACATTTCTACATATCCCCAGTTTAACTGAACACATAAATACCTACATAATATTTAGCAGGGTTAAAGTACCATGTTCTACAGTCTTAAAGGTACAGTATCACAAAAGTCCCAATAAGTTCACGGAGGACCCTTAAAGGCCCAGTAGCAGTAATATAAATCATTACATGCCCACATATAGTTTTTATAGAGCAATATGTCCAGGGGCCGTAATCGCAGGGCAGGAGGCTAGCAACCAGGCTTCTCCAGTTCACAGTGGCGAAGTTGGTTTCGCCACATGCACCATGTAGGAACCTTGCAGTCTTGTAGGTTCAGGGGTGGACATGCTGGAATAAACCGAGGGGAAAGTCTGGGCTTCTTTTGGTTCTTCCACCCCTTCCCAGGCTTCAGCTGTAGACCGCCACCGTGGCTGACTGTCACCTTGTGCGAGAGTGGTGTGCTCTGTGCTTTCCGCCACCATCTTAGGGTTCACTGAGGTTTTCTGAAGAGATCGTCGTCTGAATGAGTGTCCACTCTTCTGTAGCAGGGCAAGTTGTTGCATTATGTGCTCCAACCTATGCCAGAAGCCAGCAAATATTTTGTCCAGTCTAGCCAGGACATCGAAGTGATCGCTGCCGGGACTGACACATGCCGCATCCACCATCTTGGGTAAGTCATTTTGTGGTTTCTCAGTCTGTGTTTCTTCACCCCAGGTTCCATCAACATCAGGGTAGCCTCCCATGGGGTATGGTGTAGGGAGGGGAAGGGTGTTACGGGACATCTGAGTGTAGTGGACTGCTCCTGGGCTCCTCTTGGACAGAAGAACGTCCGTTTCTCCCGCTAGATGCACACCAGGCCACAGGGTCTGATTAGGGGCATGCAGGCTCCCATCAAATTGCTTGTTGCTGCACTGTATGCCCTCTGTGGTGAAGTTGCAATTGGTTGCTCTTGCACATAGGCTTATATGTTTTACATTTTAATGTGGCAGCTGATTAGCAGGCTATGGCCCTTGAGGATTAATGCATGTCCAACATTCGGTAAATCAAAAATTATCATCAAAACTACATAAATAGGAAACAATCCCCACCCATGAGCAGCGGGTAGGGGCCCTAAAAGACAATTGGGGGTGGGATTAGAAACAATAGTCCCCCCAATTGTCATTTAGGGCCCCTCGTTTAATTAAACAGCCCCACTTATTTACTAATACGATGTCATTTTTCCTTAGTATTAGTAAAGTTGGCTGAAAGACCAATCTGTCTAAATTCCTTTGACCCACAGGAGGTGGGTCAAAGCTGGTAAAGCGTTGGAAGTATACATAAGACAAAGTAGTCCCTACTTTGTCTTATGGTTTAAAGAAAACTTGATTACATAGTAAAAAAAGAAGAACAGATCCTGAGAGAGGGAGAGAAGAGGAAGCGATTAGGGAAAAGTTAGTTCGGCATGACAGTGCCACTTTAATAGAACCGAAAATGATTTATGTGCACAACTCTAATAAGAATAAATAACATTTCTATTAATACCTTGTCTATTGTATCTTCGTCCACTTGCTGCTCTCTTAGCCAATAAACAAGATCCAGGTCATCATCACATTTGACAGCCGATCTCGTGTGAGACACCGAAATACCTGGGATATCTGAATATGACAAAAGGTAACATCCTGAGAGCGATTTAGAACTTGATATATGCGATAAATAATGCAAGCAAAGTGAGAATCTACAAATACTTATCACAGCAAATATTTTAATAATAAAAGATATTAGGAAAAATTATTTGATAATAACACTGAGATGCATATAAAAAAAATGCAGCAAGTAATTTTTTTTTTTTTTTTTTTTACATATTTAGCTTTCAGCATTTTATACTTAATTCAATGTGCCCACCTTTCTATCTCTGTTTAAATTCTATTTGTAGCTCTTTCAATCCTATCCAACCTTTGTTTTTCAATATCCGTTTTTTTACTCACTTATTGGCTGTGACTTCAGTTGAAGTTGTTTGATTTCTTTGTCCTTCTCTTCAAGGGCCTGTTTTAATAGAACTTGGAATTCTCTCTCCTTCTGCACCAACTCCTCTAGAAGCCTACAAGAGGAGATCATTTTGGCAAGTGTAATTATATGGTATTAACAATGCAATTATTTCTGATGAAGTTTGATACTGTGCACTTGTGTTGCCTTTAAAGGAACACTATAGTCACCTAAATTACTTTAGCTGAATAAAGCAGTTTTAGTGTATAGATCATTCCCCTGCAATTTCACTGCTCAATTCACTGCCATTTAGGAGTTAAATCACTTTGTTTCTGTTTATGCAGCCCTAGCCACACCTCCCCTGGCTATGATTGACAGAGCCTGCATGAAAAAAACACTGGTTTCACTTTCAAACAGATGTAATTTACCTTAAATAATTGTATCTCAATCTCTAAATTGAACTCGAATCACATACAGGAGGCTCTTGCAAGGTCTAGCAAGCTATTAACATAGCAGGGGATAAGAAAATCTTAATTAAACAGAACTTGCAATAAAGAAAGCCTAAATAGGGCTCTCTTACAGGAAGTGTTTATGGAAGGCTGTGCTAGTCACATGCAGGGAGGTGTGACTAGGGTTCATAAACAAAGGGATTTAACTCCTAAATGGCAGAGGATTGAGCAGTGAGGCTGCAGGGGCATGTTCTATACACCAAAACTGCTTCATTAAGCTAAAGTTGTTCAGGTGACTATAGTATCCCTTTAAGCAAGTTTTAAAGTACAATTTAGAAGCTTTAAAAATATAGAATTGATAGTTTTCTACCTATTTTAGTTGAATGTATAATGCAGCCCTCAAACAACCCATAACAGAGCCTCTCTATTCAAAATAATGTGTACATGAGTAGAAGAGGGAGGAGTACCTTATAGAGTTCTCAGATGTGGGCAGGTTTGTAATGAGGCAATAATACAGTTCAACATGTATATAGTGTAGTATAATTTTATGGCAAGACAGGAGGCTTCATATTTGCTTATCTTTCTTTACTGAAAACTCCCAGCAGCAAAGAAACGGTTAAGAGCAGTGTAAAAAAGTTTAACCAATCAGAGTGCATCACAGCAATATAAACTGTCATCAGGCTCCTCCCAATTCCTCTTTCTTTGCTGCTTAGCCTCCCAGGTGAGTCTATTCTAATTATACTCCTATTTATGCTCAATTTTTATATATATTTATATGAGTATATTACTTTAATATTATATATATTTATTCATTTACTTATTCTAGTATTTTCTCAGCCTTTCTGTGCTTTTACACACTGCTTAGGTGACATGGGCTGACTCCCCAGTCAACCTATAAACACAATTGCCTCTCTTATTTTTTCTACCATACTTGTATTCTTATACTCTTTGTTTAACTGACACACTTTCCCCGCAGCGCCCGGCATTTTGCCGGTCCGCTCCGCTCAGTTTTTTCCCTCACACACTTCGTGTGTTGCCTTGCGTCTCCATAGAGACGTTTCCCGCCCTTTTCTTTCCGCGGCCATTTCTATTTACCTTTTCCCGGGCTTCCTCTCAGCGCCATCTTGCGGAAATTTTATGCGCGGCGGTTCACTCGCATTTCAGCTCCCACTGCAGAACAACGACCCAGCTGTTCGGTAAGTACTTTTTATCCCTTAAAGCCCCAGACCTTTTTATTTTAAATCATTAAGGATACATACTCAAAATTTCCCCTTTTCTTGACAGGTTTTTTCAACTTAAAAAAATCCTTGCTTGATACTGAGGGTGAACCCCTCAAGCCTTTATTCAGAGGGTGACCCCCTCTAGGCTTCCTTCAAGGGTGACCCCCTTTTTCTGCCTCTATACAGGGTAATCCCTATTTGATGACACAGGCACATACCTGTTATTTGATTTTGGACATTTCATTGTCCTTCCTCTCTGGGTGAACCCCATTGATGTATTGTGGATGAACCCCACTGTTACAAAAATTACTTTTCTGTATAAGTCCACCGCCTCATTGTAATTGGTTTGTCTGCATACCAAAATTAAAAATAATTAAAAAAAAAAATAACAATTTTTTAAACTATATATATATATTGTATATTATATTATTCTCTTTGTGGTGACCCCACTGTTATTGACATTATGTCTGATGTGCCAGAACCAGCAGTTTCTGCCGAACTTAAGGCTTGGCTATTCAATGCCATCACTGAATCCATTCCTAAAGCTTTAGCGGCTTTCAGCGAGCAGACAATACCAGCCCCTACGGCGGCCATTACCCAACTCTCAGATTCCGAAGATTCTCACACTTCGGAACATGAAGGAGCCCCTCGCAAACGCCCTTGGAAGGGCGATAGCGCCACCGCCGGTAAAGGCAAAGCGCCCGCTAAACACCCTAAAGTGCCCTATTCAAAACCCAAACATGATAAATTTGACGCATTTGAGGGTTCTACCTCTGATTTTAACCTCCAAGTATTAGACGAATACTACGCAGAACACTCTGATACTGAGGCTCCGCCTCATAAGACATTCCGAGACCTTTATCCATCCGATTCTGCAACTAATGAACCCCTCATACATCTAGAGGAACTCCAATCGGAGTCTGACCCCATAGATACCTTATTTGACACCTCTGGACGCCCTCTATTTGACCCCAGGTGCATTAAGCACCCTAGATCGGCCGAATGGACACCCCCAGACCACATTGCCAAATACTGGAATATTGGTCAATTCACTAAATGTTTTAAACTCTTTATTTTTACTGTGCAAAAGAACATACAGGCTCGTAACGCCACAACAGCATTATCAAGCTATCAATTTACTTACAGGTAGGTACATTGCCATGGTGTACGGACAAGTTGCACATTTTTATTATTTTTTAGTCTAAGCAAGCTAAGCAATATGTCTAAATATTTCATTGGATGAAATCTGTATATCAACCTGGACACACGTATAGACAGGAGGTTGTTAACCAAGGGTGAAGTGGTACGGCTATATAATGGAGCAGATAACTGAAGCCATTATATCGTTGAAAAAAAAGAACACAGGCTGAATAAACTGACATTTTGCTCCCAACAGTATGCTAGGGGTATGTGACTATAGTAGCTCCGCTGCAGCTCCATTGGGCATTATTTAAAATCTAATGCTTTTAGATTTCTGACAAGTGCACGCTTATAAGCTCTTCCATTTTGCAACCTTCGTCTCACTTTAGCTGTTGGCTCATTTGAGGGAGCAGGGTTCTGGCAAGGTGGAGAGTGCGGTTAGTACCATTCCACCACGATTCCGGCTCCACAAGGGCCAGCAACGGAGATCCCGGGTGGGGTGATCTATGAAGGCGCTTGGCGGTGGTGCAGTGCTCTATGCCCAGTAAGTCGTGGGGACCGGTCCCAATCGCCGGGTGTCAAGGCTTTTCTGGTTGCTGGTGTGGCAAGATGGTCTGGGGATGGGTGCCTCAGCCAGCACCTAGCAGTGTTGTTCTCTCAGCCTGTTGTGCATCGATGTGCCATTTTGTCTGCGAGGCGGACATTTTGTCTGTTCGGCTCTGGAATCCGAGAGCGTGGTAGGTGCCTTGGGATCTGTTCTCGATGTGTCGGATCCCTCCAGTGGGGGCTGGGATAACCCTCACCGGCCCGTGGGGGAAAGGTGGGACGGGACCTGTGAGGAGTGTCATCAGGCTGCTGTGTGGCTGCTAGATTTGGAATCAGGGCGGCGGCTGTCCACCCTGCTCTTCTCCCATGTAGGCCGCAGTCTCCAAAGCTTTGTGTAGCCCTCAGGGGCCTCAAAATTCCCGATCTTGGAGTCTGCAGTGGCGTCCACATTGCTGTACTTCTTGGCTGATTATGGGCTTAGTGTGCCATAGTGCTCAGGCTATAGGGCCAGATCCTGCAGAAACCTCTCCCGCATGCGACCGGTCAACATGGCGGTCAGGTAATTTTTCATGATATGAATCCATTCCTTACGCTGACTTGTTTTATTTTACTTCCTTTTATTACACAATTAGATTTTTTGGGGTTGCCCACGGTTCTATATATAAAATCTTCTATTTTGTGCATTCCTGTACAATTAATTTCTTATACTTTTATAATAATTTTTTGTACTTTAAGATATATTTTTTGTGCTTTATTTTAATGTTTTTTTTGGGCGATTTCTTTGTACTTTATTTTATTGTATACACAGTTGATCTATAAATATTCTGTATTTATTATTTGTTCCATTTAGCTCATACTGTACATTTTTTTAATTCTTTTTTACTCTACCCGGCACTGGAGTAATTTTGTTGTATCCACTCTGTACCTCATAATAGCCATTCTTCTAAATAAAGTCATTGTTTTGATTTATGTTTTAGTTCCCACACTTTCCCAGTATTAATTTATCCCAACACAACTTCATGCATTGCTTCAATTTCGGCCCAGTCAGTCACGTGACCGGGACCATGGCGCTATTTAGTTTTTTCCTGTTTCTTTCTATATTTTCTTTGGAAATAAACTTTGTTTTTACAATATTTACATCATTTTAAGTCTACCATCCTCATATGTTTTATCTGTTTAAGTTATAACACTGTTTTAATTTATATTCATGTTTATTAACACAAGGTCACGTGACGTCATTTTCATGGGAAATGAAAATGGGAATTTGTGCTCCTTACACAGTTTGTTTTGAGGTACCTGTAACACTTCGAAAAAGCCTTGAAACAGGTTAAACATTAGTAAAAATTCAACTTTACAATTTATTTTTTTTGTTTGTTTTTTTTGAGCAAGAAACTATACAATGAATTTGGCTATGAGTAAGGTTTCTGACAGACCAAATTAGATATTTAAATATATCAGTGGTTCCCAAACCAGTCTTTGCGCCTCCCTAGCAGTGCAGGATTTAGTAATTATCCAGTTGTGTCTAAGGTGTGCTTAAAACAAAAAAAAAAAACCTAAAAAAAAAAAATCTTAGTCAACTGGGTAATCCCTAAATCCTTGAATAGTAGGGGAGCAGGGACGTTTTAGCCGCGAAAGAAAAACAAGGCATTTGCCTTGGGCGGCATTTTCCAGGGGGCGGCAAAAAAAGCCGCCCCCAAATGCCCAGGGCAAATGTCTTGTTAGCCTTACGGCTAACAAACAATCTGGGCGGGCGGCGCTGGCGAGGGAGCACTTTCCCCTCAGCGCTCTGCTCAGCTCCCTCGCGCGCCGCAGAGTGATGCCAGGATCCGGAATATGATGTCATATTCCAGCTCCAGGTAAACGGCATCATTCTGCGGCGCGCGAGGGAGCTGAGCAGAGTGCTCAGGGGAAAGTGCTCCCTTGCCAGCACCGCCCGCCCGACCAGCAGCCCCACTAGACCCCTGGAGAGGGAGAACCTTCCCCCCCCCTCGCATTCCCAAAGGTAAGGAGGCTTGAGGGGGGTTAACAAAAAAAAAAAAAAAGTAAGTGTGTTAATGTGATTGAGTGTGTCTGTTAGTGTGTGTGAGTGTGTGTGAGTGTCTGTTAGTGTGTGTGAGTGTGTGTGAGTGTCTGTTAGTGTGTGTGCCTGTTAGTGTGTGTGAGTGTGTGTGTGCCTGTTAGTGTGTGTGAGTGTGTGTGTGCCTGTTAGTGTGTGTGAGTGTGTGTGTGCCTGTTAGTGTGTGTGTGTGCCTGTTAGTGTGTGTGAGTGTGTGTGTGTCTGTTAGTGTGTGTGTGTGTCTGTTAGTGTGTGTGTGTGTCTGTTAGTGTGTGTGTGTGTCTGTTAGTGTGTGTGAGTGTCTGTTAGTGTGTGTGCCTGTTAGTGTGTGTGAGTGTGTGTGTGCCTGTTAGTGTGTGTGAGTGTGTGTGTGCCTGTTAGTGTGTGTGAGTGTGTGTGTGCCTGTTAGTGTGTGTGAGTGTGTGAGTGTGTCTGTTAGTGTGTGTGTGTGTCTGTTAGTGTGTGTGTGTGTCTGTTAGTGTGTGTGTGTGTCTGTTAGTGTGTGCGTGTGTCTGTTAGTGTGCGTGTGTCTGTTAGTGTGCGTGTGTCTGTTAGTGTGCGTGTGTCTGTTAGTGTGCGTGTGTCTGTTAGTGTGCGTGTGTCTGTTAGTGTGCGTGTGTCTGTTAGTGTGCGTGTGTCTGTTAGTGTGCGTGTGTCTGTTAGTGTGCGTGTGTCTGTTAGTGTGCGTGTGTCTGTTAGTGTGTGTGTGTCTGTTAGTGTGTGTGTCTGTTAGTGTGTGTGTCTGTTAGTGTGTGTGTCTGTTAGTGTGTGTGTCTGTTAGTGTGTCTGTTAGTGTGTGTGTGTCTGTTAGTGTGTGTGTGTCTGTTAGTGTGTGTGTGTGTCTGTTAGTGTGTCTGTTAGTGTGTGTGTGTCTGTTAGTGTGTGTGTGTGTCTGTTAGTGTGTGTGTGTGTCTGTTAGTGTGTGTGTGTGTCTGTTAGTGTGTGTGTGTCTGTGAGTGTGTGTGTGTGTCTGTGAGTGTGTGTGTGTGTGTCAGGATCGGGACAGGGATCCAACACGCAGAGTACAAACAGTAGCCAGATACGTATACCGGACCTTAGAATGGCCGGACTAACGTAAGTAGTACAGTATAGAATGGTCAAAGACAAGCCGAGGTCGAGGGTAACAGAAGACAGGTAAGCGAGAGACAAGCCGAATCAAGGGTAACAGAGATAAGCAGAGTAAGGTAAACAAGCCGGGTCAAAACCAAAAGGGATAATAGAATACACAAGCACTGAGTGACTAGAACAAGCTAGAACCACGACAGGGCAATGAGCTAATGAAAGAAGCTCTGTTAAATAGCCTGTTCAGAGCAGTAACCACGTCTCCGAGGCGTCCTGATTGGTCCTGCAGCAATTGACTGACAGGTCGTTCCGGGGGAGTGTCCTGATGACTACTTCCTGCCTAGATGCTGTAAAAGGCAGTCACTCCCTCGCGGCCGGCCTAGCATGACCGGATAGACCGCGGGGAAGGGAGCCATCAGACCGTCTGGATGGAGGAACAGCTAAGTCTCTACCTCTTTCGGAGGTAGAGACCACAGGTACCCTGACAGTGTGTCTGTGAGTGAGTGTGTCTGTGAGTGTGTGTGTCTGTGTGTCTGTGAGTGTGTGTGTCTGTGTGTCTGTGAGTGTGTGTGTCTGTGTGTCTGTGAGTGTGTGTGTCTGTGTCTGTGAGTGTGTGTGTGTGTGTGTGTCTGTGTCTGTGTGTCCGTGTGTGTGTCCGTGTGTGTGTGTGTCCGTGTGTGTGTGTGTCCGTGTGTGTGTGTGTGTCCGTGTGTGTGTGTGTGTCCGTGTGTGTGTGTGTGTCCGTGTGTGTGTGTCCGTGTGTGTGTGTCCGTGTGTGTGTGTCCGTGTGTGTGTGTCCGTGTGTGTGTGTCCGTGTGTGTGTGTCCGTGTGTGTGTGTCCGTGTGTGTGTGTCCGTGTGTGTGTGTGTGTCTGTTCGTGTCTGTGTGTCTGTTCGTGTCTGTGTGTCTGTTCGTGTCTGTGTGTCTGTTCGTGTCTGTGTGTCTGTTCGTGTCTGTGTGTCTGTTTGTGTGTGTGTGTGTGTGTTAGTGTGTGTGTCTGTCTGTCTGTTAGTGTGTCTGTCTGTCTGTTAGTGTGTCTGTCTGTCTGTTAGTGTGTCTGTCTGTTAGTGTGTCTGTCTGTTAGTGTGTCTGTCTGTTAGTGTGTCTGTCTGTTAGTGTGTCTGTCTGTTAGTGTGTCTGTCTGTTAGTGTGTCTGTCTGTTAGTGTGTCTGTCTGTTAGTGTGTCTGTCTGTTAGTGTGTGTGTCTGTTAGCTAGTGTATGCGTATCTGTCAGTGAATGTGTGTGTATTTAGAAGGCGGGCAGGGGGGGGGGGGAGAAGGGTTGGGTGGGGGTGGCGCCTGAGTTTTGTCCTGCCTAGGGCAGCACAAAACCAGGATACACCACTGGGGGGGGGGGAGGGAGAACTGGTTTGGGAAATATATTATACATACACATACAAAAGATTTGTCTATAGGCCTAACATTTAGTATATATCCCTTTTCTACACCTGGAATTTGAGCTTATGGTCTAAAGGAGATTGTGGAGAGTGAGACAGAGGGGAAAAATAAATAATTGAAATGAAAGAATTTAATTCTATAACCTTCTTTAGCAATCTACAAAACATTTTACCTGTTGTGCCACCAGCAGAAAATATGCATTTCAAATCTTGAAAAAATAAATTATATATATTTTTTCCCAAGATATCTGCATTTTTTTCTGCCACACCTGCAACCCATAATGAAAAGTTACCTCAAGGTTTATAACTAGGCCCTATCTAATATAGTAAGAATCACTCTGTGGAAGAGACCAGTTAAATAAAACACAATAAACAAAGTGCTGATGGCCATTTGCTGGGGCTTGAGAATTGCAAGATTGTCTCCAATAATAGTAAGTGAGGTAGTATTCAATACAACTGCATATACTTGTACCGACAAATGACAGGTCTATTCATTTCAGGCAAAACTGTATCAGTACCTACCTATCTATCATGGTACATTAAGAGCCAATGTAACAGTAAATGCAATTTTTCTTTCTTTCATTTATGTCCTAGCCTGCCTATAATAATACGGGGACAGATTTAAGTACATACTGAACATATTTGTAAATACGTTCAAGTGGGAGCGAGGGAAGTCATATTTCAAACATTTATAAAGTTACCTGTTTGACTCTATCCTCAGTCTCCCAAGCTGCATATTGAGCGATCTCTGAGCAGTCTGTGAATCATGAGACATGGTTGAGCTGAGAGTGCTTACGCCTGATGTGTGCACAATATCTTCAGTGACAGCATTTGGCCTTGGTATAGACTGTTCTTTGGTCTGTTCATCATGATCGTCCTCCACCTCAATGTCATCTTGGTCTGCTGGGTCACTTTCAGATGTAATACTAAAATGAGGCCTCAACTCTATGGATAAAATGAGCATACATGCCATTATTAATATAGTCCACACAAGAGACGGAAGCCGCACTCTCATCTAGAACCCAGGTGCTCCAAACCAAGGGATGGTAAACCCTTACTGCAACTAAAATAGCATGGTCCAGGCACTCCAGGTATCACATATTCATAGATATTCATGTAGTCAACTTTTAACAAAGCACTTCAAACAATGACTTACCAGGCACTAGGATGGTGATGGCTGTCTGAACAGCCTTTCGGATGATACTGTCTAAAGCAAACATCCAGTGTGGTTTAATGTTGTGATTTCGAAGGACTTTGTTGACCTGATGACACAAAAAGCAATTTAATAAAAAAATAAAATAAATTAAATTAATAAAATTAGCTTTCAGGTTTTCATAATCACATGTGTGTGCAAATAATTGAATTCCACTGTGGCTGAAAGAAAATTCCATTCTCTGACAGAGGCAAAATCTAACAAGGATGGAACACAGTAAGCAGTAAAATGTTGGTCAACGGCTTGATATTTGTAAAAAAAAAAGATCACTGCTGTCATACAACAGTCCTATGAGTAGTACCTTACTATGTAAATAAAGCCAGTGAACTCACTCAAATTGTTTACAATACTCTGTGTGTCTTGTGTCTTATATTTTAGTAACAGTCATCATGATGTATAATTTCCTCCTAGTTATCTAAACAATGCAAACAATTAGTTACAGTAAAAATGTAGGGACGATGTAGATCACTTTATTTAAGTCCTTTCTTGAAATTAATTTATAGTGCTAAATTGCCTGAATAGAAAATGAAAAAGATACAAGGCTTTAGGTTTACTAAATACATATGTGGCCAATGTGATCAGAACTTGGATATTCACAAAAATGGCACCCTGGTCTATTTCTCCAGCTAAACTCACCAGGGTCTAAACGGGTTCATGGATTGCAGGATAAAAAGTTACAATGAAAGGTTAAAGGAACTTAACATGTATAGCTTGGAGGAAAGACGAGACAGGGGGGATATGACAGACACCGTAAATGAGGAGACTATATTTAAAAGAAGAAAAACTACCACAAAAAGAGGACATAGTATTAAATTAGAGGGCAAAGGTTTAAAAATAATACAGTGGTACCTCGGTTTACAAACATAATTTTCAGTATACAAATGAAAATCCATTGAAAATAATGCCTTGGTTTACACATTTTTTTCGCAATACAAAGCAAGTTTCCCCAGGATGCATTGCGCCACCCCGTACATGTTGGTGTCTGTGGATAGCACGTGGCATTGAGTGTGGAGATGTTGGAGCGGTTTCTGCATCGAGTTTTGGAGCCATTCTGGAAAAAATGTTGCAGCGGTTTTGGGACTTTTTGGAACTTTTTTGGTGCATTTCTCAAGTGGTGGAAAGGTAGGGAGCTGAGCTTCGTCGTTTGCATGCTTTTTACTGTGTGTTCTGCATTGTGGGTTGGTTTCCATGCCAGCTCATTTTAACTTTTTTTTACCTCAGGAACGGATCAGGAACGGATTAATTGGTTTTCAATGCATTCCTATGGGAAACCATGTTTTGGTTTACAAATATTTTGCTATACAAAACGTCCCAGAGAACGCATTAAATTCGTAAACGGAGGTACCACTGTATCAGGAAGTATTACTTTACTGAAAGGGTAGTGGATGCATGGATTAGCCTTCCAGCTGAAGTTGTAGAGGTTAACACAGTAAAGGAGTTTAAGCATGCGTGGGATAGGCATAAGGCTATCCTAACTATAAGATAAGGCCAGGGACTAATGAAAGTATTTTTTAAAAAATTGGGCAGACTAGATGGGCCGAATGGTTCTTATCTGCCGTCACATTCTGTTTCTATGGGTCCAGAGTGGCTTAAACTCTCCCAAAATCAAAGTTTAATGCACAGACCATTGTCAATCTCATTGACTACAGAGGTTTTGTTGAAATTAATGAGGACTCAGTGTAGAAATCCTAGAAGCTCCTAAGTAATTAGTGCACTATCGACGAGCTCTGCATATATGCACATACAGAAGCAGCAGCCACTCGAAACCTTCACAAGTAAACTACCAAGTAGACTTGAGAGTGTCAAAGATAGGGAAAAGAGAAATATACAGAGTGTGTGGGTAGAGAAGGAAGAGATGCGAGTTCACTTTTAAATCTTAGCGGTGTAGAATTATAAAGGATATAGTATACAACAGATATAGTAGAGAACATCTGTAGTGTGACATCTATAATGAAGGGAATCATTTACAACAGACCCTAAATTACAAACAAGATGGCCTCTGGATTAAAACCCCAAAAGTTTGACTCAAATTAGCTTTAGTTACAGATGCACATTAGTATATAAAAAAACCCGCTATAATTTACAGTCCCCAAGTTGACACATTGTGGACATTTGCATTCCAATTCTTTTTCAGAGTTCTGTATGTTCAAAATTCGCGCTGTTGATCCCTAATTAAAGGGACACTCCCCTTTAATGCTATTGAAATCTGAACTTTTGTAAAATTAAAAAAGGACACAAAGCATGTCAGAAAGCTAAAGTGCTTTAGGGGTCCACAGTGTCCCTTTAAGCAAAAGGTGGACCTTTAAAATAAAAATAAAAAAATAATAATAAAAATCAGTTCATTATGTCTTTCCTATATGGAAACTAAATATATAGTTTAAAAACTGGAGATCATGAAATATAAGGTATTTATTAGTTGCCATCAAAATTGTGATTGTACTTACAGTATTGGAGATGAATTCCACAATTTTTTATAAACAATGTTATCCACCAGGGGGCATACATATGATGCTACTTCATCTCCACAAAGAACATTTCAATTCAGCAGACCCAGCAACAAGCAGTTCAACTAAGTGTCAACAAACAAATATTTTGGGAATGGCCTTGTCATCATCATGCAGACATACTGCTTGGACTGTCCTCAATATAGATCTCATGTTAACATTTTGTTTGTAGCACTTAAATCAATAGCTTTGGCATACACTCTAACATGGCAACGTTAGACTGGGGAAAAAGAGTCAATTATTATTTCAGTGGTCCAGTAATTTTACTGAACAGATTAAAAAAAAAAATGTTTCCACTGGGTCTATCAGAAAAAATGTAATGGGGTCCTATATTAATTTGCACACAGAAAAAGTAAAGTAAAAATCACTTTCGTAGTTTGATACATGGTAAAATAAAATACGTTTAGAATCGCATTTCTCTCCACAATTATCAACCAGATTCTGGCTGTTCAGAACTGTATACTCACCGCGTCTTGAAAGCCAAAAAGCACAACTTGGACCTGACTGATGGCATGGCTGTCAAAGTCCAACTCCAGTTTCAGCTTGGATAAAGTGGTTGCAATGATTTTACGGTCAGTAGATCTCACAAACTCTTTCAGGCTGGTCACCAAGGTCTCTATATGTTCGGATTTTAAGATTGCTTCACCGGATCCCTAGACACATGGAAAACAAAATGTAATTGTTTAACCCCTTAAGGACCAAACTTCTGGAATAAAAGGGAATCATGACATGTCACACATGTTATGTGTCCTTAAGGGGTTAATAACTGCCTTAAAATGTGCTACCTAGAAAACAAACAAAAACTAAATGATAGAAATGTATTAATGTAAAAAAACATCATCTAGGTTTAAACATTTTAAATCTGTTACAAGGTTTGTTAAATTATGCTCTATGCATTACAACAAATGTGTGTTTATTTTGTTTTGTTTTCTTAAAGACAAAATGTATAAAAGTGTATATATAGTTACATTTATTTTTTTCTGCACGTGTGTTTGAATAACTGCATTTTGTGCTGCACATATGTAAAGAGTGGTGATAAATGTTAGTATATTTAGTGCATTCTGCAGCAATTTATTGTTTTCACTTTTCCTGTATAGGTAAAAAATGGAATTGGATTATTACATAAAATCGTAATATCATGCACAACTCAAGAAGCCTGAACAAGACCTTTTCCAATTATACATTGTTTGTTTATATCGCTGTGTCTAGCTTATAATGATTTGCAATGTATGCAAATAATTTGAGAGAGAATTATGAAAAAATTTAGAAAGTGAGGAGTCACCAATGGAATGAGACTACTGGATCCACAGGTTTCCTGGGGGATTGTCACACTTACTAGCACTTTGCAGAACAGAACACCTTGATAAATCCCCTCCCCATGTTCTATCCCAGTCAGTATCGGTTACTAAAAAAAATAAAAATAATCCTTGTCCCTTATAATTAAATTTTCAATATTTCTGAACAGGTTTACTTTCTACTTTTATTGGAAAGCTTAGCTCATATGTTATTCTTGCTTTTGGAACAGAGCTGTGCTGGCAATGCTTCCTATTGTAACACTGTGTGTTCTAACAGTGGCAAATATTGAATTTGTGTAGTACTTTCCATTAACTGATATCTATGACCAAAGACAATATTCATATTCCTTAGATACTACTATGATCACTGACATACCAAAAACATGTGTGCTGTCTAAGAAAACAATGAAAAGATTAGCTTTTCACAATATTTTATAGGGGCTTTATAGAAAAAAATAAAATGAAAAAAACATTTTATACAGAATTTTATTTTTTTTATCAATTACATTACCTCAAGACAAATCTTATAAAAAGGAAAAAAAAACAAAAACAAGAAAAAACTCATAGGATATTAAAGGAACACGATAGTGTTAGGAATATAACGATGTATCCCTAACACGGTAGTGCTAGAGTAACTGTTTAGGTACCTGGACCCTCTGAGATTGGAGTAACAGGTATTTTACTTACCTTTGCTCCATGGCCACACTAGTCTCGCCGCGGCTAGCCCAGCCTCCATGGCTGAGATCATCAATCTTGATGATCTAAGTCAATCCAATACTTCCCATTGGAAGCACTGGGGGGCTATTGTGCATGTGTGGCAAAATGCTGGGCTGCTCCAATCCGTATCTCCTCATAGAGATGCACTGAGTTAATATGAAGAATGTTCAGAGTCTCTATACAGAGCGTGGAGATGCTGAATGTAGAGGCTGCACTAAAATAGGAAGCACCTCTAGTGGCAGAGTGGCTGCCACGAGTGGTATTACTAACCAGCAATGTCTTTAATAAAGCATGTCGTTGATAAGCGTGCCTAGAGAAGTGTGGTCGGAAATTAGTGTAAAATGATTGCGGTCTGTGCTTATTAGAATATTCAGCATTGCATTCTGGGGAATTGAGAAATGATGGTCTTTCAGATCTTCTGTGTGTAAGGCAGACTTTTCTTATGAATTGCATAGGAACATGTAGGTGATGCACGACAGTAAATTTCACAATTTGCTTACATTTGTGGCGGTATGGAGCTCTGAATCAGCTTTTGATTACACTACACTTTAAAATCTTTTTATAAATAAACATAAACGTAGGAATCCAAAAAGTGTATTAGGCACGCATGAAAGCTTTACATATGTGCAATTACAGGGAGAGGAGAGAGGGAGTCTGATCAGTGTGATTCATGCAGTACAGGCTCGGATGTCAGGTTTTTCTCTCCTTCTGCTGGACAATGATGCTCTGTCTCTGTCATTAGTGGACTCGGATGAGCCTGAGATGGGTGGTTAAGAGGTGGAAGGGGGGAGGCTGAAGAATCTCTCCTAGCAGAGATTTACTACATACTTTTCAAAGTTTTTGTTGATTTATTTTGGTTTGTATATTTGTTTAAGAGTGTTTGCTTACTGGTTTGAAAAAATAATTGTCAAGTGATGCATATCCCTTTAAGAAACATCTTCCTAGTGCTTCAAGTCATATAGACCAGTAATATTTGATAGTTTAGGCAGGGTGAAATATATAAGAATTACAATAACGGACTACGGTTTTAATTGTTACCTTTAAAAGTAAGATTTTTTTTTTTTTACAGTTTCATTAATGAGCTTTGTTACTTTTCCAGCAAGTACACATTCTCATGCTGATATATGAAGGGAGGACGGCAGGCTGCTGTGGTGTATGTAATGAATTGTTGCTAGCTACCTGTGCATATCAGTACCACGCCCAACTTCAAGCAAACAAAGGCTCAAGAACAAAACAGAAATACATTTTCTTGTATCTGTTTATAATTACAAAGACACATAAGACTATTAGGGTGTTTCCGCTTACAAATTGCAGTTACCCATTTGGAACTTTGAAATGCTGGGTGTGAACAGCCACTTCTTTTCTATATCTGGGTTTCTGTTTGTGTAATTAAGTTACAGAAGCTGTTGATCGTTCCTGTGCAGAACCTCACTGGAAGGAGAATTGCTTTTGGTGTGGTTTATTCACAGCCACAGTCACTTCCTTAGTCTGTTCTAGCAGTATGCTTTAAAAAGACACTAAAAAGTCAATAAAATGTACCTCTGAAGTACATTTATCAAGCCAAACGTAACTTGGTGTCACTTAATATGAAATACAAACATCTACTCATATATTGTGCTAGCCAAAATGTTAGAAATTAATACTTGAGAAGTCATTTTTTTCTAACCATAGTAATAGCTGTAAAGTCCATATATAAGGAGTGTGCTATGAAATGTGACACATGCGTCTTTGGGGTGGTTTTGCTGCCATCACATCCTCCCGGGTAAAGTGACAAGATATGAAAACAATCTTTAGGTAAAATAGATTTTAATGTGTGTGTGTTTGTGAAATACATGTAAGATTGTATATGTGTGCGAGTGTGTGGAGATCCGGTGTGATAATAGAGAGGGAGTATAATAAACATAAAGGACATATATTGGAAGGAAAGGGCAAAAAAAATAAGTTTGAGATATTAAGAGAAAAATAATGGAATAAACATTAAAGAGAGATAAAAGGAAATCGGGGCTAGAAGAAATGTAGCAAGGGTGAGAGATGGACAAGAGAATTAAAAAATAATTGTTACCTCTCCTCCAACAAAATAACAGAAAATTGAATGCTATATAATTTCCTTTTGACTTTCCTATGTGGAAATTAAGATCAGGAACCAGTCCCGGAATACATTTTTACCTGCCCTATCGATTCCATTAAGTTCCGAACCACCTTGTCCTGATCCTCTGTAAGAATTCGATGAAGTGTAGCTCTTCTCTCACTGTCCTTCTTTAGCATAAAGAAACCAGAGTCTCTCTCTTCAGGGGAAGGAGGTGCACTGTGATCTTCAAAATTCTCATCCGGGATCCTATATAATTTAAACAAACTTATTTCAATGATAGTACAATGTACTCCCCCCATATTCATTAGCAACCCACTTTACAGGAACAATTATTGAGTACCGGGCATTAAGCAGTTCAGGTCAAGTGCTATATCCACAGTTCTGAGGTATCTTCCATGTTAGAACTACAGTTTTTATAGGTGGATGGATAACAAGCAAGTGCATTATATGGACTGTCTAGCAAAGTGTCTTAAATGTAAGCTAAAGAACTACAACCAAAAAATGCTACTTTCAACTTGCACTATAGTATAAAGGCATAAGGTTACTAGGCTTGTATGAGTTCCAACGCTACTAGCCATAAGCAAGATAAAGAAAAACAAAAATTGTTGATAGTTGGAATGTTAAAATACAAGAGAAAATAACCACTGGATAGCACGATTACACCTCAGCATATCAGAATATACAGGAAATAATAAGACATTTTATGAATTTTAGAAACAAACTTTAAAATGTTCTGCTAAAAACAAACAGATAAATGAACAATCAAAACTCAACATGGTTGTTTTGGAGAGAGAGTATTATGTCTTATGTGTTAATGCTCCGTCAACATGTTTCAGACATGCTGAATGTCAAGTTATTGTAACAAAATTATTGAACGTTTAAACCATACCCCAGAAATAAACTTCTTGTAAGTTTCCCTTCTTTTTCCGTGCAAGACCTGACTCTTGATTTGAAGAATGGGTCTGATCTCAAGTCTGTGTCCGGTGACACTGAGCCATATTCACTGCTACTACTTGTATCCTCCACTAACACCGGAACTGGCAGAGATATACTCCTGAGATATTCTGCACACAAAAAAAATACATAGAATGAACGAAAAAACATATCAACATTGTATATAATTATAACAGGAATACCAATAATCAGGAAGGGTATTTTATTTTTTCTTGTTAAAAACAATATCAAATTATTTATTGAGGAAAGGTATATTCCGCTTTTGTGTTCAACCATATGCTGTGGTATTGATGTTATTAATACCCAAAGAAATGGCTAAGCTGACAATGTGAAATCAAACCTGTGGTTTTAACAGGTTTAAATAGATCTTGCACTCTCACTGCAGCAGCCCGTGGAGTGATGGTACAATATCAATCATATTGGCAGGCTTTGCTGAATTAATAGGAGCCATTCAGTTAGATAAAGGTTGGCTTTAAGTCATAGTTTGTTCATTCATATCAATTCAGAGGTGGTTTTCCCGAATATAAAGAAATGTAAATTTAGAGAACTATATTTTTTATTGCCAAAAAACACTCCACATTGTTTCTTTGAATTGCCAGAATGGCTTAAAAGAACACATATTTCCTGAAAAATAAAAATAGTCTTAAAGGAGAACTAAAGGGTCAGAAACACAAACATATATTCCTGACCCTATAGTGTTAAGAACAGTAAAACCTTACTTTTATTACAGTCTGCTACTGATGGCAGAGGCGGCTCTCTTATCAGGCATTTTAGGCGGCCGCCTTAACTGCCTTAGGGCAGACTGACATGTCGGGTCTTCGGTCTATGACCGAGAGACCGACACAGGAGGGGACCCGGTGGCTTTCCTGAAGTGTCTCGGAATTACCAACCAATCAGAAAGTTGCCGCGGATTACCACAGCAACGCTCTGATACTTCTGGTGATCGTGAGACACTTACCACGAGGTCTGCAGCTCTGCACCCTGCATACCTTTCACAGCCCCCCAGCCCCCTACTTTACCACAGCCCCCTAGCCCCCCTACTCTGTCACAGCCCCTCAAGCCCCCATACCAGGGTAGGAAGCCCCTCCACCCTCCCCTACTGTCACAGGCCCTCTTGCCCCCCTACCCTGTCGCAGGCCCTCTTGCCCCCCTACCCTGTCGCAGGCCCTCTTAGCCCCCCCTACCCTGTCGCAGGCCCTCTTAGCCCCCCCTACCCTGTCGCAGGCCCTCTTAGCCCCCCCTACCCTGTCGCAGGCCCTCTTAGCCCCCCCCTACCCTGTCGCAGGCCCTCTTAGCCCCCCCTACCCTGTCGCAGGCCCTCTTAGCCCCCCCTACCCTGTCGCAGGCCCTCTTAGCCCCCCCTACCCTGTCGCAGGCCCTCTTAGCCCCCCCTACCCTGTCGCAGGCCCTCTTAGCCCCCCCTACCTTGTCGCAGGCCCTCTTAGCCCCCCCTACCCTGTCGCAGGCCCTCTTAGCCCCCCCTACCCTGTCGCAGGCCCTCTTAGCCCCCCCTACCCTGTCGCAGGCCCTCTTAGCACCCCTACCCTGTCGCAGGCCCTCTTAGCCCCCCCTACCCTGTCGCAGGCCCTCTTAGCCCCCCCTACCCTGTCGCAGGCCCTCTTAGCCCCCCCTACCCTGTCGCAGGCCCTCTTAGCCCCCCCTACCCTGTCGCAGGCCCTCTTAGCCCCCCCTACCCTGTCGCAGGCCCTCTTAGCCCCCCCCTACCCTGTCGCAGGCCCTCTTAGCCCCCCTACCCTGTCGCAGGCCCTCTTAGCCCCCCTACCCTGTCGCAGGCCCTCTTAGCCCCCCTACCCTGTCGCAGGCCCTCTTAGCCCCCCCTACCCTGTCGCAGGCCCTCTTAGCCGCCCTACCCTGTCGCAGGCCCTCTTAGCCGCCCTACCCTGTCGCAGGCCCTCTTAG
The DNA here is from genome assembly GCF_036172605.1 of Pelobates fuscus. Taxonomy (NCBI): domain Eukaryota; kingdom Metazoa; phylum Chordata; class Amphibia; order Anura; family Pelobatidae; genus Pelobates; species Pelobates fuscus. The sequence goes on from NC_086318.1 coordinate 234,289,743, forward strand.
CCGCCCTACCCCGTCGCAGGCCCTCTTAGCCGCCCTACCCTGTCGCAGGCCCTCTTAGCCCCCCTAACCTGTCGCAGCTCCTCTTAGCCCCCTACCGTGTCACAGCCCCCTACCAGGGTAGGAAGCCCGTCCATCCTCCACTACTGTCACAGCCTTCTTGCCCCCTACTCTGCCACAGCCCCTCTAGCCCCCTACCCTTATACAGCCCCTCTAGCACCCCTACACAGCCCTTCCACCCTTATACAGCCCCTCTAGCCACCCTACATTGTCACAGTCCCTCCACCCCTACCCTATCACAGCGCCTCCAAACCCCACCCTGTCACCCCACACCCATCCTGTCACAGCCCCCTCACACACTGTCATCCCTCACACACAAACACACACCCACGCACCGTTTCACAGCCCCCCTCCACACACGCACCCCCCCACACGCACCGTTTCACAGCCCCCCTCCACACACGCACCGTTTCACAGCCCCCCTCCATACACCCTGTCACCCCCATACACACTATCACCCACACCCCATCATCCCTCCACACACAGTCACCCCCACCCACACCGTCATCCTCTACACATACATTATCACGATTCCCAAACACTTTCAGCCTTCACACATTGTCACCCCCTTCACCCAGCCACACTCACATTAACTCCTCCTAATCCTGTCACTCTCACCCTCTCCAACCATACCAAACTCACATGCCCTTGCTTTGCCTCACTTACCCTACCACATTAACCTCCCCAACCCTGTCAGACTCATCCTCTATTAGTCTGTCCCACTCTCCTCCCCAACCCTGCCACACTCAGCCCTCCAATTCTGTCCCAAACTCGATCAAAATTCCGTCGCACTCTCCTCCCCAACTTTGCCACACTCACCCTTTCACATTAATGCCTCTATTCCTGCCACATTAACCCCCTTAATCTTGTCACACTCACCTCCCCTCATTCTGTCACACTGCATCCTCCAAATATGGAACATTCACCCTAACCCTGTGATACACCCCCAGCTATGCCACGCTCACAGTGTCACATTAACCTCCTCCAATCCTGTCACACTTACTTCCCTTTGCCCTGTCACACTCCCTCCTCCAACCATGTTGCAATCACCCCACTATCATTCTCACCCTCCCTCATTCTGTCACACTCACCCCCCCAACCCTGTCTCATTTACCCGACTGACCCTGCCACAGTTACCCCTTTACTCACCTTGTCACAGTAACAAACTGAAAATGTTCATCATACACACACACACATGCCCAAAGATCACAGGGAGCCCCCATAAACACAACACGCCACAAGCAGCTATCCCACACACATACGATCCCAGACACATGCTCATAAAAACATACATTCACACACAAGGATGCTCTCTGTCAGACACACACTATCAAGCATATACACATATAGACAATGCCAGACACACTCAAATACACAAACTGGGACTTATGTATACACGACTGCCAGGCTATGTAACCATACCTCACAGTCGTGTATAAATGATTAGCATAATTGCCAATGAAATTTGTTTATTACAAATTAATTTAGTTTGCAAATGATGCCATAACTACAGTCAGAGAGCTCACAACGCAGCGGCACAGGGATCCGCGACACTGCAAGCCTCTGAGCAATGAATACAGTGACTAGCTCTCTGTATCCAGCGCTGCAAGCTTGTCCTTCAATACAACTACAGCACCTTGTACACACAATGCAACCCCTATTTTTAATTTGTTTTAGTGTTAGTGGGGGCCTCCTGTTTGAGTGTCGCCAAAGTCTAGAGCCGCCACTGGCTGCTGGCTCTGCCCTTGATTAGCCTGCTTGGCCGACATTATCAGAAGTGGTGATCTCAGCCAATCAGAATGTTTCCTCATAGGAAAACACTGGATTGACTGAGACTGTCAGGGAGGTAGATCAGGGACAGAGCCAGCACAAGCCAAACACAGCCCTGGCCAATCAGCATCTCCTCATTAAATCAATGCATCTCTATGGGGAAAGTTCAGTGTCTCCATGTAGAGGGTGTAGACATTGAATGGCACTGCTCCAGGAAGCACCTCTAGTAGCCATCTGAAGATTGGCCATTGGAGGTATCCCTAGGCTGTAATGTAAACACTGCATTTTTTCTGAAGGGAATGATTATACTCGCCAGAACAAATACAATACACTGGAATTGTTCTGGTGACTGTAGTGTCCATTTAATGAACAGCAAATTGGATTCTTTAGGAAGCTGCAAATTGACAAGTTGACTGCAAACTGAATGCATGTAAAACATTTCCTAAGAGGGTCTCCATATTTGGTCCTGTTTTAGGCTAAACTGTACAATTCATTACAACCAATTTCTTAATGAACAATCCCATAAGTCCAACTGCGTGGTAGACATTAAGGTAAAAAATAATCAATATAATAAAGCTTACCACTTGTTCCAGGTGAAAGAGCTGAGAAGAAAAGAAAAAAAAAAAAACAGAAAATTAAATGGATACTCCAGGATAGATTTTTATCACACTTTTTAATTTACTAAATAATAGAAAATACTTACCTAACATCTCCCTGATATATGTGACATCAATTGGCGCCTAGTAAGTGACAGAGATAATTCACCCAGTCCCTTGCCTACCATTGAATAAGACAACAGAGGCACTCTGAATTTGCAAATATGAAGTCACAGATCTGTTGTGCTTCCCCCTATAATAATTAATGAAACATTTCAAGCATCATAACCCTTAAATTGCACTGTAGCGGTTATGTTGTCAGGAATGACCAATCATCCTCCAAAGTAAGTAGCCAAACCATTTAGTAATGGCTTGACTTTTATCTGAGGTCCCCTGGGTGCCACACTCTGCCTCCACTGTAACATCCTCTCAAGCTAAGAAATTAAACCTTTTCCTTTACATATGCTGTAGTGGCTAATGTGCTTGGAGAGTTCCTTTAATTGGGCTGCTAACACACCTAGTCTAAACATAAATACATATAGTATTAATGTGTTTATTGTGCATAGGGAAACCAAAATAATGATATGGTTCCTCTGTGGATACATCCAATGCTTCCTATTGTATCTCTGCGAAAATAACGTGTGATACAAAAGCCATTTTCTACAGTGGTTCCAATCTGTACCATCACGCATGAGGTTTCAGTTCCATTGTACCATCTTTCTGACCTTTACCATTTTACACTAAAATGACCACTATAGTGCCAGGAAAACAAACTTGTTTTCCTGGCATTATAGGGTCATTAGGTCCCCCCCACCCTTATGGCCCACCTCCCGATGGGCTGAAGGGGCTAAAACCTTCGCCAGCACCGGTGACCTCTCCTCCTCATGCCGACGTCAGTGCCATATGTGCATGCGCGGCAAGACCCGTGCGTGCAATGAAACAGCCCATAGGAAAGCATTACTTAATGCCTTCCTATGGACGTCAGCGTCTTCTCACTGATTTTCACAGTGAGAATCGCGGAAGTGGCCTCTAGTGGCTGTCAGTGAGACAGCCACTAGAGGCTGGATTAACCCTCAGTGTAAACATAGCAGTTTCTCTGAAACTGCTATGTTTACAGCTGCAGGGTTAAAACTAGAGGGACCTGGCAGCCAGACCACTTCATTGAGCTGAAGTGGTCTGGGTGCCTATAGTGGTCCTTTAAAACAAGGATTATCAGCTCGGTATAACATGTATAGAACCCTAAATTGACTTAGATCGTCTTCTTATTTATTTACCTGAAAGTTTTAGTTGGGACTTTCGTTTTTTGCTAGAAACCTTCAAGAAGTCATCAACAAGTAGTTCAGTAGCAGGGGCACGCTTCACAGGGTCTGGCTCAAAACACTGCAACAAAAAAGCCTTAGCTTCTGATGACATGGATTCAGGTATTTCAGGATGAATTTTGAACATTCCAACCTGTGATATGGGGAAATTATATAATGGATACAATAAGAGTGAGAAATGGTCATGGAAGAAAATTAAAAAAGTCTAACTAATAAAAAAATTAATGAAGAGTCCTTAAACCATGTGGGGTCAACACCAGTTACTGTCTAACTGCATGTTACTGGACTTTTGATCCAGTAACTTACACTGGAGGTCCTCACGCTCTGCATGAGGACATCCAGCAACAGCTATTTCCCAATAGGAAAGTATTGATTCACAGCTTTCCTATGGTGGGGGCTTGGTGCATGCGCATTAGTGCCACCTCATCAGCAACACCGGAGGAGGCGGAGCCGCAACCCATCACTGAGGGACATTGGTGCTGGGATTAGGTAAGCAAATTAAGGGTTCTTAATAGGAGGAGGGTTTTGGGAGGGGGAGGCAGAGGAACACAGTTCCGGGAACACAGCTTTGTATTCCTGGCACTACAGTATCCCTAAACCGCTTTAAGATCAAAGTAGCTAAAATGGAAAAATCTCTCTAAGCTGCTCTGGCCATAAATTTGAAATGTAATCAAATAACGGATACAACATTTAATGTAATGGTCCTGTTGATTATGAATTTATGAATTATTCTATTCTGTTCAAGTTCACATTTCCCTTTAAACAGCTGCAAATTCACACTTACAAGAATATCAGACCAACATATTCTAAGTTAATTTCAAGTATGAATTTTCAGACTATTTCTATATTTGAGTAATTTAATATAAATCATTTGATCTATTTTTTCCCCATTTAATTGCTCTTGGAGACAAGTACCGCAAGATTTTAAACACTTTAACCCCTTAAGGACCAAACTTCTGGAATAAAAGGAAATCATGACATGTCACACATGTCATGTGTCCTTAAGGGGTTAAACCTCCATTCTATTTTAAATCAAAGATGAACAATTGTTTTAGGGAGCTTTTTCATAACATTTTTTGATAATCATTTATTTAGCTGAAAATAGTATCGGCAACATGATCAACATTTCTAAAAAAAAAACACTAATCTGCTGTAAAGCTTTGCTTGGTATTAAGACATATCAAACGTTTAGAACTCTAAAAAGGTAAGACACTTAGAGTATTTGTTTCTTTAACCGCTCAGAAGTAGTATCTTACTTAACAAGATTTAAAAAATAAACATATAAATAAATTGTGTGTATATATGACACACACACACTATATATATATATATATATATATATATATAAATAATACAATGTCCCTGTGGACTGGCATACATGGGGAAAAATGATCTGCCACTAAGGGAATGTATGAGGAACCATTGGTCTAGCATCTGTACTGCATATCGTGACAACAAGGTAGAATTTCCAGTTGCTAAACACTTCTTCACTATGGGACACCCACTACCATCATTAAAATTGATGGTGATGGACCAGATCACCCCCCTTGAAATGTGGAGGAGACTGTAACAAGTTGCTACTCCAACGTGAACTATTTTGGATATGAACTTTGGATACAGTTTGGTCGCCTCATTGAGAAATATACTTTGTCGGCTTTTCTGTGACTTGTGGGACACAACTGTGTTCACCACTGGACAGACCTCTGGCCTAGAGTACCATTGAGATATAATATATGGCCATAGTATACCTGAAGTATACATTTGTTCATACTATGGTTGTAGGGATATGATTCGATTATATTTAGTAGATGTCTCGAGTAAGTAATTATAATCTGTATTGTACCTACTTTATATCCAATTGAAATAAGTTTGGATATTATATTGTATATATACAAAATTAGAAATAATTTATTACATCAGATTTGTATCTGTCCTTCTCATATCTCTAACAGAGCCTGAGTTATATCTCAATCTCCCGATTTTGTTTTTGATCAATGCATTCTCTAAGGTCCATATATAATACAGTTGGATGGTTTGCCTCTTTTTTCCTTTGATGCTCTTGCAGTATTTTTTACATCTCACCATCATACCCAGGTATTATTGGGGATCCAACATAAGCTTATTGTAACATAGAATGTGACGACAGATAAGGACCATGCGGCCCATCTAGTCTGCCCAATTTGTTAAATACATTCATTAGTCCCTGGCCTTATCTTATAGTTTGGATAGCCTTTAGCGTTGAATCTTTTAGCACATTACAATAATGTTTAAAAATACCTGACATCATTGTCTAGATGATGTCCACTTTCCGTGGTGCTACGGGATAAATCAAAAGACCCATATTTCTCTTAGAGTCACTTGAATCTAATTTGGCTAATAGATTGTGAAAAAAGCCACTTCGGGAAATCTTTATACATTTTTGCTACAATGGGTCTTTTGCTACAGTAGTTGCTACACAATTGTAGCAATATGCATCAAAATGTGCACCCATCAAATATCTAAAGCAGCGTTTCCCAATCGGGGTTCTGCAAGTACAAACTTTGCGATCCAACATGGTTCGCCACAACCAAGATGACCGCTGCTCCCTGCTGCACCCTGGAAGGTCAGAAACAGCAGAGATCGCGATCTTAAGCCCTGCCATCAGCCATTTCCTATCACTCAGGGTAGAGAGTGATAGAGAGTGGACCTGAAAGTGCAAGCTTTTTTTTATGGGCATTGAAATTGTTTGTTTGGGACATTGCAAGGCTCTGTTAGGCAGGGACATTGAAAGGTTATGTTCGATAGGGATATTAAAAAAAATTATCTGTTTGTTAGGGGCATTGCAAGGCTCTGTTAAAAACTGAAAGACCCAAGCCGGGCTTGAATATAGGAGGATCTTCTTCGCCAAGCGCATGGTGCATATGGGCAAGATGGCTGATGACTTGGACAAGCTGTCCTCAGAGGAAGAGGAAAGCAGATACATGCAGATATTACAGCCTCAAACTAAGCCTAAGGCTGGAGACTCCAGACCTGTGATGGAAGAAATGCTCCAGACCATGCTGGGAGCTCTCCCAACGGTCAATAGAGGGGGATGTAGCCCTACAGTGCACTAACATCATGGGCCTGGTAGGCCGCATAGACGTGGTAGAAACTACCTCCGGGCAGCACACAAACTATCGCTCAGCTCCGGCTAGACATCCAAAAGCTTACCAAAAGACAAGCTGCCTCTGACCAAAGATTTGCCCAGCTGAAAGACTTGCGACGCCGCAACAATCTGAAAATCCGGGGAATCCAGGAAAGCACACCTGCGGCGGAGCTCCCACATCACCTACAGAGACTCATGGCACAACTACTAGAGCCCAAGCAGGCCAGAAATCTAAAGCTAGATGGCATCTTCCGGGTCCCGAAACCCAGAAAGGCGCCTGAATCAGCACGTAGAGATCTAATTGTGCGATTCCGCAGCGGAGCAGACAAGGCGATGGTACAAGTGGCACTAAAAGGGACTACCTCATACAAGCTTGAGAATATGGCTCTCTCTTTCTTCGCGGATCTCTCCGGTGAGACGCTGCCATAATTGCATGGGACTTACACGAAGTGATGTTTGAAGTTGGTTAAACTTTTCGTTCAGAATCCTTTTTTTTCTTTTTCATTTGTTAAATTCATATTGGTCCACTTGCCCAAACCACGTGTCAGATACGCTCATGCCTACCCTGGCCATAAGCCAGGCTCTTCCATCCCACCCATCCCCCTCCTCCGATGCCATAGACCCCTGAGGTCGATCACAACTTCGTGCTGGAGGTGTAACAATAGTACTTGCCACGACCAGGAGTTCCGAGCTAACCACCTACAGTTTACCACAGTTTGCCCAACAGAGAGCAAGATTATATTCCCCACAATGTATGGCTCAAACCTATTTTGTTTGTATCTTCTATGATACTCTCAAACTGTTGGTCAAATTTAGACTAAGTACTTGAGTATGTTTTCTAGAACTTAAAAAAAATGTGCATGTACACTATTTGCCACAGTACTGCTACAACTTGTATGACATATACTGCTTGACATTGCTGTTGGGGCTTTGCAAGCCTGTTTGTAATATGCTGCACACAAAAATAAAGAATTAAAAAAAATAACTTGACAGCATTTGCCAGTTCTTCTTAGATTATCATCCTTGATGATCTCTGCTGAATCAAATACCTTCTGAGAAGTGTTATGGATCTACTGTGCATGCGAAGAAAACCCCACGCTTCACTAATCCAATGCTTCTCATAGAGTTCTCGGCATCATGATACCAAACGAAAGGTCTTAAGTGGGTCTAGTGGCTGTCAGTCACCAGACACGCATTGCCACTTAAGACCTTAAAGTGGCATTGAAGGGAAAAACGATCGTTATTGATGGAAAAAATACTCTTACGTTTAT